>NW_027223336.1:1202500-1802500 GCF_030449975.1 Polyergus mexicanus
CTCACTCTTCCTCTCTCTCTCTCTCTCTCTCTCTTTCTTTCTCTCTTGCTAAGCCCATCCGTGTGTACCCGAGAGACGTACAATGGCCGCCGTGAGCCAACGTGCTGCACGCCTCGAGTATTAATCGTCCTCAATTTTCCCGTCTTAATTTGTCGGCTGAGAGACGCCTACGAAAAAAAAAAAAGAAAAAAGAAAAATGCACGCTCCGCCGCGGTGGTACCATTCGGCGCGAGTCCGTTCGACAGCGTGCTCCGATGAACGACGTCCGCGTCGTCCTGACGTATCGTCATCGCGTACGCTCCTCGACGAAAACACAGTGGCCGTCGACACGCGACCGATTGCATACGTTGGGCGCGTTATGTCGTTGGAACGCGGTTGCTAAACCTTCGCGAAGATTTCGACGACAATTGAGGCGAACGTTGCGTACGTCAATATTGTGCTACTGTTAACATATCCATAGTGCGCGTCCTGAAATAGATGTTGTCATTCGTTAAACCAGTGCATTCATGTCCCCCGATGTTATTATGCATCCTATGTGTATATCGCTCGCTTGAGGAAGGTAATTAGTATTTTTGCCCTGTAAGCACTCTGTAAGTCTAATGTAGTTGTTGGATCTAAAGAGACGGTAATACGTATCGCGCCGATACATATCCGTGAAGGACTTGTCGTAAGTATATCTTTTCTGATGGCAGTTTCGTGAAAAAGATTGACACGGTATCTTTTAAATGAGACTGTCACGTCAAAATTTAACGAGGTCTAAATATGTATTAAGCATTGAAAATCCCGAAGGAATGACAGTAAAAAATTCTGCATGTATCTATATAATATTATATACGTTCATTCATCTCCCCCGCCCCTCCCCCCCCCCCCTACGTAGATAATTCGCCCAATCTAGCTGAATTAACATGCTTTAAACTGATGATACTCTCGTTACTCGCTTTATTCACTGTTATGTCTATAAAGCTTTAAGAATAACATCGTCGATGAACGCATCCAGTATAGCATATATTTCTACGGAAAAAAAAGTGAAATCATCGAATTATACATTCACATTATACGCTCTAATGTTATGCTTTTCCTGGTGCGATTAAATGAAAGATCGTTCCGTTAGATAAGCTATATTTATATCGCTGTAAAAGAACGTACAATCAATTATTGCATTATTCGGTTGAATTCCCAACAGTCTAGATTTTTACCTATATATTTTATTCAAATTTATGTTGATGTAAAAATATATAACGTACGTTCTTTCTTAAAAATAAATGCTAATTTGCGTTAATTTTAGATAAGAGTATCGCGTCCGGAAAAAAATATTCTTCCAAAGCTATTTCGAATTATTCGAGCGTAGAAAACAACACTTTCGTTTTTCGCGGGGAAATCTGATTGCTTGAGTACATAGAATGTATGAAGAGTGTTAGAAGTCGAGAAAGTCGATGTTTGCGCAATAAACATCCGTCAGTTTATAATTATAACACTAGCGATTTGAAGGAAACCGATCGTATCGAGTGGCATTTAAAACTAACAGAAACTACATCTATTAATAATAACTACTTAACTGATATCAATTAATTGGAGTGTTGAATATAAATATTTTTAAAATCGCATAAATTATATTGAATAAAGATACAATTATTACGTATACTCGCGAGCAATTAATTACAAGAAAAATATGTATCAGTTTTTCAACTCTTAAAATAAATAAAATCAAGATTATATATACATGCATAAAATAGATCACTAATATTATATTTAAATATTTCATTTTATAGACAACGAATTAGAAAATATATGCCGATGCTATGGCGTATATTCCGCATTCGATGTTTAAGAATCGGCTATTCTGATGTATTTATGATTCGGCTATCCCGAAGAAGAGACAATGGCAACGAAAGTAGAGGAGACTCCCTCGCCTCCAACGGGGTCGTCTCCTTGGTACGGCAAGATTTTCGAGTGTTGGTGGAATCGGAGTCGAGTTAGTCCCGGAAGAATCGAGCTGCCCGATTGCGACTTCTTCATCGTGGCACCGCGACGTACCCTGCGCGTTCTCAAGCCGTCCCTGAAGAGCGGCTGGTATTACGAGAGCACGACGATCGACCGGCCAGAATCAATCAACGACAATTTTTTCACCCGATGGACCAGGAGGCCGCATCCATCCGGTAACTGCAGATGCTCTTTCCGCCAGTCAAATGGCGCGTTGAGCACGACCGAGGAGCGAATCATATCCGCGGAACTGAATCGCATCCGAACGAGCCTTTGCGAGGGCGAGAAGAACGCGCGCGATATCGAGGAACTGGAGCAAAAAGTTTCGGTGAATCTACAAAAATTGCGGGATAACGCGATCGCTGATCGCATAAATAAGGCGAACGAGACGACGATGCCTTCGATACTAACGGATCGCCAGTTCGAACAAAATGCGAAACAACAAATCGTTAAAGATTTAGAAAGGTAAGTTTATCGATCCAGTAGGAAACATAAATAAGAATAAGAAAGTACGAGAGATTTTATCACCTTCACAAATATAAACATCTTCACAGTAATGTAATATCATATGAATAAAATTCTCTCATTTCTTTCTCTCTTATATACAGGGTGTCCCCAATTTAAATGGCAAAACTTCAAGAGCGTGTGGGGACCGAAAAACTAAGACAAGAAGTGCTTTAGAAATTTGCTCGTTTTTCTTCCATTTTAGAGAAAATCGCAAAAATTCAATCTCTCATTGTCAGTTGCTCTCTTGAGTTGATTGGCACCGAATAAATTTCCTGCTTCAAGATTCCTTACATATGTACACACTTTACGGTGCCAATCAATTCAAGAGAGCAGTTAAGAGACCGAATCATAGATGCAGTGTACCAAATATCACTAGAACAATGTCTAGCTGCAATTAATGAGGTCAGTGCTAGATGTAATGCTTGCATTGCTGCAAGAGGGCAACATTTTGAACAATATCTGCAATAAATAGACGATAACATAAATAAAATGTAAATAAATAAGTAAAAAAAAAACGAAAACTTGTTTTATTTCTTTTTTTGTGATTTTCTCCAAAATGGAGCAAAAACGAGCAAACCTCTAAAGGACTTTCTGTCTTAGCTTTTCGATCCTCTACACGCTCCTAAAGTTTTGCCATTTAAATTGGGGACATCATGTATACTATTAAATAAATTCAATCGTTATAAAAATTATTATAAATTATACCATCAGGTATATCAATACGCTTCTGGAAGAAGTACTCGATGACACCGTTAAACATGTTACTGGCATGGAGAAAATTGATGCTCAACATCCTTGGCAACAAACAAAAAATAATTTGAAATCGCAGTCCGATAAGCCCAAAGATGAAATTTCGAGAAAGAAAGACAAAAATGATTCTTTTATCGATATTAATTCCCATCTTTCAATAGATAAAACGCGAGAGCAATGGAGTGCAGAAAATGGATGTAAGAAACAATTGGCCAGAGTTTCAGCAGGCGAGGGTTATGTGAATCCCGCTTTTGTCGGTTCCACAGACGAACTAGTTTCTTTAGACTTTGATCATTCCGCAAGAAAACGCGGTAAGCAATATATTTACGATAATAAGATTATTTACTATAATATTATATTTTTTTATTGTATCCGTACAATGTAAGAAATTTTTTTATATGAAATTTGTTTTTCACGAAACAGCTGACTTGTATTTTGGAATACCGGGAAATACCGAGAGCATCGCACCGGAAAAATTAGACTGCGTGGATTCCGGAATAAACAGCGTGGAAACGATCGAATTTCAATTACTTGATCAAGAACCCAGTTTCGAGCAGTCCCTTTTACAAATCATCGATGAAAAATTAGGAAGAGGTCCTCTAACAAATAACTCGGTGGAGGATAATCCTGAAAAAAATTTACGAAAAACGATTTCTGAGATCAATTCTCAGGAGACTGTACAAACTTCGTCCAACCTTGAAATATTACCAAGTGGTCTCGACAAAATGGAGCATCAGGAGAATGCCATTAACGCAGAAACTAATTTCGAGAAACTACGCTTGGAATTTCAAAGTAACGGCGCGCCTCTGAACGACGAAACTCGATCGAAACTCGATATAAAATTAATGGAATCCGTTCCTATCGAACTCAAAGATTATAGGAAAGAGTGGACGGAGTTCGATAATATTTCTTCACAAGAAAATACTCGTCAAAGTCTTCGCGAGTCGATAACGTTTCGAAGGAACAGAAAACCAACCATAGTCTTTCTACACGGCTTCGGTTCCTCGGCAGAGATCTTTGAACATCAGCTCCAGTATTTCTCTTCTCTTGGTTATCCTTGCATCGCCCCCGATATGCTCGGGCACGGTATGAGTTCAGCGCCCGGACGGTCTAAAGATTATCATTTCGGCAAATTACTCAAGGACTTGGACGCTATTCTACATCATTACGCTTTCAAGTCCGGGGAAAAATGCGTTTTGGTGGCACATAATTACGGGTAAGTTGCTGTTGAAAAATTTATTTAATTTTTTTTTTCCAGATAAATTGTGTTAGAAAATAAATATCTGTGTATATTGTGTTTCAGATGCAGCTTCGCTACAGCATTAGCTTGTAAATATGACAGCAATATTCATCAACTTGTGCTAATATCGGGCGGAGGTCCGACTGCTCTGGCCCCGCCGAGCACGGAATGCGCGGGGCACTGCTGTCTGAGGGCAATTCTCGCACCTTTTTTAATGTGCGGTCTTCATCGAGATATTCTATATTCCGCGCGAGGCCGCCAGCATCCTTATTGCGGTCACGAATCGATGGAACAGTGGCCTTCCCACATGAAATACGTATTGGATGGCATGATCTGGCCTCAAGGTGACTACGCTTTTCACAGAAAGATATGCACACCGACGCTTCTGGTGCACGGACTAAGGGACAATAAAGTTTCACTGGTGCAGGAATGTCAAATGGAAAGGGTGAGTTTACATTACGATTAATCATTATCCGCGCGATTAACGTACGTAGACAATACTGATATTAAATTATATTTATAAAACTTTTTACGTATCAACCATTTGTCTTGTTGTCAGAACAATACGATATTAAATTCATTTTTTGTTTCGAATTTTCAGACAATGATGAAAGCTTTCCTTGAAGCTATTCCAATGGCTGGTCATAGCCCGATGACTGAGTGCCCTCAGCAGTTGAATCATATGATACATTGTTTCATAGATTTGTGGAAAAACAAGAAATGGCAGTGATATTGTATGATAATTTCAATCTAGAAATAATCACCTAAAAATCTGTATGATATTGAAATTGCGTCGACTGAATCGATAAACAGACTTTATCAAATAGTTAAATATAATATAAAAAGTTTGCGTATATTTTAAGTGAAAAGAATTCAGCAATATTATGAGTTTCAAGAAGATTCAATTCCATCGAAAGATAAATTGATACAATTCGAGTGGCCTCGTAAATGTGCCAAAATTTGTGTTAATAAAATAATACGAAATGTCTCATTCGTTCCGATCACTTGAAATAACGAAATTATTTGAAAATTTTGTCTTTATAATAATCAACATGTATTTCATTTCATTTTAAACCTGAATTTTTAATGTACCTGAGAGAACTGTTATTGCTACAAATGTCATAAATGAAATGTATACGCGGAATCATATTTAAACTAAATAATTTTTACTCGAAACTTATTTCATTGTCGTGCCAGATAAAAAAAGTTATATTCAAAGTGATCTAGCAAATATTGTGAACAGAGGCTATGGAATAGCATATAGACCAAAGATCATTTATATATATCGTTATTTCATAGATAGTATTTTTTAATATAAGTTATTCGTTTTTACAAATAAAATTGTATACAGCTGATTATATTGTTGCAGTGTAATTGTTATTTAATAACCAAATTTAACATTTAGAGATTAAATAATTAATCAGTCAGTGATATGCGCAAGTACGTACCGAGCGCATCTGTTGATATCAATATCGTTTGATATCATTATCATTTATTCAATAATTTCTGATTAAGCGGATTCTCAGGTGATTTTATCCACTCTTTCCTAAGTATCTGTTTCAACTGACTCAATCTCAAAGTAGGATTTTGTTCTTTAATCACCGGCATCATTTTTTCCTCGAAAGTCGCATATGCTGCTTTCATCCGTTTCTCCGGATGTCGATCAATGTCGGGATCTTTTGTACTGAAAATCAAATGATGAAGATCGAGATAAGGAAATAAATTAAATACAACTGTTATATACGTTATTGCATATATGCATTATCGATTTTGCGACTAAATCTTCAATCTACAATTACCACTGTAATTATGTACGTAAGATAAAATTTTAATAGAACAAATACTTCATCAATTGTATTCTAATGTCTTGAAAATAATTACCTTAAAATAGATATAGCTTCGTCTATACCGTGAGCTGTTTCAGCTTCCAAAGTTAATCTATTTAAATTTTCTTCTATTGGTTTCTCCTCCTCTTTCTTCATCATAGCCACTTGATTTCGTTTTTCGGTGATAGCAACAATTTCAGCTCTAGTAACTTTGGATGCTGGTTGTTTGCCACCGATTTTTATATTTGCCATTTCCTTTTCAAGCAGAGCTTTAGCTTCCGCCTTTTTTTCTAATTGCTGTTGACGTTTCTTTTCAAGTTCTTCCTGTATATATATAATAATAATAATAATAATAATAATAATAATATATATATATATATATATATTTTTTAAACTTCTTTTTCTCAGTAATATAAAATAAATGTGTCTTTATAATAACTTTAAAACGTACTTGTTTTTGTTTTTTTTTCAACATCTGTTTACTATTATCTTCCCAGGCCTTATCTTCAGCTTCCATCGCTTTTTTTATATTTTCGGCTTCTTTAGCTGCCGCTTTTCTAGCTCGGGCGGCAACCGCCTTACTATTCTCACCCACGAATTTCTTCGGCATATTGATCTGTGATATACAAATCTCGATAGTTACTCGTGATTTTTGTATGATATGTATTATTTCTGTGAATTTTTGAAAATAGCGGGCGGATGTAGAGATTACTATATTTGAGTTGGTAATAATCGCAGCACATGCGCAGAATCACACTGTGAAAGCTATTAAGATTCAGGTTAAGAGACTCCGAAATAATTTACGTTCCAAAGTCATAAACGGCGTATAAAAACTTGTATATGTGTGTAGTATATTCCATCTTAATAGATAAACACGGACGATAAATGTGACATCGAAAATTCATGGTTACGCGACTGAATAAAAGCGGCTGTAGAATTTATTTAACTGTCACGCGTGAAATGTCGAAACAATCCACGAAAAATGAAAAGACACGAAAGGGGACGACCGCCGATGTAAGTGATTGTTTTAACATAAGGCTCACCGATTCCTTGCTTGCAGGATATACGATCACCTATTGCGAAAATAATGTGACATTTTCTATTAGACACCTTAACATCTCTGACACTCCTCAGTATCAGTATAAAAGTGACTAGACTCACTTCTACCAACTGTACAGTTAGAGTTCACCATTACAATATAGTTTGAAAGTTACAATTGTAATTGGACAAAGTACCTCGCGTAGGTGGAATGTTTTTTACATACGATATGTATATAACTGGACGATAAAAAGCGACGCTATAATCAATCACTTTTTATCATATATTTTTAGCGCCGCTTTCTATTCTAAACGCATCGATTAATTTTATGATGGCATATTATTGAGAACAATTTGAGATCAAAATTTCTAATATCAAAATGTTTATTATAAATATTTTTTTAAAGAAATAATTTTTTAGCCAAAAGCGTAAACATTTGATCATCCATCAACTTGCTTAAATTTAAGGCTTATGGCTTTTTGCACGCTGGACAAGACAACGCTAGGGAATAATATATGTAACTTACACCATGACCAATCAAATTCTCTTTGTTCTAAAAATAATATAGATATAACGAAAGATTACATATTGATGATTGCGTTATTGTTACACGCCAAGATATTGCCCTCATTTATTAATACAATACATTGTTTTGCAGCATCGATCTACAGGACCTGTGATCTTAAATAAAGATGGAAATGTAACGATAAAAATTCAGGCTAAACCCGGAGCAAAATGTAACAACGTAACCGGTAATAAAAAATATTATTCAACAAATTTTATATATTTGTTGAATTTTTATTATAAAGAGGATTATTCATTTGTTCTTTATAAAAAACAAAGAGATTTTCTTTAACAGAAACATAATGACTGTTAAAAAGATGCAAATAAATATTCATAGATATTTCCGACGAAGCAATAGGCATTGCAATCTCAGCTCCACCAATGGAAGGCGAAGCAAATACCGAACTCGTTAAATATTTAGCCTCGATTTTTGAATTGAGAAAATCCGATGTATCTTTGGACCGTGTAAGTATATTTAATCCAATGATTTTGAGATAATTTTATTAATATCTGCATGACGATAAACTTTTATTTTCTATTTTGTGCAGGGATCTCGAAGTCGGCAAAAAGTAGTTATAGTATCGGGAATCACAATAGATCAGGTTTTGGCGAAATTGAAAAGAGAAATGGGCAATTAAAAAGTTTTTCTTTACTGCATAAAAAGCTTTTTTTATCATTAAATGGTTTTCCCAAAAATTAATATATGTATAAATTTTTCTTATAAATACACTTTAATCTGACTCTTTTTTTTTTTTTTTTAATTTTATGTTACTTATTTTCTGCACATTTCTGTGTGCCAATGCCAATAATTTTTTACAATATTATACAATTTATACATCCTTGCTTCTCTCCATGAAAATAGAGTTAGCGTATTGTCAGTATTCATAAAATTTAATGTACATTAAATTTTTTTAGCAATTATATATATTTGCACCAAGTTCAATATTTCCAAAAATCATCATCGATTCTTAAAAATTTTACACGAGCGTTGCTGTGACTAGTAATAAGAGAATCGATAAAGATTTTTATTGGAGTATTTATAAGCGCATGTGCGCGCAGTTTTGTGATCGTAGAAAATTAGTATCTTTAACCAAGATACTATTTATCCACACACACACACACACACACACAAACACGCATACATATATAATAACTCTCGATATATGTATAATAGATACGTCGGCTTTCATTCTTGTATCTCGAAAGCTTTGTCATCGAGCCAGGGTCGGAAAATGGGTAGCGTCGATGGGTAATGGGCACCCCGTTTGGATGGCGCCGTACCAGCTGGTGCACCCTCTGGCCTTAACGGATATGTAGCCAGTACGATAGGTATTTGTAATTTGATCTCTTTATCCAAACTCTTGGGACTTATGACAAACTGCGAGAAATATTGATTATAAGCGGATTTTAACATCCTCGCGGGAATGCTTCCGTTTCTAATGATGGAATCTTTTTATTATATATTTTTTCCAACACTCACGTAAACGTGATAAAGTACGTTGATCAAGTGACAACCCCGCAAATTTGTCGGCGGCAAAGGAGGAACGTACATTTGTTCGTTCAACCATTCTTCGCCTTCGCCCGGTCGAATTTTTCCCCTTGAAACGCTCGCCAGCTCCCTGGTCTCGCTAGCGAGCACTTTACCCCGACATAAATATTGTATCGTTTCGGTGAGCGATGCCTTAGTCGACTTCATCGTCACCTGTTAATTCGAGTTTTCAAAGAGATTTTTCGTACCTTCTTTCGTTATCTCAAAATTATTAAAAATATCAAAATTACATTCGCTACATTAATTACGGTTTATACCTTACTGCGATTGCTGACAGTCGCAGAAATACCGATTGTTTCCCCAGGTACATATCCACCCCGATCCAGACTCACTCTGCAGAATACAGGACCGCCCGATACGCAAGAGACACCCACACGCTGTTCGATCTCTTGTCTGGCAGGTTGCTGTTCGTTACATAAATATCTTATTTATATATAGATTTTTTTTTAATAAGCTCACTCGACATCAGAAACAACATCTTAAAAAGCAGAATGCATTTCTAAACACTGAACGCTAATACTGCTAAACGATACGCCTGTATTTATGACTAAACAATGCCTGCCAATGAATGTTGTTGCCTCTGCCTACGCAAAAATTTTTCTTGCGCAATTTTCTAGAAATGCAAATGTATTGCTGTCGGAAAATATGGGTGGTGATTTCATCGCGATCTATGCGAGTGTTATTACGTTGCAGCAACACAAATCATATGCAAATAGAACGTTCCGCATATTTTATTATTTTTTAATATTATTTTTAAATATGTCTATAAATTAAATATATTATATCGAATATATTCTCTCTCTTTAAATTCTTTATCGCACTTCAGGCTATTCGCAACGCTTTCCTCACGGGTTGATGACCAGTATTTGGAACTCGGTTATGGTAATGCAAATTGGGTATTCATTTAATGGCGTGCGCGAAACACTTTCTTTGGTCTTAATCGGTTTCGTAAAGCTTGGCTGTTTATAATGATTTTTCATCCAAGTTGCTTTCCATCGATTAAGAAACGAAAATATTTAACGTAATATATGACGTAAAGATATCGAATTTCGAGACGTATATTCAAATAAATTAAATCTGCAAATGTTAATTCGTTCATTATAATAACGTAAACTCTCACCGCTAATATCGGAGGCTCCAGATTTAAGTCGATCGGATTCATAACGATGAAGACCTGTTGATTTTTATGCGTAAGTCCACCTGGCTCGCGAAGAGCCGCTTTACAATAATATTGCACCCATCCGTGCTTTCCGAGGAAAGTAGAAGGTAGACCCAATGGCAAACCCAATTTGAAGGGAAAGCTATGTATTCCCGGCGATAGCAATGACGGCCCTTCGCCTGTGCGAAATTTGCGGTCGTCGTCAAAAAAGAATATGAAGTTATTAAAAATTTTTAATTATACATTAAAAATAATAGATATATTTAATTATATAATTGTAAATTATTATAAAGATATTTTTCGTATTAAGCTATTATTATATGGTGAAACATAAATATAATTCATTGTGCATGTGTTATTTTTAAAGACAGAGAGATGTATTCTTTAAAACGTAAAATTAGTAATTTAAATTATTACATAGTCATTGAATTATGCGAATTAATTCACCTGGTTCGCCCAACAATCGCATGCGAAAATCAATGTAATTCTCTTTATCGTAAACTCTCTCAGCACGTTGACTGCGTACCCGAACTACACCTTCTCCCACAACATGGAAATGCAGTCCGGAAACGCTACGATAACGTATCCCACATTATTAATTTTTTACGCACACGATACGATTCGATTTAGCGTCGTATCGCGAGAAAAAAGAATTTCTTCAAACATTAATATAAATCATTCTGATTTTTTCTTAATATTACTTACTAAGCCTCATCGTCCAGCTCTATGAGAACACGACCGGACAGAAAGTGTCCAGGGAAATACAGTAGATTCGTATTATCGAAAAGTATTAAGAACTTGCTGAGCTTCCTCGTCATCCTGCCGCGAGAAGAACACTTTTTCAAATATATTTACAGAGACTGACGATTCGTGTGCGGACGTTTACGTCACCGCGGCTTCACGCTCACTGAATGCACATCAAGGTATGCGCAAGGAACAATCTTTTTTTCCATTCGCTATCTCATGATGCGAGGTGAGAATCAGTGGCTTGCATCGCATCAGCACGTTCGTAGCATGTGGCACGCGTCTCTCTCTCTCTCTCGTCTCTTTCTTCTCTCTCTTTCTCTCTCTCTCTCTCTCTCTCTCTCTCTCTCTCTCTCTCTCTCTTTCACAAACTCTTTTGCCTGCTAGCAAGAATAGTGGTACCAGTTATGCCACGATGCACTTCATCATCGCATTTTTGTCCATTTGAGGATAGCGGCACATTCCGCACGGTTTCTCCGTACTTTTCACGATCGATAGATGATCGAACAAAGATTGATGAGCACCAACTCGCGATACGAAACTCCTGGCTATCGCCCACCGCGAACCTTCCTGTCACCTTTTCGCAATGGTCCGCTCCTTGCCCATTCTTGGAGACGCGATCACTTTCGCTCCCTACCTTCTACCTGGCTACTTCTCTTCCACCTCCAATCCAGTCTGTGTTTCCGGCTAGTCCCTCTCATCTGGTCTCACCTGGCTGATACTTTTTATGTTAGCCAATATTGTACATTTGCTGTTTTTGGCATTCCATGTTATTTGAATCGCGTTAAGGTTCCGTTTGTCGATAAAAACGAGGGACGCAATATTTAAACGATGAGGCTTTTAGCAAGTGTAAAGCGATAACGAAAAAATAATTCGTTGACAGCAATTATTGTAAATCAATCTGTAATGAATTTAATCAGTAGCAGATATACGCATAAATATAAAATATATACAATATTTATTGAATTAATAGATATCTGTTTGAAAAGAATAATTATTCTCAATAAATAATAATTTCTCAACAAATAATTATTTCTCTATTTATCTTATACTCATAATTTTTTTATTATACGTTATACGCAATAATATATATATTATATATATATATAAAAGCATAAAAAGAAAATTGAAAATCAAAATTATGTCAAATATTAAAGTCTTCTTTCTCTTCACGCTGACAATCGTAATCTTTCTATATAAATTGAGATATAATAAGAAATTTTCTGTTTTTATAGAATTGTAATCTTAGTTTTTTCTCTCTTTATTTATTTATATCTATTGTAGAGAATTTTATCTATATATTTATAATTGTAACAGATATCTCATCGTTGGATATTCACATATAAAGAGAAAAAAAATATGAATAAAAGAAAACTTATTTGCGAAATATTTTGCATATGATTATTATTTCCAAATTGCGATTTGGAGCATGTGCATGTTTGACAACTAGAACAGTCCTGGCAACTGTCAAGCTTGATTCGTACCAACGTGAAAATGAAAACAGTCATCCACGTATGCAAGGCCGTGTAGTGTGGTCGCAAATTATTGATTCCTTTTTAGAAGTCAACGGTATATACGAAAACATATTTATGTATATGATATTTGTTATTTATTTTATTATATCGATAAAAGTTATTAAAAATCTCGGTGTGAATCCAAATCTATTCATCATCTACGGACTTATATTGTGCGTCCGAACCTCAAATTGCTTGTAATTTAAAACCCTCTGGCGATATGGAAAACAAAGTAATTAATCAAAAAGAATATTTGAAGAAATACATGTCTATGGGCGATACAAATGACAAAAAGAAAAAAAAGAAGAAGAAATCCAAAACGGGAACAAAAACGTAAGAATCATTGTGGCTTGCATCAATAATGAATAGTATTCATTGAGGTTATGTTTAAGTTAGGTTTATTTAGATTGGGTTATGTTGTGTAACTAGCATGCATTTCTGTAATTTAAGGAGACAGAGGTAGATTTATGATTTTTAAATATGGCTACTTAGAAGAACTACTTTCTTTATTTCTGTCATACTTTTTTGTTTAGATTTATGCACAAAATACATATGCATAGCATTTCCACAGAATTAAATTAATCTTTTTTTTGAAACTGAGAAACTTTCTAATTTTTCACATTGTACAACTGGAACTTATAAGCTTTCTAATATTTGAAAATTATTTTTTATTGGAATTTTTTGTTTGATGATACAATGGACATATATATTTTTGCAGAGTAAAAATTATAGATGATGACATAGACTTGAAGAACATGCGACCTATTGAAGAAGGTGAATTCGATATCCTTTTAAATGGAGAAGACGCTCCTCAAATTGCTGGTATAATTGACGAACGTGGACCAGTTAATTTCACAGACAAAAGAAGATGGAAAATTATAACTGAGAACGAAGAAGGAGATTTGACTATTATTAATCGTACTACCAATAAGAACAAAATACTTCAAATGGATGAAACAGATGCCAATCAGAATAAGAATGATGATTCCGATTTGAATCCATCTAGATCTAGGCATTCTAACCATGCAGATATAAGTCCACATAGAAAATCTGAAAATAAATTTAAAGATAATGACTCGGATTTAAGTCCACCTAGATCTAGACATTCTAAGAATAAGCATGCAAATTTAAATTCATATAGAAAATCTAAAGGTAAAGCTAAAGATAATGATTCAGATTTGAGTCCACCTAGACAATCTAGGAATAACGACAATGACTCGGATTTGAGTCCACCTAGACAATTTAAAAATTACGATTCAGATCTAGATCTACCTAGAAAAAGTATGAAACATTCGACTCACAGTATATCTGAACGAAGCTATAGGAGTTCACGTAACAGAGGCAGTGATTCGGATTTTAGTCCATCTAGAAAACGCAAGCAGGATTTAAATACAGATTTGTATGAAAGCAGAAAAAATAAAAAAACCAGAGATTCAAATTCAGATACATCACGACGCAAAGAACACCGATCTCGAAAAGAGGATTCGCCATATTCTAGTTCACGTAGAATCGACAGAGGACAGGATTATTATGATAAAAATTCATCCAGATTTAGCAGACAAGATATATCAAAGTAAATTGACGATAATTTTGTCGAAATAATACAATAGAATTCCGATAAAAATTACAATCAAATATTATATATACTTTGCCATTTTTTGAATATCTATAGAAATGATTAACGTAATATTTTTTGGAACAGATCAAGCAGAGTTAAGTGGAAGGAATATGAAGATCAAAATCGCAAATCTCGATCGCACTCGGATACAAGAGAGAAAAGAAAAAAATCGCGATGGGACGAAGCAACATACGACTCTGAAAGCGGACAGGCGGAAAATCTTTCGAAAGATCGTGCCGACCGGATGACAAAGACATTAGATGGAAAAGTAGCGGGATTTCAAGCTGCGAAAGCATTGCGAGAGGAAATTGAGAGCCATAAACAACGAGATGCGGAGCTGTTTAACAAGGTAATGTTTTTTATAATACAGTTTTATAAAAGCAATTAATTCATTCATAGAAATAATAAATATCAAATTGTCTTAGTTAAGTAACGAGGTCAGCGGAAAAGGACAAGCTACAATTGTGCGTGACAAACAAACGGGAAGAAAGCGCAATTTTGAAGAAGAAACAGCGAAAAATCTCGAACAACAAAGAAAGCAACAAGAGATGGATGAGAAGTACGCCAAATGGGGCAAAGGGTAAACGATCTTTTTGTTTTTATTGATTTTTACATCTTTATATTTCCATATTTCATTGGAAATATATCTCGATTGAAAATTTTTTTTACTAATTAATAAATATTAATAAATGCTCACTCTGTGATCTTATCATGATATATAATATGTAATAATTTACGTCTTTTTCTAGTCTGAAACAAATGGAGGATCGCGAGGAAAAATTAAAGGACGACTTATATGAGATGAATAAACCTTTAGCGAGGTATGCAGATGATGCGGATTTAGATAAACAATTGAGGGAACAAGAGAGAGAAGGTGATCCCATGTTGGAGTACATAAAACAAAAGCAGATAAAAGAGGGAAAAAGAAAGCCAGGTACTTAATTCGCAAATATAATTCTGTTATGATCTTTCATATTATATATTTCAAGTAATCTATCATCTGATAATTTATCAATTTTAGAACCGCCACAATATCAAGGCTCGTACGCGCCAAATCGATTTCGTATTAAACCTGGTTATCGATGGGACGGTGTCGATAGAAGTAACGGATACGAAAAGAAATGGTTCGAGACACAAAACGCAAAGGTAGCGCGGCAAGAAGAAGCCTACAGATGGAGTACATCAGATATGTGATTACATATAATTATATATTACTATGACAGGAATTTTCCATTTCCATTAATTGTTAATAAAGAAAGAAATTTTTTACAAACGTGTTTCGGTATATATATATATATATAATATATAAATTTTTTTTTATTTTCTCGACATATGATCGCGATATACATGCTGCGTTCCTAACATAGAAAAGTTCGTTTATCCGTAATATCTTTATCCTTATCCTTATATATCCTTCACGAATTCGCTCTAACGTCGCTTAACGACCGAGATATATTAGCGAGCTACATGTGCGTGCACCGTGAAGACCGCGAGATCGATATTCGTTCCAGAAAACGAGAGAAACGGAGAAGCTGGCGCCGGTCTGGCAACTGTCTAGGTCTAGGCGACTGAAATACCACTATCTGTGCGAAATCGATCGTGCGCTTTTAAGGTCGCGGAGAATCCGCTCTGGATGACGGGCGTAGAGTATGGGGAGTATTGGGAGTGGCGGCACAATTTTTGACATACATAGTCATTCGCGGCGCGCGATCGGGACGGCGCCCGCCGTTCAACAAGCGTGCCATTACAATCTATATATCCTGAGTAGTCCTTTACACGCCGAATCCCTTACAGAAGGACGACCGCCATAGGATGACACCGAGGCTTGCGCTTTAGCTCCTGCCGCCAAACATGCCGCTCCGCGCCGGCCGAAACGTGGCGATCGCTTCCGCGTGCGTTTCTTCACGCGTGTGAAAAACGGGAAATTTTCTGCACCGCGAATGTACATCCTACGCGATATATATATGTATAATACATAACGCGACTCTGTGGTACAAATCGCTTGGTCGCTACGCGAGCAAGGGCAGGGTCGTAAGCGAGCGACGCCAGTACCGTTCGCGACGTCGAGGACAGAATTTCTCGTCTGCGTGCTCGTGATGTTTGACTTTCGGTAAGTCACGATCCGGCCGGTTGAATCCTTCGTCGAAGAGACGAAGACATTACAGGACATCACCGGACATCGCGTGACAACGAGACGCGTGAGAGAGCATCGGATTACCTTCGAGTGTGAAGGATTGTTTAGCAGGTGCCGGCGCCACGCGACCCGTGTCAGTAACCCCCGAATAAAACGGAAGATTAAGGGGTGGGAAAAGCAGGAGAAACGTGCTGACGAAACATATACATACGCGCATACATAGATAAAAGGAGACAAAGAGAAAGAAGGAAAAAGGGAAAAAGAAAAAGCGCAAGGTAGTTTTGAATAAGGATCATCGAATCTTATTTAATTAATTAAAGATCCAGAGAATATATTCTTAAGCGTGCTTCAAAAAAATTATAGCAAACTGTGACTAAAAGTGGGAAAGCTCTATCTCTTCTATTTCATTACTAAAAAAATAAAGGCCATAATTTAAAATTATATTTAAAGCACATATATATATAATACGACTTTTTATATAAAATTTTGGGGCGTTAAGAAATTAAAACGGGCGAGAAAGAGAAAAGGTTGGAGGGTGGAATAGACAAGGAAAGAAATAAAAAAAAAAGAAGAATGACGAGGAAATAAAAAAAAAAAAGCCAAAGGGGTGCGAAGAAAATTTATATCTTTACCCAGCCTCCTGAAAAAGAAGAACGCAACTACGGTATATTATACTACGGCCATTATTGAGATTAATTGCTCCATTAAGAAAAGTGGTAATTTGATACGATTTTTATTTCACGCGATATGTTAACGAGGGAACTGCAATAATAATAACGGGCGCCTCTCAACAACGTGATTTAGTCAGATATAAAGAAAGTTTAGAAAAGAACAGACGAGAGGAGAGACATGGGGTGCAACACTAGCAAGGAGAGCGTTCAGCCGGCGGTGGAAGAGGGAAAAGAGGTCGATTCGGTCAAGAACGGGGGTGAGCGCGATCATCCCTTCTAATTTATTAATTATACAAATAATATCGGCGAGATTATTATTCGAACTTACATGTACCAAGCAATAAACAAGCAATTTTCTTTTGTGCACATTTTTGTTATTGTAATTTGCATGACGTTAATATCTTTGATGATGATTGTCATTATTGTCTGATGCTTTTTTATCGCTCTGTATTGTAGTATTATGAGTTTTAATTTTTATAGATTGCGACTACACACACCGCGGAACTCTGACGTTGTTTATCTTGACAATGACAGAGTTTGCTTTGTTTCACGAGTGATAAATGTATCTCTGTTCAATACATACATACACATTTCGTTAGATCTTTCGAGTTGATTGCGTGCACGCTTCAGTAATATCAACGTAATCAGTAGGATCGGCGGGACAAACGGCTGTTTTTCTGCGTAATGAATGCATTCAGTGTGTGCGCAGTTGTGGATTATAGAAATTTTTAGCATTTTCAACTAAAATTTTGATTTCTCATATTTTCTACGAGATTTATATCAGAGAATCTTGATCATTTTCCCAATGGAAAATTTTAGATTATTGGATATCGTTAGAGATCGATAGGAAGATTTGTCGACCGAAATTAAGCGGAAACTTTTAAAATATATTCTATTCTCTTTAAGTATATATAATATCAATAAAATATTCTTTAAGTTTAATTGAATATATAAACAATGAACGTTTTGTGATGCAAATATTAAAAAAAAAAAAAAAATTCGAATTTTTTTAGTCTAAATATTTCACTTATATATACTCGCAGCAAAATTAAATATATGAATAATAAATTTAAAATATGCTTTCTCGTATAATGAAAAAACAAAATTAATATTAATATAATGCGAACAATGCTTATTCAAATATCATTAACTTTTCTTCTTGACTTTTTCAATTTCTCGTACGATGTATTTTTGATGATAAAATAAATGCTTAATAAAAACAATAAATATTGCTGTGTCCTGGCAAACGAAAAATGGGTCGCTTGTGAAATACGATGGGAATATATATGGAAAAAGCAATGGAAGTACTGATTGCGTGATGTATGTCAAGGTTCAACCCTTCGCTTTCTATATTTACGAAAGTTTCCTTTTATAATCACAAAATGTAAGGAAATAATGGATACCTGATTAAAGAAATTAAATGATAGAATTAATACGAAAAGAGAAAGATAATAGAGAACAACTCTATCATTTACTAATAAAATTTATGCAGAACTGTTTAGAGCAGATCGCTTCTCGTCGGCATTTAAATCATTACATAATATTTAGTAATGGTATATAATAGTAATCGAATTTGAAAAATATCAATCGATTATAACAAAGAATAAAGAAATTTGTGAATATTAATTTATTTATCGCATGATCGAGAAGTTTCTCCGAAAGAATTTTATTGAAATTATATTCTTATTTTTCTGAGAAAGTGGCAATATTTCTTACGCACGAATTTTGCGTACTATATTTCACAGTATATTAATTGACAACTAATAATTAAGGAGATTAGCTTATCATAAGTTGATACAATCGTGCAGATTTAATTATTTAATTTCAACACATTCTGCTTTACTGGTTGCAGTAACAAGTTATGCAGCAACGTAATTTGTGCTTTTCGGGCAGAATCAATTACTCGCAGCTTGGACAATTTTCTGCATGCGAGATATTTCGAGGGTTTCATCAATATCGACGCACAGATATTCTATATGTATAGCTCCACGATGGAAGATAGAAATATGTTACCGTGGAATGATGGATGACTACACAAATAAAGGTCTTGCAAAGAAATATGCTAATCGACTGTAAAGATACCGTAGTTTCGAGCCACGTTCTTACGGATGAGTGTATATTTATGTGAAATATTCGAAATACTAGGACAATCTCTTGAATCTTCAAATGCAAAATTCCAATAAGTTGAAGATGTTTTTCTGCGCCATTGATAAATCAAAAAGCTAATTTAATTATAACAATATATATAACACTTAGTTTTGCTGTATATAATTGCAGATCGTTGTAATTCCCGGGTTGAAAATGGCGCGATCGGTTTTTTATTAAAAAGAATATTTCACAACAAATGAAACGTGATAATAGAAGATTATAAGAAAATAAAAATTGTGGCAATGTGTAAATAATACCGTCTTTGTATTGTTCTCGTTAACATGGCTTGAATATAAACGAAACGTTGTGCTGCCGTTGTATTTTCGACTAGAGTGCATAATTATAATGAGCAGCTAATGAGCTAGAGATAAATAGCTTATATATATAATATAAATCTACCTGATGTAATATTAGTATGTTCATTATTTATTACCATCTTTTTAATAGAGATTGTAAATTGTATACATAAGCATTTTCTTTAATCCTCTTTGGAACCATCGCTAGGGCTTCTTAACGATTTAAATGCCGTGACGATGCTACTGCTGACAGGCTTAAAGTGGTATACATTTTTTTGTGATGCTTTTTGAAAAGGATAACATAAAAAGAAAAAGAGAGACAGAGAGAGAGAGAGAGAGAGAGTGAAAATAACGTTTCTTTAAAAAGATAAAACATCACCACACATGGTACGATTTTCTTATCTTCGCATTGTGCAATAATCCGATAATTTTCAAACATTTGTGAATTAGGAGAATAAAAAAAAACGATGTTTTATGATTTAAAATCACTAATATAGTAAGAGAAGAACGAAGGGAAGAGCTTGAGCGCAATAAACGCATAATTAACTATAGTATAATTATAAGTATTTTGTATGTGGGAAAAGTATATAAAAATAAAACAATCTTCTGAATAGTTTAAAACAAAAAAAAGGGGGGAAAAAGAAAATCAATATCTTTCTTGAGTCAGGAGAGTCTAAAGTGGACCAAGGATACATACAACCGTTTGAATCCACAGACACGATTTATTGCCTCGTGAGTCAATATAATTCGAAGATAATTCATGGAATCGCGAATCGGTGGGGTCTCGGGCGGATTAAAGTTAGAAGCGAGTAAATAAAGCGGCAAATAAAAAGTTTGGAGCACAGAGGGTTGAACGACACCTGCGACGGCCCTGATCCGCGGTGCGTCTCGTCGCGAGGCGAGGTATCGAGAGGGCCGCGACTGCGAACGAGCGGCGCGGCAGCGGCAGGGCCGTGATCGGCCGCTATTATAAACGGGGTCGCCGGGAACCCGGGAACAGTCAGTCGCACGTCAGATCGAGCCGCGCGTGGATGTGCAGGTGAGAAAATTCGAGAGCGAGGAAGCGGCGACGCGACTCCGATACGCAGGTGAGTCGCGGCGCGAGTGCGACCCGAAAGCCGCCTCGCGATTCAACGGCGATTCCTCCTCGCGTGCATGCATATCGTCGGAGAAAAAGCGGGTTAAAAAAGAGGCGGCGGGGCCGGACGGGGGGAGGATCAAGTGATATTGTCCCGCGGCACGCGAATCGCATTCGTCACGCACCGTTAATATCCGCGTATCGAGCGCGCAAAAGCCAAACGAGATGATATGATCGACGAGGCGATTGTTAGGTGCGGACGCGCTGAGGCCTTTTCTTCACCTCTTGTCTGCACATCCGTTAATGCGTATCGAACGCCAATCATGACCGTTCGGCCAAGTGAAAAGAGATCGTTATCGTTAGCGATAAGCGGGGGGGGGGGGGGGAGGAGTGAAGTAGTTGCACGCTCGAAAGTCCTAAATCGATTTGAGATCAGCTGTTTGATATCGACAGCTATTTTTTTGCACGGTCTCACGGACCGTAAACCAATAAATGCACGAAATGAATTCTCGCTCACATCCGTGAACAAGTATTGTCTCGATCGAAGAGAGTAAATCCTGAGATTTGTAAATCTCCTCTCGCCAAATATTTGGTTTCGATTTATCGTCATTGCGTTCGTTTAAAAAGGATCGATTGAACATAATTATTTTAAAAAATCGCGAAATATTCCGAGGAAAAAATCTTTTGACACTGATTGATATTACTCTATCAATTAATTATCAGTTAGTCCGCAATCTAAAATTAGAATAGATCTTTTTATTTCTCAATTAGAAAATGACATTTCATAGTCGCAACATATTAATAGATAAACCGCCAAAGTTTTACTACTAAATCAATTAATTTCAGAAATTTCTTAATCAATAAAAATTTTCTCTTGATAAAAATCGATGTAATACATCTTTTTACAAAGGAAAACAAAACAATTTACAATACAATCAAATCTGTCTATAATTTTAATAATAAAATAAAATTTACATCTATTTGACTTGTTACGAGGTTTCATCGAGGTAACGATGTTTCTCTAATGGGAAATTTGATTTCCTCGAGGGTAATTCTAGTAACAAGGTCTGGATGGATCGATGATAAAACATCCTTGCGTGATATCAGAAAAAGAAATAAGAAGCATTTAAGATACTTTGTTGTCGTAAAAAACATTGAAACGAGCACGTGAAGGATACTCGAGAAAAGGAGATTGCGATACAAATAGAGGCTAGCTCCTAGATAAGCACATTTTAGCTTTTAACTGAAATTTTATACCCGCTATATATGCACGCGCATAAAATGTCCACGATCTTATCATCTTTCTCTCTCTCTCTCTTCGTATACATTTTACTTTCTTCCCGAGCTTTACTGCGTACATAAACATAAACGTCGATAAAATTACCGGGGTCGATCCGTCCGTTTTACACAATGTGATAAAACAGTCCGAGAGAAGCGCATAGCTGTGGAAGAATTCATTGCTGTCGTCGTGAAAATGTCAGTGTCTTCCTTGAAGTCCCACTTTGTCGAGTGGTAACTTAGGAAAACCGTGTCGCGCGAAAGCGCTCAATAGTTGAAGTATTCTGTACATTTCTAAAAGAAAATTCAGTTTCCGATAATGTCATCACTTAATCCTCGCACCTCACACATTTTGCAATTTGCATTTATCCGAGCTCGAAGAATCTTAATCGATTAATCTAACAATATGTAATTTAAGAAACAAATCGACAAATCTCAGTCGGATCAGTCGAAGACACGTATATCCTTTTTCTCAAGGATCAGAGAGATACCGATGATTGAATTAGATCATTAAGAATACTTAATGGAACTTGGAAGACCTTGATGTCAGATGCGAGGATTAATCATTGTTACGATTGTTCTTTCGCCGGAAGAAACGAGGGAAATTATATCAATTATTTTCTGTGATTTCGAAGAAAAAGTCATATAATAGCGTGAAATAATAGCATGAAAAGACGATAGAGTTTTAATCGGAACGTTATCAGTATACATGCATCATTGCGAAAACACGAAGATTTAATTTAATCGGGAAAGATGAAAAGAATCGATCGCGGCGCATTCGCCGCATCATCTCCCATCAGGGCGTGAAATATTAAAAATGTATATTGGGCACCGTGTGTAATCTCGAACGTGCAGCGCGAAAATAGAAACGCTAATCGATACTTGTCGCTCTCTGGACGTGTCTGTGGAAGGTGAAATGTTCGGAATAAATGTAGGTGAACTGTGGCTAACACGGCGGCCATTTCTAATATACGGGATGTAGCCGCGCCCTTTCTCCAGTCGGTTACGGATTTTCTGATCAATTTAGGATTTTCCTTTCCCTTTGGGAAAAATTTATGCAAACTTATAATTATAAGATAGCATTTCTCATAGCAAATATAATTTATGTATTATATTTCATTACATAATTAATGATTATTTAAATCCTGATCATTCCTCGAAAAGGTTCTAGCGATATCGTATACATGATATCTCTAATATCATGTATAATATCTCGATATCGCGTTTAATTTAAAATTAAATTAAAATTGAAATTATTTTAATTACTTCTCTTTGAAGATATCTCAAAGGCGGCGGAAGACACTGCAACGAAAACCGAGTCTTCGGACAAGGAGAAAGAAAACGGCGCGGAGGGAGAAAAAGAGAAGGAGGCGGCAGCAGCCACGAAAATACAAGCAGCTTTCCGTGGACACCACGCTAGGAAAAGTTTAAGAGTATCGGAAACAGCGTCGGAGCGAACGAGGACCGACGAAGCACCTTCGGAACCTAAAAAGGAACCTACGAAGGAACAGCTGCAGGAGGAATTCTCTCCCAACGACAAGGGTAAGCGAATATACATGATTTGAAATGGATTCGAAGCTCGGAGAGAGATCAGGCATCTCGAAACGGTCTTCCACTCCATAGAGCTCTGTAACGCGGCGAAGAAGATACAAGCGACTTTCCGGGGCCACATGTCGAGAAAGGAGCAGGCTACGGCTGCCGCCAAATCGGCGATAAACATGATCGAGAGCGCGACCGCTAAGATAGAAGAAAAGGTAAGTCAATCTCGTTAAATATATCTATAGGCTCGCTAACTATATTGATCGAAGAATAGTTAGAGAAGTTAGATAAAAGCAAAGTTGCTTTATCCAATATATCCGCCTCCCTTCGATCTTCCGTGGAAAATTTAAACTCTAGCCGCTATTAACTGTTCGCAGAATCTCACCTCTGATCTAATATTATAAACTGTCAAGAAAATTTTACATCCGCCTCATTGTGCATTTTCCGTTATATCGTCATTCATATGGAATAAACTTTCGCTTTCCATTGAATCATTTAATACAGAAGTTTACTTTAACGAAATATGTTCGATGTTTAAAGTTTTATACATGTATATCATATAGCGATTAAAAAAAGTTTAAATGAAAAGATTCTTTCTCGATTTTTTTAACAATCTTGTACAATGCAAATTAATTAATCTCGCTTAATGATGATTAATTTTCCGAGAGAAGGCTTTATTAGACATACACAGCATTATCAGCTCGTCAAGAAAGATTCAATACTGGTAACGCGGAGCGCAATTAATTATGACGAAAAAAATAAAAGAGACGCTTATTTTAAAAAATAAATTTTTGTCGATAGATTGTTTTAATAATAAATCAAATTTATAATTTCCCGCACACATACAAAATGTATATAAGAAATAATATGAATGAATATTCTAATACTAATTAGTAAATTAATTACAAATCCATGTTTTTTTGAAGAAATTATCTTTCTGGAAAATGCATTACGATCATACTACGTTTACGTTGTTCATTATGCATTATATTTAAAAAAAGAATAAATATATAACTAAGCTCCTATAATCAAAGCAATTTTTTTCTTCATCCGATACGACAACATTGATTCGATCGATGGAGCAGTAATGACAGGATTTGATGCGCAAGGTCGTCATGATCGATCATTTCTGTGCCGAGGTTCGTGAGAGAAAGCTATTGTTAGATTCTTTGACGTTACGTTGATCCATGCCCGGCAAGTAATCGACAGCTGCCTCCCAAGCTGAAGATGGTCGTCTGGGTATCGAAGCGCTACTAAAGCTCATGCCGAGATCAGTAGACCGGTATGGTCTACAAAGTTTAAGTTACTTTCGTGCCGTGTCGATTAATTATGTACGGGATAATTGACGCACAGCAGGATTCCGCGCAATCTAAGTCTCGTCGACGATACGTAAGAAGAGTAACCTCTTTAAACACGAGACACCCTGGAGGATGAAAAGATTTTAGGACGCGAATCGAGGGACGATTACAATGCTCGCACGCTTCAAATTCTTTTTCTCAAACTTTGCTCCAGATGCATGACGCGGTACAGGAATTAGAGGGGATCGACTTGGCCGATCCGGACTTGCACAAGGCAGCGACTAAGATCCAAGCGAGTTTCCGCGGTCACAAGGTCCGTCAGGAGGTCAACATTCATACTACTGCCGACGAAACTCAAAAATAAGACGCTTAATCGCAGAGGGATGCCGGGAGATAGATTACTACTTATTACAGCCAGTGCCATTCTTAATAGATTTGAACGCCATCCCCTATTTCTTATACTTATACCTCATAATGTAGAATTCGTGAATTATAGTAAGTTATGCGCGTAAATATACGAGGCATTTCAGAAAAGATGAACAACGGATAGTCGAACAATTTTCATTATATTAGTTCACTTCGGACCACAAATTGTAAACAACGATACCGTTTATCTTACGTTAACAATTAATCCAGCCTTCTCGCCCGGGACCAGTGTGATTTAAGCGCTTTCTACTTTGACTAGAATGAGGATTTTAATGAGATATATACACAGGTTGAAACACTCGAACGGGGGAACATCTACATATCTCTATCGTTTATGGATATATAAAAAAAAAAGTTGGTCTGAAAAAAGTTGCATTGTGTAAAGAGAGAATATAATGGTAAATAAAAAAGAATTGTTCCTTGAGCCAATTGCTATAAATCGGTTTTGAATATATCTCACACAACGTTCACTCTGCATTATTATTCTTCAACTATTCTTATATTATCGATTTATACTTACATTTTTTATAAGTTATATCTGTCACATATACGAACAAAGTGCCAGGCAGATATTTTAAAGCACTTTTCTAAGTATGGTAATATAATATACATTGGATAAAACACCATAATTGAGGAAAAGAATAAGAGGGTGTATAAAGAAAGAAGAAAGGGCAGAGATAGTTCCTTAGGCGACATATAATATTCGATATAAATTGTGATTTATGAAGAACAGAGCGACAAATACGCAAAATCCTCATATCTGGTAGGTATATTAAATGGAACTCGATAAAAAAAAGCGATAGAGTATAACTTTGACGTCCTGCGCACGACAAACGGGGCATACATTAAGATGCACCGATATCAATACGCATGTTAACTTTTATAAGTTCCTGTATTTGTGTAAAATAAACGGTATGGTTGTAGTGTTTACAATTTTAAAGTTATTAACTATGAAAGTGGTTTTCAAATACTCCTTATTACGATACGAATGTTTAAAGCACGATTTTGCTTTTTTTTTTAACATTCCTAATTTATTGAATATCGTTAAAACGGAATGTGATAACTAGAGTATATTTCTTGATTGCACTTTTTACATTTTCCTACAATTTCTCCTTTGCTCTCTCTCTCTCTCTCTCTCTCTCTCTCTCTCTCTCTCTCTCTCTCTCTCTCTCCCTTCCTTCGAAAAATCGAATGTATACTTGTTTTATTTTAAACATGGAAAGTGTAAAAATGTGTATGCTTCTCCTTGAGAGCTTGGAAAGAAAGCATATTGACCTAAAAGCGAGCTGAAATCTTGATCATCATAATATTACTATTCAACTTGATTTTAGAGGAACTATAAATTTAGAAAAAAAATCTTTCCCATATACTGGATACGAAAAAGGACTAAGAAACAATTCCGAACTTTCATATAATTTTGCAAACATTAAATAAGAAACGATTTATTATATTTTACCTTATTAATGCAGTAGAATCTCTAACAGAGACTTTAAAATAAAATTTAGATCATCATAGATATATGGATCTGTGGAATTTTTCTTATTAAAATTCCTTAATATGTTATGTCTCAATTATATGGTTTTTCATTCAGATGCTTCTTGTGTGTCATTGTTTTGAAGGCATCTAAAAGAATATGCTTAAAAAAAATTTATCGGCCTATCGTGGAGCCAATAATGGAGCAATTAAATCAACTATTAAATCGAAGTTCTACTGCATCGAGTAAAAGCGTATATGTAATATACAGAATTAACTGCTTGAAAGGAACTGAAGAAATCCGTCGAAAAATAACGAGTCCGTTCTTTCCAGTAATAAGTCCTCTCTGAGTGTGTGTTTACTTGCTCAAAATCTTCACATACCAAAGTTAAAATTCCATTTTTTTACAATAATTTATTACATCTTTCTTTTAATATTAAGTTTAGCTTATTTTTCCTGAATAACGACAGCTGCCTCTTCAACTTGGTTGTCATCTAGTCCATTTTTTATATAAAAATTATCTTCGTATCAATAGCTTGAAATGAGAATTTATTTTACCAGGCCTAAAGAAAGTAACTCTTGTGTACACTATCGATCTCTCGTGTACGATCATAGCAACACAATGAGCGATCGGTAAGCGATTCGAGATGAATAATGCGAAGCAGCGAACGAGAACAATTTTGCAACTCAACTACTCAAATAATTGTTTACTCTTCAATGCCAGCTTTATTCGTCCATAAAAAGCAGGGTACTGCGAATCTATTATTTCAACTTCGTCACACGTTCGTCCACGCGTTTTTCTACAAAGCGAATATTATTTCTATCTTCTATACTCTTGTAATTTGTACCGATATTTATATCAATTTGCTAAAGACAAATTAAATAACATTACGCGACATTTCGATATTACACATTTAAAGTTGATTATGGGCAATAATCGCACGTATTTTATCGTAATAAAATATTTGCGGTTTGAAATTATTGTACAAGTTAACATGGCAATATAATGCAAACGGCCATTCTTTCTCTCAAACATGTTTTCATCGTGTGCGCAATATTCGCAATTGATATTGATTACAATGATACGTGCAACTATTGCTCAAACAGATATGGTATATAGTCAAACAGCATTTTTCCATTCCCATTTTATCCAATTACTTTATTTCTGATTTTTTAATTTTCTCTCTTCCTACATTCTATATCTCTAGCACTAACAATAAGATCGTATTTCAAATTTCCAGTAGTAGCGTTCCCAAAATTTCCAGGGAAAATTACAAAATTTCGCATTTCATAATTATATATCCATACAGCATTGTTGCAATGTTCTGTGCTGTATCCACGATTTTTATCTATCGTTTTCTAATTAGTAATTTATGAACAAATATTGTCTTGGCTCGATTATGTATTATTTATAGATTATCTACGATTGTCGCTTGTAGAAAATTAAAGCAAAGCTTTGAGAGAGAAGATATCGTCAAAAATGACCTATCATCGTGTAACGTTATCTAGTTTATGTCGGAGTGAATATTGTGGATAAAGAATACTTGTTGTACCGAATTATAATATAGAATGCGGAACGTTGCGACGAATAATAGTCATTCTTGTCGATACGTTACTTTATCACGTATAAATAGTTTAGCGATGCACAAGACAAGTTGTGGTAAAATATATTGTAAGAATGTAATAAAACGACTGTACTGCTCGTACGAGCAGTACATTACATGTAATCCATTTGTTTAAAATACATACCTTATTAAATGTATGGGACCAACGTTTTAATATCATCTACAAACTCATTAATTAGATTTGATCCGATACAATAACGAGCATATATGTGATAATGCATATATAATAATGCATAGATAATGTAATATCGCAAAATATAGATAAACAAAAATAAAATATAATTAATCTTTTTTTTTATTTGAATAATAATGTAACAATTAATATCTTCTATATCATGTTATGTTATATGTTAATATGTATTTGAAAAATATTGCTCTTTGATAGAAGCAATAAAAAGTAATCCATTTCCCGGAAATATTAATTTTATTTAAAATTTACTGTTTAATATAAATCTGTCAAAGTAAGCTCCTCATTGAATCGATAGGATACATTAAATTATTAAATAATTAAATATTCTCTCGAAATAAAAAAGAATCCGCGCGTGTAATCTTTATATTTATATTATCTGATGCGCATTTAAAAGTGAACTGAGACTGGTATTCAGTTAACATTCATACGGTCAGATGTCACTCTACAGTTATATCTCTCCTGTCACTCTCTTTGTTTACACGTGCTCCATTTGGTATGGTTTATAGAAGTTGAAACTTGTGTCTAGTGCGTTCATTCATCTCTTATAGTATATACAATAATTATTAATAAAATTTGTACATTTTTTTCTGTATTCATTACAAACTCTAATCATATTAATCAATGGGCAAGACATATTATTGCGACTATTGCGACAGATCCTTCAAGGACGATGTGGAAGCTCGTAAAAAGCATCTGTCCAGTTTGCAGCACGCGAAAAATCGAGCGAATCATTATAGCGTATTTAAAGGTAAGTTTTTTTTTTTTTTAAATAATATTTTCTTATGTTAAATATCGTACATAACCTCACTTGTACGTAATCTCTCGCAACTGATAGTGGATATACTATTGTTACTATTTTTAGATCCAGAAACGATATTAAGAGAAGAACACACAAAGACTCCATGCAAACGTTATATGACTGTTGGAGATTGCGCTTTTGGTTTGGGTTGCCGATATTCACATTACACGCCACATATGATATGGAAACTTCAACAGCTCGGTAATCATTTTATCAATTATCTTATCATTAAATTTGCGTAAAACGCAAATTACATTAATCTCCAATAATTGAAATTTTATTTTCAGTTGCAATGAAAAATTTCAAAAGTTTGACAGTTCAACCTAAAGGCGGATGGCCAAGTTCGGGGGATATTATTAAAGAGTATTTTGAGAATGTGCTGGATTTGAGCGGTACCGAAGAGCATAATTATCCAGTATGGAGTATACCGCCAAGATTAGCGAATTATCCTTATTTACCGCCATCCTTGCAACCCGTTACGTCGGACAAATTGATCGACTGCAATTTTAGCAAATGGGGTTGAAAGGCCCACTGTACACTTGACATATTTTTAAAAAATAAAATAAGCACGTATTCGCAATCCTATCGTGTTTAATTCTGTAGAATTATACGTCTCAGACACAATATAGTACGCGTTATATCCCGCCAAAATTTAAACCGTGCTCGCTATATCGTCGGAACAAAGTCCTCTCTCCGTTCTCCCTTCCAATATAGTTTACACCAATCGCCGAGCGGATCTGCCTTGGCACAGTGATGTTGCTATGGAATATAGGATCGGAGTACCCGTTGCCACGACAGTATAGCGTAAGTCGGCACGTGACGCAACGTGGTGCGACGCGCAGAGCGCTTGTCGAAGAGAGCGACAGCCGATTTTTCGAAGGAAAGAAACTCCTTTTCCTGCGAGAATAAAGACGAATGGACTGATTTTTCGCGAGTGCACACCCGCGCGAAAAAATATGAGTGTTCGCGAACGCCGGTCCCTCGCATTACTCATGAACGCCTGGTGGACGCGTTGAAAAAAAAAAAAAAAAAAAAAACTGGAGTGCCACTTGGAGGAGCCTTCGCCGATTTAGCGAGATTGGAATTCGAGTCTGGACCCTTCCAGGTAGCGTCGGTGAGCCCTTCGATAAATTCTTCTCCACCGTGATGTAAGCGTATACGAGCGATCAGGATCGTAGAAATGCATAAATCAAAGTGGGGGAAAAAACTAACTTAAATGCTCGCGCGTATCGAAAAAATATGTCTAGCATAAGCTGGATGCTTTGAAAAAAAAAACTTGTATAGTTTTCAGTTTCTATATTATACGCTAAAGTATTGAAGAAACCCACCCTCCTGCCCCTCTCCATTACAAGATAATATTCTATAAGAAATTTAGAGAATTAATTTTTATTTTTAATGACATTTTAGATAAGAGCCTAATGATGATTAATTCGTGTTAAAATTTAAATAGATATTGATTAAGTTTTCAAAACAATAGATAGCAAAGATTTATTTTCCGTTTAATGTCGCGAGTTTAATTTAATTCAGCTATAGCTCGAAAACGAATCATGAAGATACATAAAGAATGTAAGAGTTTTCACGCAATTCCTTCCATCTGATAAATACTCTATGCAACACGGAAACTGAAAGTTTCCTACATGCCGTCAACTCATTGCAATGTACGTTCCATTTGCCACGCACGTGACATCATGTTCTGAATAAAAAATTTGATTGTTGGATAGGCCAAGGACGGGTTTATCGAGTTATCATCAGCCCTCCCCGCCCATCACTTTCTTTATTTAGAAAACTGATTTCGAAGATTAGGAACTCAATTTACCAGAGTAAATACGTATTATTTTTTTTAATTATACTTCTTGCTCTACAATTTGTTAAATTAAAATGATCTATAGGAGAAAATCTGCAGGATATTCGCGTCCCGCTTGCAAATCTTTGCATTCTGGTGGACGCTGAGCCAAGCATAGCATGAAATGGAATATCGCCTTATATTCTATACTCGGCAAAACGCATATTCGAGCGTAGAAAATAAAAGAAAAAAATTGAATATCTTATCTATACATATATAGAGAACATTCCACAGCCATTTCTTTGATATGATATTTTTTTATCATCGCGAAATTAACGAGACTTGATTTTTGTTAAATAGAGAACGATTGACAATGAACATTTGATTTATTATTTTGTAATCCTGAACTTGTTAAGATAAACAATTTTATCATTCCTTTTGGATTATATCTGAAAATCATGAAATAAACGAAAATTAAACTGGCGAGATAGTTAGCGTGGCGTGACGGCGTGATGATGGCAACGACCTGTACATAGCAGCTCTGTACAATCCAGTCACGATTCTCGGTGGAGGTCGTGACCTTGCCGATATGCAGGATACGGAGGGATACGGAGAACACGGGGAATCTAGGGAATATTATCGGGAATCTCGATTGTCAAGTTAATCTCGTAGATATTCGCTTGAAAGTTCTTTAAAAAAAAAAAAAAAAAAAAATGGGTAAATTGAACAGGATTAAAACAGTAGGAAAAAAATTCATCTGGTATTAAAAAATATCAGAAAATATTATAATATGTATAGAAACAAGATTCTTTAAATATTTATAAATCAATCATCGATTTCGCGAAAATTAAAAAAATTTCTCTCTCTCTCTCTCTCTCTTTTTAAGAGAGAACATTATTGTATAAAATAATAATTTCGCTTCACTATAATCGTTATATGTACAAACTGACGGTCCTGAGTGCAACCCTGGATCGATTTGACCATTCGGTCTCGTTCGTTGTCCCTGTATTCAGTTCACCCTATGAAATGTGCGTTATGGAGCAGCTGCCTACGGTTCGTACATCCCTTAAGCCGAACAATGTCTTTGTGCGTCGCGAAGCGTACGGATCGCGTCCTGAAATAAATCTCTCTTTTTTTGCTGATTTTCCTATGGGAGATTCTTATGATCAAAAGTTATGAAAATTTATTTTATCTTGCCTAAAAAATTATAGTCGGATACATTTTATATATATGACCTCCCGAGAGGTATGCTGTTTGTAAGATAAACTAAAAAAAAAATCTGTGTAATGTATAATTGCTTATATTTCCAATTTTAAAGAACAGCCATCACACGCGATTCTATATAAACACGCAAGCTAATCGTCTCGATCTCGTCTTCATTCTCTAATGCTCGTCTCCGATTCTCCAATGTTGCCAATAGAAGACGCTAAAAACGAGTCACCCAACAATTTAATGTCATTTATTTCTATTGCCTTTATGCGGGCCATTACGTCACGCCGATTTCTTCGCCCTTCGTCGCCGTTTCTCATCGCAACGATGTAAGGTATGCTCTAATTTTCGTCACATGAAAACGCAACGAAGTAACGCGAGAACGCGCGACAAAGAAATGCAAGCAGATGTACATGGATCGATAATGTAATGGACGTAGCGACCGTTGCAAATACCTGGCACGAAAAACCTGTTACACGTCGTTGAACATGCTGTTTTCCAAAAGGCTTATAACGTCGGCAGAGATCGACCTTGAGAAATAAAGACCTCTTGAAAATATGATTTAATGCATTATGCTCGTTACGATTTACGTTCCTGCACGACTTTCGCTTTGACCGCTGATGGCATAATATGCCTCGGGAATCGTGACGAGGCGATAACTTCCCCTCTCTTTTATCTAATATTCTAATTATCGATTTAACGCGCGTATTTAAATATTCAAGAGGCGCGTCAATCGACATTGATATGCCGATTATAAAGCGCGTGCAAACGCAGACGGGATTCTACTTACGTAATTTCAATGGAAAATGAGTGGGAATCTGTTTAGGTGTTGGAAAGTGAAAATGGAGCCTACGCGCGCTCTTCGTACCTGAGCAGATTCAATTTTTAAAGAGAGAGAAAAAAAGAAACAAAGAAAAAAAAATATTTCGAAAGAAATAATTAAAAAATAGAAAAGAATCTACAATTCATCTATTATATAATCAAGAGCTAATTACGCTATCAATCACAAAACCACGTCCAAAACAAATAGATAATTATAATAATAATCGTGTACTACGCCTTCCGTAATTCCGCTATACTCGATAAACATCTCGTATGTGTCTGTACGCAGTACATCGACGTTAATGCAGTCCATGGGAAAGCTATCCAAAGGGTCCGCGTACAAGAGGAGCGGTAAAAAATGAAGAAGCAGACGGAAGAAAAGGAAGATGCGGTTGCCAGGCAGATGTCGCCGTCCGAGACGAGCGAAACTGATGATTCGTCAAACGTTCGCACCAACGATTTCTTACGCTGTAGATTATGATAGTCTCTCGATTTCGGACTATGGCATTTCCGAGTCCGTCTCTCGCCCGACCTAGATCGCTTCCCTTTAAATCGTTAATCGCTGTCGAATCGTTATTACTGGATGCGTCAGATTCTACATCACTTTACACTCTCAATTGCCTTAAATTCAGACAATTAGCCACGTGCTTCTATATCGATGTAACGGCATTTAACGGGTAAGCTGTCATCGTCAATGATAAGCTTCTTAGTTCGATTCTTATACGGGATGGCGGCTGTTTAGAGGGAAAATTAATTACATTTTTTAATAATATATGCAGTCACTCATCGTAAAAAAATACAGCGAACATACTCCGATGATATTTTCTTTCCTTCTTCTCTGAGAAAAATTCCTTCGGAGGGGGACCTGCCTGGCGCAAGAAATTACTCAAAATTCAAAATTCGGAATCTTTTATATCATATATATGAGACGGAATCGCATGTGAGAAGCTTCGCGCACGAAGCTCGCACGTATGCGAGTTACCGCAACGGATGTTCTATATGCGGCAGAACGGAACGGAGCGCGGACAGGACCGGACGCGGAGTGCTTACGGTCGGTACCTGACACGAACGTGCTTCTTCCTGCTAAAACGGTTTCTGTAAATAAACCCGCATCCGTCGAAGCTCAAAGCGAGAAAGGAGAGCCGTCTACTCTCTTTACACTGTTCCTTTAATTCGAGATTTCGTAAGACGGAGATCTGTCAGTAATCGAGTCGCGTCTAAAGTAACTTTGTAGAGATGAAATTGTTTTCGTTACGAGAGAGGAGAAAAAAAAGAAAAAAAAAACGTCGACTCCACAGTTCATGGGAAATAAATTCATAACAATGACCGATACATTTTTGATTTGTTTGTTCGACGCCCATTATGTCAATCCGCTTAAAATTGTTCAATCTTATAGTAATCAGAATGAAAGGAATATCTCTCAGCCGAGTATTAACTTGGCCCATCGTGTATACATCTCGCGAATGCTGAAGATAAAACTCATATCTCCGTAGGCGACGCGAATAGCGGGGCATCATTGTAAATGTAAATCATTCGGCGTATAGCACAACTGACGTCATCGGTAAACGTTTATACTGTCGCGTTAAGTGCCGCTAATGGAGAACGAACCGTTGACCCATTGAGAAAAGCTTCACCAAAAGAGAGTATGTCGACGATGACAGCGATCCGATTAATTGACACGCGTCATTCCTTAATGCGCTTGTCGCGAGTACGAGCGATCTTTGCATTTCCTTTACAAGAGCTATAACGGCTAATCTAATCTAATATTAGATAGACGGACTAAACTACAATTTGCACAAAGAGGCGCGACTATATGTGTTTTCATTTAAATCGTGCTATCATTGCACGCTATCGTCTCGCGTGCTGGCAAACATTTACGTACGCCATTTGCCTACCGCCTCTTGCTTCCTTCGTATCTTTTTAAGTGCGCGAGATCTTGCGTGTTACGCGTTTGCATCAAGTGCGTGTGCGACATGAAAAAATATTTTCGAAGCGCGTCTTTCCAGAGCGACGCGACGGAAAAAGACTATTATCGAGAAACGAGCGAAACGATTCGTCCAAGGACGTTGGTACCAACTGTATTTGCACGATAATACGTACGTTGTAACCATATATAGCTGCAGACTCGCAAAGAATTTGCTCTCATTTATTTTCCATTTACTTAACTTATCTTCGTAAAATTATACGAAATTCTTGATAATTTACAATACGCAGATCTCTTTCTTTCAATAATTATCTCTCTCCTTCTATATGCATGAAATATTTGTCTTCGATAAGTGTATAATCAAATATATTTAAAGTATACAATATACTTAAGTATAGTTGAGTTTTTAATTTAGAATGTTTAATATTTTTATACATTTTTGTTCATTCAACCAATAAACCCTAATGGGCGTTCATCTGTACACAGGCAGGTGTCTACTGTTCAAATAGAGTCACGCGAGAGACCGACGATGCACCTGCGCTTTCGGTGCCTCGACTGATTTTAACGAAATGTCACGAAGAAAATTTGTGACGCATATATTTCAAAATTTGACTTGAGAAATAAAGTGACGATTCTTTCTCTTTATGGCATTCCTTTAGCGAATGTTAGCGCTTCGAGATTATAGCATATTACGAAGCATGTCTTGAATTTTATCGATTTGACGTACTCACTCCATCATGTTGCGAGACAAGCGCGCGTGTGTGTGTGTGTGTGTGTGTGTGTGTGTGCGCGCGCGCTGTTTATTATCGGATATCTTATCAAATGCCTCAGTCTGGTATTCCGAGTATAAGAGACAGCACGAGTATCGATCCAACCACGTTCACCGAGAAGATTCGTTCCCGCGTCCAAACTCGTACGATGCGATTAAACTGCGTGATAAATCGACGACCTACCAGATTTGCAACGATGACCTATACATATTCCTCTAACATTCGAAAAGCGAGGAGATATCGCGACATTCAACGTACGCAGAGCGAAGCCGGAGATAACGATAAGATTTCTGCTCCCTCACGAAGATCTCAGCTTCACTTAAGAAATTCAACGAAACCCAACCAACGTCTTAATCGTCGGCTTTAAATTACTGGCCGATATGAAATCCGATGAGGTGTAATTTAAGCAGGTTGTGAATGTATTACACGAACGTATAGCGCCACAAGCATTTAGCTGTCTCACCGCAGGGATAAACCATTAAAATTTCATATATGAAAGTAGGTTCTCTTCATATGATACTGCAGATAACAATAAAATGGAATCGGTAAAAATAATATATATACTTTATCAAATTTAAAAGAAATTTTCCTTTTGGCTATCTATCTCAGATTTAAAGATGTTTCCGTATTTTTTTTTTTTTTTTTTAATTACCCTATATTGCCCTATAATTATTATCAAGTTTCAATAATATTTTTATCCATAGTTATTATGATTCAAAGAAGTATAAGATTTGTAAGATCTTAAGCTGATTCCAGATGTCTTTCTGTTTCTAAACGTGAGATTACGCGATGGTGAGTTTTGTATTCTCTTTCATATTCATATTCTGTTCTTTTTATATTTCTCTGAACATTTCCACGCGTTTTCTCTGCAACGGGCCAGTCGGTATAGAAATTGCAAGCGAAATACATTACTTCCTCGTGGCCAGACGCGTTAGCAAAGTTCAACGAGATGGCCTAGCGTAATGCGCTTAATTAAAGTTGTTTCAACTCGTTAAGATCATTCGCGTGAGATGAACAACCCTATAAACGGGCATGCAGGCATGGGGCGTCAACTGCAACCATAGTTTTCATCTTGACTGAAACTTTCCACAATTCCTTTTATATCCGGATTTATTAAGTATATGAATGTTTTTAAATATAATCATTAATTAATCGCAGGCAATAACGAGAATTAAATTAATAAAAATAAAATAAACAACAATAACCCCGAAAAAATTATTTTACAAGCGCGGAATTATATACAGTATATCATAAATCTCTTCACGAGATGCAGTAGGTCGCGAAAGGGTTAAGAACCCCTGGCGTAGACTAACTTTATGATGTGGGGAGGAGCAAGGAAAAAAAAGATAGAAAAATCTTTGCTCGTCTCGGAAAGACCGGTTTTTCGTTCCTGCTTTTTCCTTTTCGGCAATCCTCTTCATTCTTATCCGCCAATGTGAAGCTTCGCTCGTAGAACTCATCTGGATCGATCTCTCGTGAAACTATAGCCATAATCTTCGACGAGGTCGTTCGTTTTAGCTAATAATAAGGCTCGATAAACTTTCCCTCTTCCCTCTTGGTGGTATATGTCCGACATCGAGTAGCATAACTTTAATGGCGCTTCTCGACGAGGATGCAAATTCTCACAGCTATTATAATCATTATAATTCCTGCACAGTTTTTTTTAATTCTCGTGAGAATTCGCGATATAAAAAAGCTTATTAAAAATAATTTCTTTGCTAATATTGCACCGCTGTGTATCATTAATATTTTGCCATTAAACTCAATTCATTTCGCGGCTATAAAATGAGAAACGATATTCGCGGATCCTTCCCGGGAATTGATGGAATTGGATCGTTACGTTACGTTACGTATCCCGTCTGCGCGCCGATCTCTCCGCTAATTCACCTGCTAATTTACCACGAATTAATTATTACGAATGCTTTCGTTTTACAGGCATGGCGAGCATAGCGACCGCCGGTCTCGAGGTGCACGAGGCGGGTCGGGCGTTGCGCGTGCAAACGGAAGCACCGCATCTCGTCTCCATGGGAAGCGGACGATTGTCGACGGCCGTGACTTTGCATCCTCTACCCGAAGGTTAGATGCAAAGCGATGTGGCGTTTTATTTCACCCTTTCCTGTCTCCAGCGACAAACGCTTCTCTCTCGGAAAATTTATGTTTTATTAATTTAAAGAATTATTAATTATTAATAGCTTGTTTGGCTTATTTATCTAATCGTACTAAATTCCGAAGGCGCGCGCCTGTATCGGAGAGCGAAAGACAGAGAGCGTACGTAAAGATCGATCCAGTTAATTTACTCTATTCGCGCATTTTCTTATCATTCGCGTGAATTGAATCGGATCGGTAGCAACGGATAAGTTTGTCGCCACGTAATCGTCAGTGATTCATCGGGTGTTTTAATCCACGGCTTTGAACAGCGTTGTCCAAATTGATAAAGCTTTCCGGCGCCAAGTCTCACCGATAGTAGTTTATTACTATTTTTGACAGTAAACGTAATGGCTCGGAAAAGAAAAAAAAAAAAAATAAACGATATCGTCCTATCTCTATGATATCAAATATACTGGAAAGAATCGGTGATATAAAATCTTTATTTCATCATACAGATTTTAACGTATCAGAAAAAAAAGAGAGAGAGAGAGAGAGAGAAAGACAACAAGCATTGTATTCGGTTAGATTGAAAGACCGACGATAGGAAATATCAAGACTGTAATATCCGCGACTGCATAGCCCTTCGAGATCTCCGCTTTGGCTTTTATATATACGCCATATATACATACGAAGAAACTTATACATATATAAACGTACGGGATATATATGTAAGTGGTGTAAAGACCGTTTTTCTCCCAGTCGGCACAGAGCCGTTTTAAGATCCCCACAGGCCCTATATTTCCGTTCTGTAAGAATAAGCGATGGTAGCCCTGAAACAATATCATGAAACGTGAAAGACGAACGGATTAAACAAATATTGGCCAATTTTATATAACTAACAATAAGTTACTGTCAATCTGCGAAACTTGAAAGAAAAAAACGATTTTAGGATATAGCTGGATATACGAGAATTTAATTTATGAATTCTAGAATCCCTTAAATATACCAGTTGATGCGTCATGCAACCGAGCGTAATAAAATTATTGCGTGAGTCAAGCTTCCTACTTCTGTTCCACTTTCGTAACTTTCAGATTATTCGAGAAAGTCTTCAAGATCGAGTTTTTTAAAACGGAAAAAAATGAACGAATGAATACTGACGAGATCGGAAAGGGGCGAACACGTGAAAGAATAGCGTAAACGAGCATACCGTATACATGTGACGCAAATAAATCTGTCTGGGCGGACGCATATACCTGTGCATAATGCTTACACGAAGATAGATATACGCGTAGGATGGAACTGATCGACGGGAAGTTATCTTCCGTTTGCGATCGAGTAACGCAATTCCATGAAAAATGAGCTTCTTCTTACAAAGTCGTAATATCCGTTCGATAGAATTTGAACTTACTCGGTTTTTCTAAACGGATAGAATAATAAATCAAAATTAAAAAAAAAAAAAAAGTGTGTTTTCCGATAAATTTAAAGTGGGTCACAACAGAAAAAATTTAATTTCAAACTTAATTGCCAAGAAATTTAATTAACGGCGGAAAGCGACCTATTGAGTCTTCAGAATATTCTCTTCGCGCGAGATAAGGGTTACGTACTTTTTCCCCAAGCACCTGTCCCGCCCGTCTGTCTACTTTGCCTGTGTATACGCCGGAACACCGCGTCTACTTGGAATTTACGTTCGCGTTTCATTTTGAAATCACGAGGAACTTTCTCCAATACGAGACAATACGCGTTTACGCGACGGAATTCGATCTTGGATACCTCGCCTTCGTATAGCTCTCTCGGTTCTCAATTCAAACTGTTTTCTACGGTAAAAAAAATTATTAAAAATACATTTCGCATTTGCATCCAATATAAGTGATTAATGTAACGTGGATATAGTGGTTATTGGAATGAATAATCTGTAAATAGATGTATTGGAATTGCGCGAAGTACGATTTCATCATATCGCATCTTCCTACGAATACTGAACATGATCTGATTCATCTTCCGAACATGTTTGGCGGAGAAAATAATTAGTTCAGCCGTAGCTTAAATCTAGAGACTGCGCCGGACACTTATATATTTCTACACAACGCGCGTCGTGGCCAACGCATTTCCAAAAAGACCGAAAATGCAAGAGAGAGTGCACGACCGCGCTAAAACTAAATATAACTGCAGTCCTTCGTAGAATGCACCACGATTTACCCGCGTCGCGCGGAACGGAGAGCGAGCCCAGAATTATTTTACGGAAACTAGCGCGAGTTAGTTAATCGTCTATCTATCGAGAGACGATTATACAGAGCTGTGAAAAGTCGCGTTCGCTCTGTACGTATGTATTTTCGTAAACCAAAGTCAAACGATTGTGGCGAATTGAATTTCGAAGGTGGAAACGATTGATAAAATTCTAATATTGTTAATTCAAAACGCATTTTAATTCGAGCAGCGATCTTACTTCGCAATCTTACTTTCGAATACTTTATATGCCGAAATCTTGCGTATATCTGGCGGAGAATACATCCGCCATCCACGTGGCTGCCGGGTCGTTGACATTCCCAGAAGGCTCAAATTAATATTGTAAACTCTGCCCCGGCTGTGTACGCGCCTTTCGGAATTAAAACGCGGCGTGGCAATTCCGCGGATGAACTCGAGAATTTAATTATATCGATATTTATATACCGATACACTCGCGAGAACGAGCTGCCAAAATAAACGTAACTCAGCATGTTATGTTGGAAAGTGCGTTACTAAGCCCGCGAGAATTTCAATCGGAATGCATACACGCTCGCCTGGTTTCCATTCAACCGTAAGATACGCGCAAGAGATATTTAGTCACGCTTCCTTGCAACATTTTTTTTTATTTTTTTTTAATTTTTATCCCGCATCTTACGTTCGAATGATACAAACTAAATTTCTCAGAACGATGAATAACTTCAATTAATAAATTAAAATAAAAAGATGCGAAAAAAATCCCTTCGCATCGCTCGGTTCTTTTCGACATCTCTCGATTACTTTTAACAAATATAGTTATCCTCTTTCTCTTTCAATTCTCTCGCAGGTAAGATCACGCTGGGATCAAACCGAGATGCGGATATTTTGGTGGCCGGCACCGGCGTCGAGCCCGTACATTGCGCGATCGAAAACAATAACGGCGTGGTCACTCTTCATCCCATAAACGGAAACACGTTTGTTGATGGTGTACCGATAAATTCGCCAGTGAGACTCGCGCAAGGTAAGAGACCTTGACCTAAATACGAATAATCGTAATGCACGCGATGCACGCAGCTGACGTTCTAAAATACAAAGAAAGTTTTTTTTGTACTTGAAAAAATAATATTTCAACTAAAGATATCTTGATATTTATTGATCCGGCATTATTACGTATTTATTACGAAATTTATTTAATAAATAAAATAGAATAAAATAATTATCGGAATAAAGAGAACAATGCGCTAAATGTTTCAGGATGCATGCTATCGATAGGACGATCAAACTATATGCGCTTCAATCATCCAGCCGAGGCTAAGCATCTACGATCCGTCCTTCCTCACTCGAGAATCTCAATGGCACCGATAAGTTTCGCCTTATCCGACAGCCAGCCGCAAGAGAATCATCACTTGGAACGAAAGCCACCAGTCGCGCCGCGAAAATCTCCCAGGAACTCTTGCTCCGACGACGAGATCGGCTTTCTGGGCAAGCTGACTAAATTCGAGATGCTATCGAAGCAAAACAGAAGCAATTGCGTCTCGCCGAAGGTCTTTCCTGCCGGCGCTCTCACGACAAATGTGCCGGCCGATCAAATCCTCGGTCACTCGAGATCATCGAGTCTCGTATCTTTGACGAAATCTCCGGTGAATGGTAATCTCGACTCACCCCCGCAGAATTCGATCGGTTATCACGACGAGTCTCGTCAGCGATCGGAATCGCGACTCGGAACGCCGACACGATCGAACGCAACAAACTTGCAGTGTCGGAATCACAATCAAGTCAGAATGTATTCGGCGGAAACATACCTGAAGACGTGCAAGCCATATTATCGCGAGAACAACAGCAAGAACGTACGATCGCCGTCTCTCGGGATGACAACGCCAAAAATCGTCGCCGCCCCCCGAAGCGGTGACTCGATGTCTCGAAGTATGACTTGCCGGAACTCGAACGAACTCGATCACCTAGCCGATGAGGATTTCAACATGAGCCAGAGTCTCATTGTTACGAAAACGACCACCACGGAGTTTCTACAATTGGAAAAATACGGATCGAATCCGAGTATCTGCAACGCCAATATCGACGGAGACTCTAATTCCGCGATTTGGAGGCCGTCTACCGCTCATGGTTTCGGCTCGAATCCGAACATTAAACGAATTCAACCACCGAGCCCGGCATTCAATCGGAATCCGCGGTATAGCGAGCAAAAGAGAGTTTACGCGAGGGTCAAGAGTCCTACCCCCAGTGTCGGCAGCAGTTGCTCTCTCGAGGAATTGCGGGAAAGGCAAGCCGACGCGGAGAATAAACGCAGGGAGGCGGAGACCAAGCGGAAACAAGCGCAGGAAGAGAGGTTAAAGGAGCAAGAGGTCGAGAGGCAAGAGAAAATGAGACTCGAGGAAATTTTAGCGATGTGTGCCGAGTATGAAAGACAGAGCACTGTCGAAAAACCGAGGCAGCATAATCGGTAATTATCATATTTTGTACATTTCAATTTTTTTTTTGCTTCAATTAATTTTCTTGAATTTTTTCAATAATTTTCAAGTTTTGCAAAAAAAAGAAAGAAAAAAAAAGATTGAAAAATTTATAGAAATTTATCTCGTAAAATTAAATTTTCAGATATTTCTGTCAAATTTATTTTATTTCTTATCAAGAAGAGATAAATATGAAAAAAAATTATAATAAAAATACTTTGCAGAATCATAACAAATGGATCTCTCCCGCGTGACAAGAGACTCGGCTACACCTCACCTTTCGACAGTCCGAAGAGTCCGTCAAAAAACCAGCCGCATTTCTCCTTCGATACCGGCAAGCAAACCAGTTTGGGCAGTTTGTCGTATGAAAACGTATCCGTGCAAAATTCGAAAGTTATTTTCCAAAATGGCAATTCGCCTGTCAATCGTAAGGATCACTATGGTCAAATTGAAAATTATTCGCTCGATGTTCCCGTAGGATCTCCACATGCAACTACATCGAACGGTAATCAAACGGCAAATTACTCTAATGTTCACAATACAAATGGCAACTATAATTACTCGGGCTCGGTTTCCCGTGGCAGCAATTACGAAAACGTTATTATCGGCACTAGTAGAAATAGTTGCACCAATGAAATCGATAATTACATAAAGGCTGATGACGATACCAAAGCTTCACCGTCCATGTATGGAACGATTCGACTGAATGGAAAAAAAATCGAATCGCAGGAGACGCAAAATGGAAACGCGAATCTTTACGAAAACATCGCGATATCTCCGATGACGCGAAATAACAATCAGAATCATTCCATGCCAAAGAAAAACGGCCCATTATCAAACTCGTGCGAAATGATAGAGAATAAATTGGCGATATCGAACGACGATCTCCTCGAGGCGATCGAGCAGCTATCTATGCTTTCCAAACCCAAAGAAATCTGCATGACTCCTAAGCGAAACAATTCCGAAAAGGACAACGCGAAATCTAACGAGGTGAAAGCTGACAAAGAGAGAAAGCAGCTGGAAGAAGAGGACAGGAAGAAATACATCGAATTCTTGCAAAACGAGAAGCTGCACATACTTGGCAACATGGATGTTTTGAAAAGGAGCGTCGCCGAAATTGAGATTCAAGAGGAAGAAATTAGTAGAGAGGTAATTTCATTATCAAAAATATTTTCATCTTTCTAAATAATATTTAACAGATAAATTCACAATTACTGTGAATCACTGTCATCTCACATACACATCGTACATTTTATATTAAATAAGTTGTTTATTTGTTCTCTTTATCTCTTTCTGGGCATGGAATGCTAAGACGTTCAATTGTAAGTATCTGTCCTGTTAGATAATAAAATATATTTCTGATTATAATAATACAATACTTGACGACAAAATTTCTAAATCCGGATCTCCGTTATCTAGCTTTAAATATCCCGAGCTAATATTTAGATACGCTCTGTCTCACGCTTTCCTGTAGAATTTTTTTATATCGGATTTTCTTGCGGTTTCTAATCAGTCTTTGCTAATGTTCAGTGCGCGATCTTCGTATACAAAGTACGGCAATAATGATGACACTGCGGATAGAGAGAGAGAGAGAGAGAAGAAAAGTTTTCTAGTTTTCACGTTTTCTCTCTCATAGAAAATGGAATATATGTAAAAGGTCAAATAGAAAATTTAACGTGGAAAAAATCTATTATATTTTAGAAAATATATTATAGAAATAATAGATTTTAAATAGAAAATAAATTAAAGCATTGTAAAGATTTATTTTTATCGCTAATTGTACCATCATTATCGCCGCACATTATGCAATCATTGCACGAAATCTATAAACGATAATTGCATTTTAAAAGCAATTATCTTGTCAACTTGTTTTGTTTTCCCGATAAATCCGAACTTGGAATAATAATTTCACTGAAGAATCGCTCGGAAGATATTAAAAATCACTTGTTACTTGTTTGACAGCTCGAATTGGAGAAGGCGCTTTTATCCGCGGAATATGAATCGGAATCTTTGAAGCTCGCGCAGGACGAGGGAGAGAAGATTAAGGTGCAGATGCGAATAAACGAATTGGAAAGAGAAATGGCAGAGGATAACGCGACTCATTCGAATTTGCAAGCTGAAGCGAAACAACGCGTTCAAAAAGCGCAGCAAGTTTGCGCTCGATTGGACGAACAATTAATCAATTGCATGGATGAAGTTACGCAGCAGAATATTGCTGACGAATTAACAGCGCAGCAAGACATTCTCGAGAGCGAAAGGAAAGCTTTCGAAGACTTGGAGTTTCATCATCTCGAGGAAGAGGCGAGCAAATTGGCCACGAGAGAAGAGCTGCAGAGGTACGTTTAAATCGAGAAAATATATAAATCAAAATCTATATATTTTTTTTAAAACATATCGAAATATCGAAAAATGTAAAAGTATATACCTGAGAAAAAATTTGTATCTGTATCTCCATATATCTTCTTGAGATGTACATTTCGTATATATTTTTTTTAAATTGATATTTTATATGTTTTCTTGAGATTGATATTTTATTGTACGTTTTTACAGATATTTGAGTGAGCTTACGAACAAGATCGAAAGCAGAAAATCGCAATTGAATCATTTGGAATCGCAACGATCCGAGATAAACAATACGGCGACTAAAGAAGCTAGATGTCTCGAGAGACAGAAATTGGGGCATTTGAAGCGACTGGAAGAAGTTAGTACAGCAATGTAACTATAAAAAACATTAACCTACTAAAGTTCAGCGTAAATTCAAGAATGACCAATAAATATCACAAGTGTACAATTCCGTCTTATTTTCTTGCAATGTAAAACTTATTAAACTACAATTAATCACTATACGTTATGTTTTAGTGGGTTAATGTATTTTATTATATCGTTCATTGATAATTACTGAATCGATTAATGATTGCGATTACAATAGGCTCGAAATCGAGTACGAGAAATAAACGAGGAACTGAGTTATCTGGCCGAAAACTCTGCTGAATATTCTGAGGAGAAGCGTTCCCCGAGCAGGGAAGACTTCGACAGAATTTCCAGAGTGACAAATGATTCTCCTATCGTAAACAATCAAGGCAGCTTGGGGAGAAAAACAATCGAGTCCCTGAAAGAAATCGAGAGAAATCGACAACTTCATTTAGCTAAGCAAGGTACAAACGATTTCAATTAAATTTTGTAACACGTGTCGAGTTAAAAAAAAAAAAATAAATAAATAATAATAATTTCTTCCTTTCTTTTAAATTCTTTCTAGGAAGTCAAGTAATCTCGGAGGAAAGACGAAGAGTCGAAGAGTTAAAAAGGCGCGTGCAGGATGAGGTTCGCTCGCAATGGGAAGAAAGGAAAATGAATTGCGCATCTTTCAACAGCGTTGAATCTGGCGAAGAGTCTTCCAGTTATTCCACTGGACCAACAGAAAGGTAAGTCAAATATTGTTCTTTCTCATATTTCATAGTTAATGATTAAAATATTATTATATTATAATCCCTTTTTACGTATCTTTATGTTAATCCTTCATGAATAGAAAAATAATGAATTCAGAGAATGTTTATCAATGATTTTTCACGATATTAAATGTATCATAAATATACATTTTATATTTGCATGTATTTGCAAGAAATTTTGCGCTAAAAAAGAAACAGAAGTTTATTAGGTCATATAAAAATTAATGCACAAAAACGTATATTATTCATATACGAAGTACGTGGAATACAAGGTGCTTGGGTTATCGCGCATTATCGTAGTTAATCGTCACGGCCTTTTCATTGTTGATTGGGGCTTGTTACGAAACCTTCCTCATCGACGTGCCTCGATGTGTACATTAGCGTATAACAATTTGTGAGTGTACTCTACGTGTGTCCGATATAAAATCCAAATTTGTCTATCCATAACATAGGATAGATAAATAAGCGATTATCAAAGATATTCCGTGATAATAAATACATTCTCCCTCGTCCTTCATTTTTCCGAAAAGCAAGGAATCTTTTTCATCGTAAAGCAGAAAAAAATATAAAAATCCATTTCATAAAATTTAAAGAAATCTACGTATTAGTCTATTTAAAAAGAGCCTAGTATTAGTCTCACTAATAATGTTATTGTCAATATCCAAGATACTATTAAAAGCAATTACTAATCGCGTGCGAGGGCCGCATATCGCGTCGGTTTGATCAGCACTCGGCTCGAGTCTTCGCTCTCTAGCGGTGCAAGCAAGGTAGGCGGGGCGTTATCGCGCGATACGATATCAGCGTGTAGATGTGTCTTTCCGTGGTTCTACTCGCGTTAACGTGTCGTGTACGGAAAATCGAGGGAAGATACGAGAATGTTCGAAACGTCGGGACTCGATAAACGTGGACGAAGAGTGACTTGCTGACAACGAGAAGGATTAAGATGTGTATTCGATATTTATCGTCGACGATGCTGCGAAATGGACCCCAGGGAAATAGGCGGGATGGTGCTAAACGAGGCCAGAATTACGGGGTGCAATTTGATCACCTTACTCACTAGTAATCGTTGTTACATCTGCGCTAAAGATTGGATTTGCGACAACTGTTATCGTCCTCTGGAGACGCACACGCGCGATATCTCTCAACGTTATTTGTGAGTCATGGATTTAAAAAAAAAAAAAATCTGTTTCGTCTATTAGAAGGCAATAATTCGGTTAATAATTCACGAGACGATTAAAAATCGATTCTTTTGAACGTCAGTTAATAAAAAAATTTTAATTTGGAGAACCTAGATTTAGTTAGTCAATTCTCTTTAATATATATATATATTTCTTTTTTGCAGAGAATAAATTATAAAAATTAATTATAATTATTAAAAGCGTAAATTATATATAATATAAGCTAAAAATAAAATTATTAAATAAAAGCGATTAAAATAAAACAAAACAAAACATCACTTTTATTATATTACGGTAATAAAATATTATACATATATGTATGTGTGTTTCACGCGCATTTAGAATAAAGATGAGATAAGACTAACAAGGCGAGACACGTTGCAAAAAGTAGAACAACGTTCACCTTCCGACCTCTTCGTAATACGTTGCGATATATCAACGCGCGCGATGCGCAGACATAACAGCATTTAAAAATATTTCATTATCTAAGCATTATATATGAACTATATATTATTAATATATAAAAAATGAATAGGATAATATTATCATAATAATATCTTAAGAACTTTCCTATTCTTATTTTTACGTTATCGGTTTTTAATTTATTAAAATCTTTTAATCGGCATATTTATTAAATAATACTTTTTCGTCATATCACCTTTTTGGCTGTATTTCGCATATACTAAATTCTCGTATGATCAACTTATTTACACCAAATGGCGATAAACGATTTACCTAATAATGTAATGCGTTACAGTATAGTCACTGTAAAATTGGTTTAAAAGATTAATTTACCTACGGCGTATTGGATTGTTTAAAATTAATCTATGACACGCATCGAGTGATCTCTTGTAGAGAGACTTAATCTAAAACTAAACTAGAACTCTTCGAAAGTAACATTCAATGTGAACGCCACGTGAAGCTGCGACAGCTCTAGAACCGCTACTGAATGAGAAGCTGAATGATAAGTATTCTAAGTGCAAAGACTATTAAAATCAGAAAGGTCATTTATCGCGAACAAGAGAATGTTCCTAGCCAACCAAGGCCGAGGTTGGCGTAGCAACGAGATCGGAATGTTCGGGTATCGTTCGCGCTGCATTTAACATTGTAGAAGAATTAAATGCTATGCCGGTGGTATCGTCGAACCGGTCCTACCGAGTCACTTTGTACTTGTTAGGTTTTAATAATACCTGCCTTTCGCGCTATAGTCGACTATAGGTCTCCGTCTCCTCTCCTCAGTCTCGCGATGGTCAGAAGCTAGGAATGTGATTTTCAAAGTGCACGATATTTCTTACACGAGGTGTCGAAGACATTGAACAAAATTCGCGGAAATCAGAGTTCACGCTTCAGTTAATAATAGCACTTGCTAAATCAGTCAGTGAGAAGTTTGAAAACGTAAATAAAGTGTCAACACGATTCGACGATATCAAAAGATCTCCGATATTATTACGATAATATTGCGCGATAATCGAATTATTCATAATTTTCTATATGTTTATATATTTATACTTTTTTAAATTAATTTATTATTATTTTTTAGTTATGAATTAATCAGTATCGCATAATTACGCAAAATGCAAGAGATAAAGACGAAGACGTGTTTTTATAATGAATCTATTTTTAATAATTTAATTAAAAATTTTGTTGCAATTAAAACAGACTATATGCATCTAATACCATCTAATTGTAATCAATTATTCATCAATTCACTTTCAGTGGTAGCGGAAGTAGTGACGGTGCGGAAGGTGCGAACAGTGAAAAATTGTCTCCTAGCAAGCTTTCAGAGCTTACTTCTCCCAGTCCAGGACCGTCGAATAATTCTTATACATTGCTCCAAAATGATAACGTGAGTATATAACACCCTACATTAAATTATAAATTCAAATATAAAGTCTAAGACTTGTGTGTGAATTCTTGGCAATTCTACTTTTAATAAATTAAGTTTTCAATATAAGATTTGACACACTATTCTGTTTTTAATTCTTTATAGTGATAATAATTTTTTTTTTTTTTGAGTCAAAGCTATAAAAAAATATATTTTGAAAAAATTATTTTAAAATAAAAAAAAATACTGAGATATATCTCGATTCAGAAGCGCCTGCAGTTGTTTATAGTTTAAACGTTCAAAAATTATGGTATATTTACAGTTGATGAAACACGACATAACTACAAATAAAAGATAAATCACTTTCGAACAGTTCGAAATAATTCGAGCAATGATGACAAGGCCAATATAAGTTTTTGGATACATTCAGGCATGAGCTATAAAATGTTTGCGTAGGGATCCAATTTCCTACGTAAGTATTTTATAGCATCAATGCGCTTGAAAACTCTTATTGGCCGCATTATTCCTTGAAATTGTTTAGAATAACGAACTGAAAGAATTATTTTTGTTTTATTTTAATTCTAAAAAAAAAAACATGGCGCAAAGCAGCTTTGAGATATCTTTAAAATTGAAAGTTACGTTTTTTATCAACTGCAAATATACTATATAATTTTTAAGCGGATCAATTACACACAACAATTATACACAAACGAAACGAAAATTATTACAAACAACTATAAACAATTCCGAATCAAGATATATTAGCGATTCCGTTTATCTTAAAGTCAGGTGAATTATTTTTTTGAGATGCTATATTTTTATGGCTTCGAGTAGAAATAAAATTATTGTTATTATAAACAACTACGTATGAAATACTATCATTTTCCGTATTGAAGATTTAATTTATTAAAAGTTGAGTAATTCATATATACGTATAGAGATATACATTTAAATTAATGCTTCTTTCTCTCTTTAATTTGGAAATATTCTGCAAAAATACCTATAAAATGTTAAAATATAATTTATTTATAAAAATCAATCTACGTTTTAATCTAAAAGAATATTTTATCATTCAGTCAAATATTATAATACTAAACATGGTCACTTGCATATATACTATATTGCAAAATGTTGCGCCTCTCGAATTAGCGGGAAAATCTATCTTCCAATCTATTTCTGCTCATGTGGATTTTATCGTACACCTGTTCAAAGAAATGTCTCTCGACAGTCTTCGCGTCGCAAAATTTTTCAGTGTTCACGCAAGCATGATTTCTCTTTCTTCGAGACGCATTTATGTCGTGGATTTATATATTGCGAACACTTCGTGCACTTGACCTCCTAACACGCGTAAAAAATTTTTCTCTATACAACTTGCTGAAATCGGGACGTTCACAATTTTCCTTTCGTGTGGAATTTTTAATTACTGGTATGTTCTTATATAGAAGATTGTACACACAGACGCATACAAGAGTACTGGAAAATATAAATGAGTAATTACTTTTTTTTCTCTCTTTTTCACTACTTGTCTCTTTTTTTATCGTTCTCTTGTCTTCTAATTTCTTTCATTTTACGATCGACAACGTTGAAATATATTTTTCTTTAGCAATAAAGTGTATCATAAATTTATTTTATTTTTTTCTATTTATCCCGAATATTTAATAATATAAAAAAAAAAAACTTTAATCTTGCAGCTATACAGCCGCATACGTTTCGAACAATTCTGTGAGCGAATACTAATGTAGTTCATGAATAATGCGAATCAACCAAAATATACGAAATAAATATGTAGTTAATATCTCGAATATTCAAAAAATAACTAGTCGTTCAGAGAAAAACAAGGCAAAGAAAGAAATCCTCTATCGGAAGATAAATTTTACCAGTTAGTTATATGTATACGTCAATTGCTCTAAACGCGACAAAATATACGTTTTCTTTCGTATGGCGTTCATGTTTTTCGTAAAAATGTTTTGGCGATTGAAAGATATCATTTTAGAGTACACTTTTGCGTACATCGAAAACATTATATTCGTTACCGCTGGAATTCTGCCGCGTAGTATTGGACCGCCATACGTTTGTGCGTCGTGGAGACGTATGTTTTTCAACACTGACATTTCGCAAGTATATCCATTTGCATTCTGGAGCAAGTGTTTTCGTCATTGCGCACGTGTTCTTCCCGATGTACAGCATGCATCTGGACCGCGGTGCACAAGTGCCGAGCGTTGGACAGAATTCAGAGAATAGTTTATACTTAGATAAATGAGCTTTTGTAATGTCTTGATTAAGCTTGCAGTGATAATTTATAATGACAGAATTGATGATGTTGGATTCATGAGCCTCTTTTGCAATTGACCCCTTTCTTGTATATTTATAAAATCGAAGATAAATCTCTCGTGCCATTTTTTCGGAGTATGTTTAATTAAACATACTCTACTTCAATTTTTTCTTATTATTGCATGAAAAATTTCTAAATAAATTAATTTTTTAATAAGCCTAAAATATTTCTTTAGAAAAATTCTCGCCTTATATTCATATTTTCCTTATATTCCTATCACTTTACTTATTGTTAGCATCGAGTTAAGCTGGGGCGAAATGTCGGCTGTAAATTAGTATTTGTGATGAGTCATCCTGCGTTTGCCGAGCTGACGGAATTTCTCTCATCTCGCTTGGACCATTCAACTACTCTAAGAAAGCAATTATTTGAAGGAATTCTTGATGTCACATATATATATCGTTATATTATGATATTCATCTATTTATTTAAAATGTAATAATAATTTTGCTGAGAACAATAACTTAATTCAATCTATCTTTGTGATTGATTTCCATCAAATATTTAATTGTAATTTATTAGTGTAATTATTCATCTATTCATCTATATTCAATTCTCTTTCTATCTATAATTATATATAAATTAATTATATATATTAATTATAATAATATATATTAATTATATATAATGAGAGTAATACCGTCTTGTATATTTTAGCAATCTGTGTCATCCGACATATATCACATGGCATGACATTTTATGAATGAATAATCGAAATTTGTTGCGCGGGCGATTTTAGTGCTCGCGGCATTCGTCGAATAAGTGGGTGGGAGTGCAGAGTCACATTTTACTGGTGGGAATTATATCGCTGGACCACTCAGCCACCAGCATCAGTCTTCCCCCGTCATCTGTTCGGATCTATGTAAACGAAACGCGACGAGACGTCTTGGCATATTTGCCATCGTTTTTCTGTAAAATCATACGGACGAATTTTTTGAATTGTAATACGATGTCGCTTATGTGGATAAATTATGTGAAAGGCAAAACGAAAAAACGTTACGTCAGACGAAAACGCGAAGTTTGTAAACATGTACGCAGAAAAACCTAATAAAAGATATTGATTTTGAAAGATTAAATATTTCTGACATTATTAAAACAAAATTTCAATTTTTTTTTTTTTTTTTTAATATTAACGGACTGAACGGGCATAGTAAAGGTATAGTGAGAATTGTTATGAAACGAAAGTTAATAACGAAAGTTTGCGGATTATTTCCAGATGAGAGACGACAGGAGAACATCGATGGAAGGTGAGAGGCTTAGCGATAATAGCGGAGGTGGTAGCGGCGGCGGAGGCATCATCGACGGAAACGGAAGTCGCCCCCTTTCTCAGACATCTAGCGAGATGGACACCCTTAGCCCACTGCAGCCTATCAAACATCGCGAAAAGGCAAAACTTCAGGTAACTCCCTTACATATTTTAATTATGTATACAAAAAACAGTAACACACAACGATCAACAACTGTTAAAAAAGATAATTAAGAGAACCAAAAAAATCCTTTATTTAAAGAAATTATATTCGACTTATAATAATTTTTTTTAATATTACAGATTCTGTTTTATATATATATATATATATATATATATATATATATATATATATATATATATATATTGTATTTTATATTATATTCTGTAAACACAATAAATTGCTCGGTTTATTACATTATTGATAAATCGAAATTTAATGAACGACGAATTTTACAGAGGCCACTTACAAGATATCTTCCCATCAAGTCGGAATCTCTAGATCTAAGGCATCACATAGAGACTGCCGGACATCAGTTACCTCTGATTTATGATGTTACGGTCGATACGACAAGCTGCAGTGGCTATTTATCAAAAATGAGTAAAAAGTTTCATCATTGGAACAAGCGATGGTTTGTGTTCGATCGCAAGCGAAAAACGCTGTCTTACTACAGTGATAACGCGTCTAGAAAGGCACGCGGCGTAATTTATTTCCAGGTAAGCGTACTGAAGACTTCTCTATATTATCTAAAAAAATCTAATACTGAAATATTAACATTAACATATTGTAGTCGATCGAGGAAGTTTACGTGGACCATATGAACACCGTTCGATCGCCGCAACCTTCTCTTACTTTCATCGTCAAGACTTCATCTAGGCTTTATCATCTTATGGCACCTAGCCCAGAAGCTATGCGTGTTTGGGTCGACGTTGTGTTTACCGGAGCAGAAGGATATCACGAATTTGATCACGGCGTTTGATAAAAAGAACTATTTATGAGAAGCAAAACACGTGGATTCATGATATAGAGTTGAGAGAGAGAGAGAGAGAGAATTCTCTGACTCGCTAACAAATGAAAATATAGCGATTTCTGGTCTTTAATTATTTTATAAGGTCATTTCACATAAGGAATTATGCCTAAAATGAAAAGTTTTCAATTAAAAACAATAAATGATTACATCTTGAAATACGAGATACGAATAAAACGTACGATTATATTTTATTTAATATATCTTGGAAACGTTTTAATAATTCTCCGCTATAATATGAAACTTCTCCGTATTAGGCAATATTCCTGATATTAAAATGCATTTCCACTTAAAATATCAATGAGACCAACACGTTGATTTGGAAAAATAAGAACAAGCGGTGTGAGAATTGAGCGCTCCTGCAAGATCAATAAAGCATCCGAATGCATTTGAATGCAGATTTGAAATACGTAAGCTATTTATATAATCGAAAAACCTTAAGAGATACTTTTATTGAATATTATGAATATAAAAGTTCAAACAAAATCATTGAACTTTACACATTTATTTTTCATGCAGTGATAAATTAAAACTATTGCTTGTAGTTTGGCTGGTATTTTTGGTCGGTATCTTATTTTTTCGAGAATACCATACGCGTTTATCTACAAAAGTGAAAGAATCTGCAAGAAAGCAATTGACTTATAATCAATAATTCATTCTGTTAATCTTGATTTAAAAATCAAGATTCAAAAGATAAGATTATTTTTACAGAATATGATTTTCTTATCATCTGTACTTTGTAGAAGAGCGATGGATCTCGCCATAAATATAATAGATTTGAGAAATTATTTCAATTGTCTCAGTATTTGAAGCGTGTAAAAATTAAAATAACTTTTGATATATTTATACGAATAATGTTTCTTTGAAATTATTAAATTATTTATTTTTGTATCTTGACTTAAAAATCCACGAATTTTATAAATAATGAAAATAAAATTGTATAGAGCGTATATATTTTTCATAAAGTAATTATTTTCGAGAAAATAATTGTCGCCAACAGAGAGGCTTCGAAATTTAAATCTTTTATTGAATGAAAATGTTTTATATCTTTTGTCAAAGACGTAAATTTTATTTTCGACCCCCTTTTAATGTCACTTCAAACATTGAACTATATTTGAGCTATTTGAAATAGTGGGCATTAATAGTGCATCAAGCGCAAGTATTATTCTTTTAGCAACCAGATTAATTATAAACGGACTTTTACCAATCTAAGTAGATAAGTGTTATTAGAGTTTGTTAAATTTTATAGATATTTCTAATCTAGTCTTCCAGCATATAAATATAAAAAATTTATGAAAAACAAAACTAAGCAAATTGTAAAAAAAAAAAAAAAAAAAAATACTTTGCAAAAATCTGTATACGTTCAAGAACTGGAGGAAACAAGCCAATATTTGTAAATATATTATAACATGTAATTGTATCATTATTATGATGCATGAAATTCATACTTTAATATCATGCCATACGTATATGCCAAGGATTAAATGGAATAAGACTTTTTACAATTTTATAAAGTCCATGTGTGTCTTATAATATAAGCTGCAACTTATTTTATGTAATAAGTATTATAAAAAAATCAATATCTCATTTTACAATTATACTATTTTAATAACATTGCACATATTTAAATGCAGTTATTTATATGCAGTTTGACTTGCACATATTTTAAAAATATCACACGTCAGAATGCTTTATTATTTATATCATATAAAACTTATGTTTATTAAGATTATGTAAAAAAACATGTGCAACAATTAACAATCCGATATAGTACAATGTTATATAACTCGAGGATTTTAATAAAATCTGCTGTACTTTTTAAATCTAAGATGATATGAAATATATAGATTTAAATCGATATAGAAATTTTTCAATCTTTTTTCCTTGCATCCTGCTCGATTTCATGTAAATTTTTAATTGAAGAAAATATAATTTAGAAAGAATCAGTGTATCCCCATATATTTTATTTTCATTAATTTTTATTCGATTTATCAATACGCGCGATACAGAGCCTGAAAATCATTAATAACGGTCACTGCACAAATAAAAGTAAACTTATCACAGACATAATATATATATAGTATATAGATATAGATCGAGTAGAGATCCTATAATATTTTGCTGCTGAAGATTATATAGAAAAGGAGAGAAAATAAGATGAAAAATATATCTTTTCTCTTATTCATGCAATCTGCATGTTGTTGTTGGAAAGAGATGAACTGTTTTTGTTTTTTTCCTCCCTCTCTCTTTTTCTATTCTTCGGACTACATCATTAATACTAGGTCTATGTATATATTATGTCTTGTCACGTGTTCGATTGAATCGATTTTCTTGGAAGGAATTGTCAAATGAATACTAGATGCACGAGAATGCTTCACCAAAAATGTACGCAAGGCTTGTATCCATCCAGTAATATAAAGAGATTTGCGGTGTCTGAGGAAAAAATTCCATGGACAGTCGAGTATCCCGAGTATAAACCGGTCGCGTATACCGCTGCCGCTCTTCAGGGTAAACCTTGGGCAGATCCGAACGTCAATGAACCCACTTTCAAACCAAGATGGAATGCGATAGATGGTAACTATCTCCTCCACTTTTTCTTTGTTTAAATTCAGGACAATTGTCATAATTACGTAAATATTTGACGGGAAAAAAGTACACAGAGAATATCATATTTATGAGGTTAACAAATTCACCGCACCGTAGACTAGAATCAAAATATTGCAGCAATATAACAGTATGCGAAACGCAAGCCGTTATCGCGCTATATATTCGAAATATTATTCTTCACAGATAAGGTGAATCGAAAGAGTTTTACGGGTAACTACGTTTTGAACGCGGATGGTCATCCTTTAAATCCCGTGGGACGAACCGGTATCGTAGGACGAGGACTTTTAGGCCGATGGGGACCGAATCACGCTGCCGATCCGATTGTTACACGATGGAAACGCGATAGTGCGAAAGCTGTGGAAGTAAACCAAGACACAGGGAAACCCGTATTACAATTCATCGCTATACAAAGGCGAGATTCCGGAGAATGGGCTATACCGGGAGGTATGGTTGATCCAGATGAAACGGTTTCCACCACCTTAATGAGAGAATTTATGGAAGAAGCGTTAAACTTTTTGCAAAAGGATGACAGTGAAAGAAAGACACTTCAAGATTCTATAACGGAATTCTTCGCGAAAGGCGACGAGATCTACAAAGGATACGTGGACGATCCGCGAAATACGGATAACGCTTGGATGGAGACGGTGGCTATAAATTTTCACGACGAGGACAGTAGTGTTGTCGGAAAATTCGCGTTAAAAGCTGGCGACGACGCGCGAAACGTAAAATGGATGGATGTGAATCGCCAAATCAATTTATACGCCAATCACAGCGAATTTATAAAAAAAACCGTATCGCAACGTAACGCGCATTGGTGAAGCAGATCATCTACGATTATAATTACGATCGCTCTAAGAGGAGAGGAAATACCATTGTTGAAAAAATTATGAAGTTAAAAAAATTTATTTTTGTATTATATACTAGATATTCGCATATGTACTTTGCACACTACATAGTGTACAAGCACGAATTATTATAAACGTCATTGCTGTCGTTTGTGTCAAACTATATTATAAAACTTTAAGTCTAAAAATATACATCTTATTCAATAAAATGAGATTTTCCAATGTAAGATTCGATAAAATATATACATTTTAAATTAAATCAAAATTATCCACCAATATATCAAATATTACAATCTCGGAATTCAGAATTTTGCGAGGGCGTGCAACATCCGAGCTTTTCTCAATTATAATATGTCGTATCATGCATGTTTTCACATTTAATTTTTTGAATCGCTCATCACAGTTACGTTCCAACTCAACTATGATTTAAGTAACATTATATATATATAAATATAATAAAATATAACTTATATTTATACATAATATAAGTAGTTTTAAACTTTCCGCTCAATATAAGCATCATATAATATACAATGTGTATTGATGAAATTATATATACATATAATTTTTTAACAAGATGAATATAAAGGATCTTAAAGCGCTATATATATATATACTTGTTTTGTTAAATGTAAACAAAAAATAACGAAAATAACGAAATGTGAAAATAATGTCACGAACGCGAGATTGCGAGTTAAAGTAAAAACCTGATTTATATGACATTATAAATTAAGCAAATATTTGCATCAATATAGCTCTTACACACATGTAATACGTATTTCTACATATGATAATACTAGACACAAAAAAATAGAACTAAATGTAGAAATTAATACATTTGTACTATCTACATGATTCTGCTTGACGGATCTTACATTAATATAAAAATAGTATTCTTTTTTTAACATGGCACGTGACAATCATTGGTAGTTATCATAATGGGTGCTTGACTAGATTCTCTTAAGCCGAGGAAATCTAAAAATACTTGAGTGGGATCTTCGACTATTTTTTCATATTCCGACGACTCGAGCGTACATTTTCCCATGAAATTTGTACTTAATATTCTATCAACGTTTGTATTTACCGTGTAACCATTTAATTTTATGCGCGTATCATTTGCCTTGTTCTTTTCTAAATTTCTTTCAGTTTTTGAACATCTGTTTGGTATGATAGAGATATTGTTACTTTTCTGCGTAGCCTCAGCTTTTTCTAAATCAAGTGCATATTGCGCTTGTATCTGACCCAGTTTGGCTGCTCTGATGAAATAAGTGCGCGCGATATCAACGTCAACCGGTAAATCGCCCCTTCCTTGGGCATGAAAAACTCCTAGATTATATAATGCATCAGCATGATCATGGGCTGCGGCATCGTTGTAATATTTTACAGCCTGAAGGAAAATTATAGTTTTATATATACTTTTTAGGAGCATAGTTTTTTTTCACACTTTTAAATCTTTTATGGTTGTTATAATATCGAATATCTTTTGTCTTTACGTATAAATTGGAAAAATTTTTCTAACTAAATTGAATAATTTAAACTTATAGTTTTGAAGATGATCTAAATATTAGAGTGTACCTTCTTTTGATCAGCTAAAGTTCCAATACCTAATTCGTAACATAAACCTAAATTAAACATACTTCCGGGGGATGATAGATTAGCGCCCGCGGAAAAATGCATCATAGCATCTTTATAACGTTTTTCCTCTAATGCTTTTATACCATAACGAAGTTCAAATTCTCCTAACACTGTTTTATGAGTATTTGTAAATTCGTCGGCAGCTTCTTTAAAAGCCTAAGGATATAAGAAAATCTATGTAAGAATATGGCACTTTATATGTATATTTATTCCTTTATAGAAAGTTAGTCAATCATTCTAAAAAAAAAAAATAAAATAAAATAAAAAAAATATAAATATTCTCGTTTATTTTACAATATTTTTAATTTATACAGTAATTTTGCAAAATTCAAAGTTTAATTTCAAAACTTTAAAACGTACATTTTATTGACAAAAGATAAGAAAATGACAAGCATAAATTACTTATAATTTGTATTAATTTTCAAAGATAATTTCGCAATAAATACAATCAATATTAAAATAAAAGAATTTCTTATTATATGTAGAAAAACATCTCCAAATTTGTTAGAAAATGTATAACTAAATAAAGAATGTGCACATATATATATATATATATGTATTCTATACACTTATTGTTTACTATAATCATAAAATGCATATATCAATAACATGATATATATATGTATATATAAATAAATATAGTGGTGCGTTCTATAAATATAGAGATTATATATCTTTTTCTGATAAGCTTATTCAGGAATATAAAAGATATTTCCATATTAATTTACTTATATATTTTTAGCACATAATTACAGAGTATAATTTCTGCAAAATAGCATCCTCACCTCTTCAATGGTGATAGGACCAAACGGTTTAGCTGCGCTCCATTGTGAATCTGAATCTTGGATTTGCAGCTTGGACTTTTTATTACTATCACCAATGCAATTAGTGACTGGCAGAATATTCTTTGGTTTCAAATTCAATATTTGTCTGAGTATAAATGAAACTCCAGAATAATCATATAATTTACTTTTTAAAGTCTCATTATTGTCTCGATCAAAGATCCTTTTACGGAAGCAAAGAGTTTGGCATACAACCCATCCAGCTGCCAATACACTGGACTAATAAAATAAAAGTTACATTAGCGATCCTCAATAAAGTTTCTTTAATGTTGCTACACGATGCAATATGACAAATAATATTTGTCTTAAAAAAAAAAAGTATTTACCCAACCAACAGCCTCTGGCCAACTGTGCTTGGTATTCCATTCGTATTTCTTATCTTTAGCACCGGTGCTTTTAGCCGATCCGCAAAAACTCTTATCACAAGTAATAAAAATTGGCGGAAGAAATTTTTGTTGGCACGTCAAGCTTGTTTTGACTTCGTTCTTCGCGTTATCCTGCGACGATTGCGAGTAAACGTTGGTACGACAAACACGTCGCTCCAACGTCTCTCGGATTCCACGAACTACGACCTTCCACATTCTCTTATTCCTGTTTCTTCCTTTTGTATATTAGAACGACGTAATTCGGTTAGAAAGATAGTTGTTATTATTGAATGGAAATAACTCAACACCCTCACTACAAAGTTGCATCTACGCTCTACGCTATGCTAAGAGCGAGCAGCGAGTGCACTATAATTTGCAGCAGATCTGCAACAAATTTATAGAAGAAAACATGGTCGGTATTATTTTGATATAAAATGATCCTATTTGCATATAGCTGCGCTGTCTGGATTTAAAAATTCTCTATTCGAGCGCCAATTGGAATATCTCATTTCTAATATATTCTAGCTCATAAAAATAATAAAATATTTTATGGCTAAGTTGGTAGTATTTACTGGCTACATCGATTGTGTATATATGTGAGACAATAATTTCTAACCTATATCACAAACGTTGAAGAAACCACGTTGTATAGATATCGAATGGCACGCACTTTGAACGTGTATATTTATCTGTGAAAAGCTAACATTTATTTTTTATTAAAAATGGGAAAGAAATCGAAAATTGGAAAGCAGAGAAAAGATAAATATTATCAATTAGCCAAAGAAACCGGTAAGCAAAATATTAATTATTAATATACAATATAATAAAAGGAAGAGATGGAATTACTAAATTAAAATTTGTAATAGCTTGACATGCCACAGTATTTGTGCCAAACAATTTAATACTTGTTATTAAAATAATGAGTAAGATTGAATTTTTTGTTCAGGTTATAGATCACGCGCTGCTTTCAAATTAATTCAATTAAATCGCAAATTTGAATTTTTACAAAAGTCCAGAGTATGCGTCGACTTGTGTGCAGCACCTGGTGGCTGGATGCAGGTTGCCAGGCAAAATATGCCAATATCATCTATAGTTATAGGTGTAGATCTGTTTCCGATAAAGCCTATACCAGGATGTATCAGTCTTACAGAAGATATTACAACAGATAAATGTAGAGTGGCTATCTCGCGTGAATTGAAGACATGGAAGGCTGATATTGTTTTAAACGATGGTGCCCCCAATGTAGGAAAAAATTGGCTCCACGATGCATATCAACAAGTTGTGTTAACATTATCAGCTGTCAAATTAGCTACTCAATTCTTAAAAGCTGGTGGTTGGTTTGTAACAAAAGTATTTCGATCTAAAGATTATCACCCATTGATCTGGGTGTTAAAACAGCTATTCAAAAAGGTATTAATATTATTAATACTATCTAAGAAAAATATTTTTTTTTACTAATGATTGTCTATCATTCGATTATCACATAACTCTATTATAGGTACATGCCACTAAACCTCAAGCTTCGCGTAATGAATCTGCAGAAATCTTTGTAGTGTGTCAATATTATATTGCTCCTGATAAATTAGATCCCAAGTTCTTTGATGCAAAGTATGTATTTTCTGAATTAGAGATAGAATCTACAAACAGATCAAACTTTCTTCAATTGGACAAGCAGAAGAAACAAAAAGCAGAAGGATATCCTGAGAATGATTATACGTTATATCATAAATTATCCGCAAAAGAATTTATTACCTGCGAGAATGCAATAGAAGCTTTGCAGAATGCTTCTGAAATAGTAATAGATGATGAAATTATCGACAATCATGAAAAAACAACTAAAGAAGTTAGAGAATGTTGCAAGGATATCAAAGTACTTGGTCGGAAGGATTTGAAAATGTTGCTTAATTGGTGGAAATCGTTAAAAGGGACACATGCAGAAACAGAAGAGAAAGAGAATGTAATAGAAAATAAAACTACAGCAGCATCCGAAGCTATTAGCCTCGAAGAGCAGGAAGATTTGGAAGATGTGGTAATTGAAAAACAGATCGCCGAACTCAGGGAAGAGGAAGCTAAAGAATTAAAGAGCAAGAAAAAGAAAGCTAGCAAAGAGAGAAATAAGTTGAATAAACGCCTTAACTTGAAAATGATTCATAAAAATGACGAGGGACCTAAATTAGAAGGGGATGATATGTTTAAATTAAGCCAGATTCAAACTTTTGAGCAATTGAAACAAGTTACAGATCAAACACCTGACGTTTTAGCAGAAAGTGATGCTGATTCGGACGAAGAGGAAATCAAACCAAAGACGGTTTCTTACAAGAAAGATACAGGTCATTTGGACAGCAAGGGCTTATATTATAAATCAGAAGATAGCGAGGAAAATGATACCGATGCTGCGTCAGACGATGATACGGGTAGTGAAAAATCTGGATTAGGTATTATGCTTTAAGTATTAACATTAATTTTGAATATTTCTTTTCAAATAATTTTAAAAGATTTGTATATATATATATTCTATTTCTCTCTCGCACATGCTTTAAAATTTATAATAAAAATTATTATCGTAAAATAGGTTTGGAGGATTCAGAAGAGGATTCAGAAAGTACAAAAAAAGTGCAAAAAAAGAAACGACAATCTAAAGATTTTGACAATTCTAACAATCCTTTGCTAACTGATTTAGATTTTCGGGACAAAAAGACTAAAAAGATTCATAAAGCAGAACTTTGGTTCGAAAAAGACGCATTTAAAAATTTAGAAAATGAAAATGATGCAGATTACGAATTAGATAAAATGATCGAACAATACAAGAAGAAGGGTGGACATATTCTCGGAGAAGAGGAGAAGATAGAGAAAAAAATTAATAAGGAAAAGAAACGCAAAGTTAGCGAAGGCGACGATACAAATTCAGATTATGACATGGAAGAAATGATGGCATCTAAAAAAGTAAAGAAGATCGGTGGAAAAGACGGCTTTGAAGTAGTACCACAAGAGAAAGGTAAGAAAACTTGGTCGGAAGGTTTACCGATCGAGACTACCACTAATGATTACTGGCAGCTGTTAATTATGTTAACTTAAACACATTCCTTTATGATTAAACAGATAAAGAAATAAAGAAAAGAAAATTGACCCCTGAGGATTTAGCACTTGGGTCTTTATTGACTCGTAAAAAATCTCGTAGGAATTTGATTGACTCTGCTTGGAACAGATACGCTTTTAATGATGAAAAATTACCCGATTGGTTTGTCAAGGATGAGGAAAAACACATGAAGAAGGAAGCACCTGTACCTAAGGAACTTGTCGAAGAATATCAGAACAAAGTCAAAGAGTTAAATGTTAGACCGATTAAGAAAGTAATGGAAGCTAAGGCGAGAAAAAAGAAACGCTCGATGCGCAAACTTGAAAAGGCCAAGAAGAAGATGGAAAACTTGATGGATAATGGGGATATCAATGACAAGGAGAAGGCCAGACAAATTAATGCGTAAATATGATTTTTTACAAAATATTTGATTATAATATACATAACGTACTCGTTTTAATACGAGATGATTTTTTATTTAATGTAGATTGTACAAGAAAGCCAAGAAAGAACCACGAAAGGAAGTTAAATATATTGTAGCGAAGAAACATAGCGCGCAGAAGCGGGCCGTTCGGCCTCCTGGTGTAAAAGGTCGATATAAAGTAGTCGATCCGAGAATGAAGAAGGACTTACGGGCGGCTAAAGCCAAGGAAAAAACTAAAGGACGTGGAAAGAAAAATCGAGGCGGTAACAGATCGAGGACAAAATCTAAAACTATGAAGAGGAAAAGTAAATAATTCCCCTACATTAGTACGAAATAATATTTAACGGTTCTGTCACGAGACTCTTTCGCTGTTATTAGTTGATGAAGTTATTTGCATAATTAATTGTGGGATATGTAAATAAATAATATTTCTATTTCGCTAACTTTGAAAATTTCCTTCTGTTTAAAATATTACGCCAATTTCGATTTCTTCGTGACTAACGGAAAATGTTATGCGATAAACATTGACGCGGAAAGTGCGCGTAAATTACTAATAACGACGTATATATAAATTGCGAAGTCTACACTTAGATATTGTTTACCTATAGACGTCCAATCCTATACAGTCTCTACGAGCGCAAAATATACCGTGTTAATAAATAGTCGTGAAATACGATCTTATTAGTCGAACTTGTCCTTGTTTTATTTCAAGCAATTCTGCTCTGTACATAATGTCAATATACACGGAAATAATCTAAGGCTCCTCTATATACATAATAAAACGTACATAACGAGTAGTTACACAGTTGCAAATCATAAACCCCGTACTATCTATGTAAAGAAATCAGAAAAGAATCATATCTCGTTTACATTGGGCAAACAAACGTCGTTTACGTCTTTCGGAGGATTACTTTGTCAAACTTTTTTCTAGTAAACTTATAAAATATTCTACGGTTAGAATGAATAAATTTTCGCGCCACCCATTTCATCCCGATATGTATCCCCCCTTCCTACGTAAACTCCTCCGCAAACTCGTACCGCATATCGGATATCTCTCCATGTAACTACGCGCTGCCTGCGTAGCGTCAGGACACGGCGGTCGATGTCAAGGACAAGGCCGATAGCGTCTATAAAAACGTTTCGCGTCGGCGTCGATGCACCGTCACTCGCGAAAGTAGCATCGAACCGATTTCCGCGGCCGGTGCGCGGGCGCCAAGATTCGTCATCGGTCGCGAAAAATATTTCCGTGAAATATTGATTATCGGGGGTTATCCCTTTGCCAACAACTGTACGCGATATCCGAGATGCCGTCCTTATAAAAATCTATAATATTCCGTTAAATTTCTAACGCGCGAGAGATATTATATCGATATATTCTAATGAATTTAGAGGAAATTATTTTAACGTCCGAGCCGTTTCGTAAGATTTACGATCGTGTTTTCGTAGTCGTTCTAACAGTTGGCAGATATCGGCGATGCACTTTGTTGCAACTGCGTAGCTGTAACGTCCATGTCAAGGCCGATAAGATGTAGAGAACTGCTTATTGCAACCCCAAATTGGATATATTACTACTCTGTTATCGAGAGAAAAGAGATTCGACCTTGCACGTATCACCGTAGCAGACATACGCGGATATATTCACGGATTGATTTTCTGCATAATGATGCGATATTTGATAAGGAAGCTAGAGTCGACGTGTGCGTATTTAATTCTGCAACCGTGTCATGTAAATTATGAACAACGAGTAATGAATAAATTTAGCAAAGATCACGCATTGACTTTAGCATAAAAAAAAAAAAAAATATCCCAAACGCAATAATATTTATTTTTTACAGAAAGTGACGGAGCTTCGCACGCGGCCAAGTACAATATAATATCCTTTTACACGAAAGATCGCGATCGTGTCACGATTGACGGCTGTAAATTTCATAAATTTCGCGGAGCAAGAGAGATAAACGGTATATCGTTAAATTTAAACAGCGATTATTTAATAATTCAAAATTCACGACACATATCTCTCTTCGCGCCTTCAACGTCTCGCATGGTCGTACGTAATATTTCGACGACGACATTTCGTATTTCTCAGAATACGATATGCGTGCGTGAAGTAGCGTCAGTGTATCTGTGTATCTACACGTGGTAGGCGTTTACGTCAAGGGCGACCTCGACTTTCCATCGTCTCTAATCTGCGCGAGGATCGGTTCGAGACAAAGTATTATATGGTATTTTGTTCGATCGTGAGACTTTAATCCGCGAGCACAGGACGATTATGCCCCGCCACGTAACATATACGTACGTACATCCCGAAATTTTAGACGCCCCGTCGTATTTTTGGCCCGTCTATTTTCGGGCTTCGTTTAACGAATCTAGACGACGCGCGATTCGTGGGGGAAGCGCGCGCGCGAATGCTTCCGTGAATCGAGCGGCTCGTCGAGATCCTGACGACGTAACGGCCTGGAAAATCGTCTCGAGCGAAACAAAGGAATAATTAGTCGCGCGAGTATAATGAAATTCCACTCACCACCCGCTGGTACCGCTGTCTTTTTATCGTCGTACCCTCCTATCCTTTCTCGATACGCCAGGGTCCCTTCGTCGTCGCTGATGCCACCCGTTGCTCGGAGCATTCACTCAACGCACGCACACATATATGTATTATATATATATATATGTCAATCACTTATTCATTCACTTCACTCAGAAACGCCGCTAATTTAATGAAGATCGCGCGAAAAACGGGCTAGTAATTATGGCGATTCGGGTAAGCTCGAGGGGCCGATGCCACCGTCCTTTTGCCATCGTCGTTCGCCCCGAGTTGATCCACTCGCGAATGCGGACGGAATTAACGGGATACGATAATCGGCCAATATTTGAAACGACACTCCCGACGTTATTCGATGCACTCGCGATGCGCGTCGATCGAGAATAAGTCCAACGACGAAAAGCAGCGAAAACGCGAAAACGTTGCACGGGCACGTCCAACACGTCGGTTACAAAGCGCGACGCGAGAGATAACTCAAGCGATTTGAAAATTTCGTCTTACGCGACAAGTTCGCGCCGATCCCTCATTCGTCGATCCCGTCGTTGCCTACCTTCGCACGATCCGCGACGCGAGGGTTGCCAACCGTGTACCTGGAAAGTTTTATTTCTACTCGCAATGTTGCCGTCGTAAATCAGGGTCATAGACATAGAAAACATATAGACTATCCCTTCGTGAAATTTAGACCGTAAGCGAGACGGATATTCGTTGAGAAAAGAATAGAGCTACTTCACGATATTCGATATCCCTTTTTTTTTCGGAGAACGACGCGTCGACTCTCGTGGTTTATCTCCTGCTTCGAACGTTCACTCGCACGCTTATATATCGAACGCTTATTTTTAGCAACATATTTTCGCGGTAATTAATCGGAAAGACGTGACCGATTATCGCGATCGCGACGAATTAATTTTACCGTCAACCGGCTTCGATCACCGGTCGATGCGCTAATTAGTGTACACACCGGATGTAATCAGAGTCCACGTCTTAAGATGCTCGATTCGTGATCAATTTTTTATCAATTTATTTATATCTAGTTTTCTCTTTGTCCTTACTAATTAAACGCTGCCTGTTTTCTCTTGCAGGATTTCGGTAAAAATAATGAAATTTCATTATGATGTAACTCTAATTAGAGGCTCTCCATGCTAATGTTATCGTGTCGAGACTATTTTACGAAATATATGGAGCATCAGATGCGTATTATGTTCATAGACGTAAGAATCATAGGTTATCCGTAAGCGAGACAGACATGGCGACGCAACGAAAGAGATAGCGATAGTCGAAAGATCGTCTCTCGCTCTCCATCAGAAATAGAAGAAGCGAATCGTTTTCGAATAATCCGAATAAAAAGCTAGCAAGCTTTATCCGTTTTACATAAATTAATATTTTCCATTAATGATGCCGTTAATTGCATATTACGTAAAGTTCATCGTAATTCCGGCTTAACGTCGTTATCGTTACAGATACTTTATTTAACGATCGTTACTTTTTTTTTTTTTTTTGTAACGGTAACGATAACATCGTTATATTTTTACGATAACGAATTAGCCGTTACTTTTTTATCGTTATTTTTTTGGTTCTTTATTATCTTATATCTATTCAATAGATGTATTTTTTGACAAATATTTTGTAGCCTTCCGTCATAGGCTGCATTCCGATAGTCATTGCCAGTATTGAAAATCTATAGTAACGCAAATTGTAGATTTTACAATATTGATAGTGAATATTGGAATACGCTCTTAATAATATCAATATTTCTCTTACGAATACTTGAAAACAATGTTTGATAAAAATTTTCGACAAAATTGAAATTTGTAAATTACAATTTAAATTCCTATAAAGATAAGTGTATTTAAAAAAGTAAAGATATTAAACATAAAAAATTAGAATCATTAAATAAGTTTAATATAAAAAATGCTCGCTATATAGTAGAGACTAATTTAGGATTTTTAATTGTAACATAGATTTATTACATTTAATATCGATTATTAAATAAAATTTCTAATCTAATAGCTTATTTTTTAGCTCTTACAAAAAACAAAAACACAACGAGAAAGTAAGGAATCGTTACTTTCCAAGTAACGATAACGGTAACGCGTTCCTAACCCTGTGTTTTTCGTGTGTCGTGCGAAATCAGCCGTCTAATCTCTCGAGAAAGAGACGAACGCAGCCATAAAGAAGGATAATTGCTAGAAAGACGTATGAGCCAATGCGTGCGCGACATTAGACGCGTCGCGATTTGCGGAAAACTTCTTAAAAGTAACGTAACGGCAACTTGGCGATAAAAAAATTCGGGGCACGTTCACGGTTGGTATCCCTCGTGTCGCGAGCCGAGTGACGTTAGGCGACGTTACGATCCACCTATCCGGGCACCGGTGTGAAATCGTCGCGTAAACGAAATTTTTCAAACCGCTTGTTGTATCGTGTCGCTGAATAACTCAAGATTGCACGGATCTCATCTCGTCGTATTTTGCGTGATTTATCGCGTCCGATGTGTATCGCGGGTGCGGGTAAGTGTCGAAAATTGCGCGCAAAGTGACGGCCGTACGATTATCGTATGAATTCGAGTCGCGTTCGCGAGTGAATGAATTATTTGCGGCAACGCGGATCGCGCGAGGTAGCGGTAACGGTCGCGATGCGTAAGTGAAGACGCGAGTCGCGGTAATTAATCCGTTTTCCTTGATGGATAATCGCGATTTTACCGATCTACACGCATGTACGCGTTGCGAGTCAACAAATATTCGATATATGAGTGTCGAGTGTCGAGTGAGTGTTCCAAACAACGGGAGAATCAACGGCGGACAAACGAGAGAGAGGGAGAGAGAGAAAGAGAGAGAGGGAGAGAGAGAGACGACAACGTGGCGAGAAGACGGCGGTGTCGGGCGAATGGTGAGTGAATCATTAATTCATCGATATATTTTATCGATTGCCAATTATTTGTCTATCAATGTCATCTATATCATTCGTCTATTAATTACGCATCTCGTCCTTGATACGCAGAATTAAGGTTGGATAAACCGGGCGTTAAAAGACAAGGGAAATTCGAGACGAGAGAGCGGTGAGACAAGTTTATCGCGCGAGTGCTCTTCATTTCTCGCAAAGCACAACCTACGCGGGTATATACTTGACGTTCCCTTTTATAGCCTCCAAGTTTTTTTTATAGAAGATAAAAATCTTCGCGTCTGTGGGAGAGAGCGGGACGGAAGAACGAATATAATCCGTAACGAGAGCGAGGAAAAGAGAAAGATATCGAGAGAGAGAGAGAGAGAGAGAGAGAGAGAGAGAGAGAGAGAGAAGGACGCGTAGCAAGAGAATTGACGAGGGTGCGGTAATTGAGGATCGTTAACGCGTCCTCGAGGGAGATCGAGCGAGTGGCTAGAGATTTCGCTAGGTTCCTTCCCCCCTCCCCGCTTTCAGCCTCGCCGCCATCCTCCTTCCCGGCCACGGGCCGCGGCACCGCAGACCTTCAACCGTTCAGGAGTGGATGGACCTTGTTCGCCACCGGGCCGGGGGCCGCGCGTATAAGGTCAAGGTTATCGCTCCCGGCGCGCACGAGGACGACCTCCGGATGCATCGAGCGAACTGCGCGCGCATTCGGCGTCTGCGTCGCGACGCCGTGAGCCATTGCCAAGGTCCCCGTTGGTCACGGGCAAACCCGTTATACGCGGCTGCTCGTCGAGAGCGGCGCGAGACGCGCGAGGTCGGCTCGTCCTGGGGAGTAGGACGCCGCTATTAACCCTTCGTCGTGATAGGACGACTTTTTGTCACGCTTTTGTATACGACGAACGTGGGCGAGATGGGAGTGAAAGCGGTGGGGTAAATGGGAATCGCGGGTAAAACGAATCCTGTAAATGACATCGCATTTATACGGAATATAACGTCGATCGACATTTTTTCATCGCGCCATTCTCACATTTCATCGTGTATCTCCGTATATTTTATTACACGATCTATCGATTTGTTTTTTTATTGCTTGTCAAGAATATATTTATCGCATTCTAAAAAATATATATATATATATTAATATTGTATAATATTATATATTATATCGTATGTATATATGCGCCTCGTTTCCCCTCTCTCTATCTCTCCTCTCCCCTCCCCCTCTCTCTTTCTTTCTCTCTTTGATAAGAAATAGAAAGAAGTGGAAGGTTGGAAGCTGAGGGTAAATTGTACGAGGGTGAGCAAGTTCAAGGTTGCTCAGTCCGGGCCACGTCCGGGCGTGCCAAACGCAAATACGATTTCGTTTCGAGGACACTCGAGTATCGAGACATCAGATTTTTCGATCTTGAACCAGCCAATTGATTAGAGAATATATTCACGTTTATTGTTATCTCCGAATTATACGCACGTAATACTGAATATATAACGAGTTTATATAATACGGTTTGTTTTTTTTTTTTTTTTGTGACAAGAACATTCTTACGCGCGAAATTTAATAAGAAATTCAACGATTAATATTGGCTTGATATACTTTGATGAGCAACAAAGTTTTACGTCGTTCGATGTCATACGATGTTACAAATGCGATAAAGTTTTCAACATAAATCGGCCAATCGACTGATAACACCGCATAGTCGGTGACCATCTGCGTCATTATTCCGCGTAGTCAGTGAATTATCGTGTTACGTCATCAAAAACATTATCTGACGAAACTGAGTAGCGAGTCACAAAATATTAATATATGTACATATATCGCAATTGATACATGTTATCATAATGTTGCAGCATACGTGAAATCAAGAGACCATCGATGAAAATCTTTATTACTTTAAAAATCTTTCTCTAATACTTTTTAATATTTTCTGAAAAAAATAGAAATGCGTGTGTATATGCGAGATAATTTTCTCTATTTTGATTAAAAATCTATATTTAATTTGGGGTTTATTTTCTTAGAAAATATAATATTTACAATTCTCTCGGACGCTGAACTTTCTCCATTTCATTTTATCTCTAACGGCCACGAGATCTTATTTATTTTCTCGTTAAAAGACGTGCCCCTTTAAAAGCGTAATTCCTTATCTCTAATAAGCTCCATTGCGGATTTAGCGCGCCTCTTCTAGGCGTTGACGTTTTTCCTGGAAAACCCATTCGCCCTCTTTTCCTATTTTCCGCGTAGGACGTGCATTCGAGCGCGGTAACCTTGAACTTCATCAGTTCTTTCGTTTCTTCTCTCTCTCTCTCTCTCTTCCCATCTCCGCCGTTTCTCTCTCTCGGCTGCGCGAACCACTGACGTCACGGCTATCGACCTGAAATCTCGAGGCTACATCTATACCTATCCCACGTGGGCGCATCAACGTTCGTATATGTCACTCATATTATCGTTGCGATGCAATACACGAAAATGACATATAAAACCGATTTATTCTAATTAGACTTATCGTGTACGCTATTCATAGAGCTTAAATTTAACCGCGCATCTCGCTGCAAATATAACTGAGGTATTATTGAAGCGTATTTAGCGAAGAAAATTGTATGGAACAAACTTGCAAACTTTAACTTTCTGTCTACAGACATGCGAGGAATTTATAATTAAAATAGATCAGATTTCTTACGCAACATATATACATTATACTTCCTTTGAAAACATAATCCAAGTTGAAGTTTAAATTAATCTTAAGTAGCGTGTTAAATAGTCCTGCGTATCCTGCGTATCATATTTTTTTGGCTTATTTACACTTGACACCTCGGAAATAAGAGATTTTTATTAAATCATATTATAATTACAATCGTGAGAGAATGCGGCATTTCGTTTGATTAAAGATGCGGATATGAAAAAATAAATATCCGTTTTTTTTTTTTTTTTTTTTTTTTACGGTCCGTTCGTAAAGATCGTATTCACTTTAACAGACGTATCTTAGCGGGTGGGAACACAACATTTATTGATGTTCAACTGAAACTTTTTTTTCGTGCGTCTAAGAAAAAAAAACGTGGTAACTTGGAAATGAAAGAAGGTTACTTTCTTTTCGCTCTTTGACAATCTGAGATACATTATAACATTAAACAGCTGCAATTCAGTAAAATTCGAGAATCGAGTACCTATGTAATGGTTTCCGAAAATGGTTTCTCATAAATTTTTGCAGACCTGTCAAAGTACAAACAAGTTATATTACGGTTGTTAGGATTCTCCTAGTTTCAGTCATGCTCGATTACAGTTTGGAAGATAAATAGACAGCGGCCGTCCTTGTTACAAATAGTACTAATGTCTTTACAATCTTTGGAGAAATAAATTAATTTACAGTTTCTCTCTCTCTCTCTCTCTTTCTCTGTGAATAAAATATAATTTATTTTATTTCAAATAATTTTAAATATATTATTATACAGAATCTCTCTCGATAGCATTAGTCAGAAAGTATCATATGATTTCTTGCGAAAGAAAAAGTGCACGGCATTATATTATTTTCGTTCAAGTTGGCGTGCAAACGGTACATTTTCTCGGTGTATCGATCGACGTGATCTTTGCAAGATTTGTACATATTTCGTGATTACATTTTTCTTTCTCCGCGTATGTATTCAAGGCTGATTTCTCATTGTGAATCGCTGTATTAATAGAGTAATCGTCATCGTCTAAAATCACGCGGTTAAAATACACAACGGAAATTCCCACAATTCCGGAAGAATCGACGACATTCGCGCGTTCACATTAGACGAATATTTCTTAGAAGCTCGTGTAGAAATGCGAGCTGCGCTAAACGCAATGTCATTGTTTGTCAAATATTTGCCGCATAACTCTCCGTACCACGCGGAACATAATTAAATCATACGGCAAGCTTTCAGAGGCACATAACACGTGCCAAAAGAGACGAGAGCAATTTATATGTATAAATCTATTTACGGAAATGCTTACTTTTCAGCTTCAATTTCATTGCACAATTTGTGGAGTTAATTTACGCGAATGATTACATTACATTATTGGCAGAATATAAACGATTTTTCCTATATGTGTTAAATCTGTGTAATTTCATTATTTTTTAACGTACGAATATATTTGCGAAGCGATTCGTATGCTTGTGAAACTATGAGATTACATCTTCCGCGGCAACAATGTTTTAGAAGAATGAATAAATTTGCATACGTGTACTTTGCAGCAGAATAGTGTATACGTGTAAATTCAAGGCGGAGGCCAAAATGCACTTATATCCGTATTTTAATGCTAAAAGCGGAACCAAGGATATCGGGGACTTTTATTAGGAAAAAGGGTGATTCGAGCACGATATCGCGTTATATGTATACCCTTTGCCCGCCAAGGTTCTCGCCGCGATTTCTCAAATTATTCGTGTAACCTATTCTAATATTTCACTTATTGCGCAATGTGCGTGTATGCGCGCGTATCTCTTTTGAAAATTGTTTTGAAAATTGATTCACCGATACTACATTTGTCTTTACGATGCTTTATGGGGGGGCGATGATAATCTCTTTATTTCTTCAATGAATTCTCTCGTTATCGTTGTGTGGTAGAAGTCTCATATTTTCGCAGACGTTTACCAAAGTCATAAGAATCCAAGGACGAGGTTTCGAAATAAAACTTCTCGGCATACAATTGCTGAACTTTTACGGTTGCACGCTTTAAATACTTCAAGTTCAGCTGAAATATCGCGTTGCTTTAGAAATTAGTCAACAGATAACAAATTTTTGGAATCTTCAAAATTTTACCTGAGAAAATTACAAGTTTTTTATTCTTCTAATAACCAATGATTATATAAACGCGATTATTAATCACGTTTTTTATTCTTCTAATAAACCAATGATTATAAACATGATTAAATTTTGTGCAATATCAATCAGTATTTAATGGCGGTTTCACGTGTCTCCGTATGTTGTATTGACTTTATATCTGACATACGTGACGAGATGAATTTACGAAACGCAATTCGTCAGGTATTCTCCGCTTGTAAATATCATTTTGCGAGTCGATAAAAGAGCAATTCTTTTCACTTTCGTTGAGGCGAGCGGGAAATGTGTGTCACCGGGTTAGCAGGCCGTTGGCCGTGTTCCACTTTCTCGTCTCCTTTCGCTCTTCGAGAGAGGGCGATGCCACGTACACATGTCCTAAACACGTGTTGTTATGATCGATGGAAATTCAACAAAAAATCATTTCTCTTTGAGGAATCCTCATCGGTATTGTTTCATTTTGTAATAAACTACACGATGTGTAAATATTAAATCTCATTTTAGCTCGTTACATTCTTTTAATTGATTAATTCCCATTAACTTGATCTTTCCTCCGATTAAAAGCAGATATAAAGACATAGAAAAGAAACGGAGGGTTACATCGTTAATTTATTGCATTATTACAACTCAGTCTCGCGTTCCAGTTTCCAAAATGGATGTTTGCCGTTTCGGGACGTAGTAACGTATCTCGCTTTCAATCGCGACAACATCAACGAAATGGAATATAGAAAGTAAGGTTCTCTCTGTCAATCTCAGCGTTATACTATTTAAGGGGGAAGAGAGGAGGCAATAGTGTGGTACAATAAGAGTATTCTCGGGTTCGTGACGAGTTCACGAATTATCGCGAGTACGAGAGAAACGGTTAGGCTCTTTGTTCCATCGGACGACCCAGAAACCCGATTCTTTCCCCCCCCCTCCCCCCCCCTTTCCCGATCTACGAGAACATACGTGTATGCATCCAGACTCGTCGTTGGTAGCGACCGATATCAGCGGCAGGGAAAGTTTAAACGACCGAAGCGGCGAGGAGAAAGTGAGATCTATTTCCGGGGGTACAGTAAACACCGCGGTAACGGACGTAAAATGATGCGAAGGTGGACTGATATTAATGACTGTTTGATTATAGCGATCGCCTACACTACTTTCTTTAGATTCGACCGAAAAGGAATTCTTAGAAAATACATTTGGTTTATGGGATTTCTAACATCGACCGTTAATACCGAGCAATATTTAATGATAGTAAAACATTTATCGCGATTAATTATATCTTGTAGTCTTGTATTTAAGACTAATTGTTTGCTTGGATTAGATTATGACTTGTTTATATAAATGTGTGAAGATACTATCGAGAAGCGTCAATATTATTTTTTCAAACATCAAGTAACAGAAAGAATTTTATTTTATTTTATTTTCATAAAAAAAAAATATTTGATTTTTTTTTAAAGATTCTTTTTCTGAACAAGTAATAGACATGCTTTATTAAGAGCCCTTCTATAAAATCAAGAGTTTATGTCGCATTATTATCAGCCATTCGCAATTATTGCCGATAATTATATGGTGATATCCCATTTGATGACGTTATATCAATAATGACAAATGTATAAATCTGTGAATGGCACGCGAATGACCATGTTCGAATGACCTCGTCAAAGCGGAAATATCTCATAATACCTTCGTCAACGCATAAATTGCTATACAAAGTCATCTCCGAAATCTATCGGTTTAGTATTTCCAAGTTTCTTTGTGCGCCGAAAATTTCCATAATAATGTCAAAAAGTGTATATTATTTAATTTACATTTTTTGTGTATACATTTAATAATTTCAAAAGTTCAATAACAATTTCAAAAGTCGCGAGATATTACTTCTTCTTTTTTTTTTTTTTTTTTTGGTGATTTCGACTCCGTATGAGGCGACTGTTTTAAAAATCAAAAATACAAAAAAATTATATAAATATTATTATGAACGACTGGTAACGATATTGTGTGTTAAATTCTATATACAGTAGTTGTTGATATTTATTCTCATTCATTGCCACTCCTTTGGAAAGAATTTCTCTCGCGCAGATGAAGATAAAAACAACGACGTTCACTTTCCCATTTGCCGGAGCGAATTGTGTCGTCGAAAATCAGGTCGACGCGACGGCAATATCGCAGAGAAAGTGAGAGTACAATCAAGCGCCACTCGATCGTGATGCAGCTGTTATTTAAATAATCGTACTCGCGTCAGGATCTTTTGATATCTGGACGTGTCGAAGTGAAAGGTGTTAAACGATCGCTAAATCAGAAGCGATGCGACAAGCCTTCCGAGATTTTGACATTTAGCGCGGAACTCGTGAATTTCATCTCGTGAATTTTATTTTACGATGTTGTTTATTTTGCAATACATGTAATACACGTAACGTATATTTCTCTGAAACGTGTTTTAGATGAATTTGTTTAACAGAAAAACATACCGTAACAAGGTAATCAATCATACGGATGAGAATTAAATTTCTATCTTCATAAAAGTCAGCTTGAAACTTATGGGACTATTTAGGATTACAATAAATGTGGCCGGACCGTGCGGCTGTACGTGTGGCGAAAGCGACGAATTTCAATAGTGTATCGTTCCTGTGGCTTTCCCACATATACCTCCGACTTTCGATATGCTCGGGCCTTTCTGATCGCGCGAAGAAAGAGCGCGGAGATATAACACTCCGCTTCCACTGCGAATCATTGTGACCTGTTCACCCACTTTGAAGTTAGTTTAACGTTCCATTGTTCGCGCGAACGTACAGTCGAGTTACACATTTCCGTTTGGTGCGCGAAACGTTTATTCGAGCGACATAAGCAATCGAGATGTATTCATATGATTAGAAATTAATCACTATTCAATGATCGCTTTGCGATTATCTCTGTAATTGCAATTCATTGATCGGTAATTCACAATTATATTAAAAATGATTGAAAATTCTCGATAGAAATTGTGAAACGTTTATCCCAGATTTGAATATATAATCGGCCTTGCTAATGAAATTTAGACTTATAATTATAATTATATTACACTTTTGAAATACCATTGTAGCTCGGAATTAGAACGAAGATAATTTGCATCCAAGAAGGACAGCATCCGTTTGTTTGTATCGATGAAGGCTCTATGGTGCTTTTGTCCGGCATAATGCTCGAACCGCTTCGTTACACAAGGGAGAGATGTACACGTGATGTCTGGTTTAGCCTTTACGCGTAATCGCAGACCTTGAACTCGATTAATCAGTAATTCATTAAAATAATTATTAGATTAGTTAGATTGAAAAACAAGTAGAGTTGTGCAAATTAGAAACTTGCTTCCTCATCATTTTATTTTACAAAGCTTAAGCTGCTTTAAGCATGCGGTTCTTTCAATTTTTGCTTCCTCATAGAGGAAGCTTTGTGAACGAAATAAAAAGATAAAGAAACAACATGCTATTTTCTAATTTACACACTTTTTTTATTTTTATATAATCGTTATAGATTATACATGTAAAAAATTTTAATCCGATATCTCAAATTTTCTGAAAGTTACAGCGTATACAGAGATTTCTTAAAAAATTTAAAATTTTATAAAAAATGAACCTTTTCACCGACACTCACCAAATTCAGTACTAATTATCCTTTAATAATACTCTATTCATGTAAAAAAATTTAATCCGATATGTCAAATTTTCCGAAAGTTACAGCGTGTACAGACATTTCTCAAAGAATTTAAAATTTTATAAAAAATAAACTCTTTCACCGACACTCATCAAATTCAGTAGCAACCATCCTTTAATAATATTTTATCCATCTAAAAAAATTTAACCTGATATCTGAAAATTTGCGAATGTTACAACGTATACAGATATTTCTCAAAAAATTAAAAATTTTATAAAAAATAAATCTTTTCATCGATTCTCACCAAATTCAATATCAACCATCCGTGAATGATATTCTATCCATGTAAAAAAATTTAATCCGATATTTAAAAAATTTCGGAAGTTAGAGGTTGTACGATATATTGCGTACATATACACACACGCATACATATGGTACATACATATATACATACAGACATTTTTTAGGAATATGATTTTTCGACGTTTTAGAACATGCTAAATACATCGGCATAGAAAATTCGAAAAAAATTTCGTCACGAAAACAAAGCTTCCTCTATGAGGAAGCAAAAAACAATTGAAGACGTAATTATCGAACGTATCGCATTAACACGTTAAGCTCGTTGATAGTATCTCGCATTATTGAATGCATTAAGAGACAGTAATAATTTCTACGTCGATGTTCCTACATCTAAAAAAAATTCCGGCTGAAGGCCGGAAGCGTTCGACTGACTCGGATAAATAAAGAACGTCTCCGACAAAGATTGCTCCCAGGTTTCTCTTTCAGACCACTTTCCCCGAAGGACGTCGACCGATTAAGACGCAGCAATCATTGGCTCGAGACCAGTTCCCGCTATTCCAGTTCCACGCGATGTGTCTTACATAACTGCCATTGTGAGATCGCATAAATAATATCGCAAATCCGTTATATACCGTTGCAGGGGCGAATGAAAAACGCGCGCCATCACTTCCCCTCACCCTTCCCATTTCCCGGCTTTCGCGCAATCGGCATGTTTTCGAATGTGAATTTTCGTACATCTTCCCGCGAATCTTCGATTTCGCAAAATTATTCGGTCAAAAACATTGCGAGGATATCTTTGAAAAAATTTTTCCGTGAATTTTAAACTAGATATATGATGTCTTGAGGATAACGTGAATCGAGAACGTTAGTTGATATCTATTTTAGTTAATTTTTATCAATTATCTTTTTTTGTGAAGCATCGATCCGGGATATGTTTTTCAAATGCTTTCAGTACCGCTATCCTCTCACTTGAAAGGTTATTTTTTGTTAATATCGAAGTGCTATGCCTTCGTTTAACAGCAATGTCGCTTTCGGTATTTCTTCATTGAAAATCTTCCTGTAATATATACAACAGTTTTAAACATTCTAATCGGCGTATTATTTCGATGGGATACAATATCATTTTATAGCGTACTGATGAACGTCAAATCTGCGGAATCGTATGAATCAAACAAATGCAAACTCTGTGACTTTAGTGCAAACAAACTTCTTTGCATTTTAATATATTTGCGACTTTCTCCGCGATTACGAGCGTTTGCGGAGGAGAAAAGGGTTCATTGTGCGCACACTCGCGTTTGTGTCCCGGGAAAGTAGGTTTACGATCGAGTAACAAGGCTTATTTGTCGGGGGGTATTTCACAATAATATTTATAATATTTCTATTTAAATCTTAAAAGATGATGCGCGATATATACAGGACATTACGATCGATATTCTGAAATCGTGCATTACACGCACGATCAATACTATAACGATGGTCGCGTTGATAATCGGAGTTAGCGTTCGTCGCATGAGATCATAGTCTGTAATATCGTATAATTAATTGGAGAAACTCAATCTTAATGCTAGCTTAATGTTTTTGGTCATAGAAAAAAGTGCATAATGTTGTTTAATAAATTGTAGTTATCACATCAAAGGTCACACGTTTTAATTCGTTGTAACGTTAATTTCGTAAAACATTACATACGCGGACGGAAGCGTCGGTAAAAACGAGATAGCTCTTTGCCACAACATCCTGTGTCAAGTTTCAAGATCGGCGATGATCTTGCGATTGCAATGCATCCACGATTGTGAGAACGACGATCGCGCAGAAACCGCAATTTCCTTGTACAGTTTGCTAATTCAGGAATATATTTATCCTCCTTCCGTAACATCAAAACATGCTCATTTAGAGCATTAATTCCATGACAAGTAAATCAATTTGTAAGAAGTGTTTGAAGAATTTGAAAAATTTCTAAAAATGTAACTTCAAATATTAACTTTAGTACAGTTTTTTTTTTTTTTTTTTAAATATAAATATAATTAATTTTTCTGTAAACATTATTCTTGAATATTTGTTGTGTAAAAAGAATAGTAAAATATTTAAAAAATACTTTACACCCCTCTTTCTCCCTAAGTGCATAAATTTAGAAAAAAGAATAAATATGCTATTTAACAGAATCTTACTTCCGTCGCGTTGTCTTTGCTCAAATAAGAAAAAGAGCAAACACTTCTTCTTTTGACCTTGCGATGGAGTTGAGCGTCGGAAGTTAAAGCGCGATAGCAGTATCGTAATCTCGACCAATCAGCGAACAAACAGACGCGGCGGCAATAAAGGTGAGTCTAATTTGTGCAATTTATATTCAAACGAGAGGTCTGCGGCCTTGACTGTTCTTCATGTGTCAGCGAAATTGATAATCCTTCGTATGAGACGCGGAATTATTATAAAAGAATAATTTTATTTTAATTAAATTTAAAAGAGAAAGCGAGGAAAACGCATACTAGTCAAAACTTATGTGTCTATTTAAAATAACATCCTTAGCCTAAAATATCAAATATTAAACACGAAAAGAATTTTGTGAAATATATTAAATTTTGATTAAAGTCTACTATTTAAATGGTAAATTTTAGGAACAATTTTACAAGACGAATTTTAAAAATTCTATAAATGTAATTATATTCAAAGGGCTGTCGAGGAAACTTTGAGAATTTTGTATATCCAATTTTTAAAATATTCAAGCGATAACTCGAGATTCTGAGCACTGCTTCGTCACGTTGTTGTCACTGAAACATTCCGATAAAATACCGAGAGAGCAACGTTTTATTTTGCATCTATCAATAGGATATCGTCCTCTGACGAAGGTCGCGTTTGGACTTTGATCGATTAATCGGGAGAAGGAGCAATACTGATTATAGACATACGTTATAACGCGTCAATTGATTATGCGCACAAATAAACGTACGATAGTAAAATGACGATTAGCACTTGCAAGAAAATAATTATGAAATCTAGAAACGAAAGTATCTTTCAAAAAATACTTTGCATCTCTTGTTACGTAATGGGTTAAAAATTAATCCATACAACTTTTTTTCTGCGATTCAATATAATTTACAATTGAAAAGTTTTGCAAGTGCGCTATTCATGTGCAATCTCGGTCACGTGGATGCCAATGCTGGAACGTATGTGGCTGATAATGTGCGTGCGCGTCGCTAAAAGAACGGATGCGAAGGACGTCTCTGATGAGACGAATGTGCGTAGGACATCGTGTGTCGCGCGCGTTGCTCCAACAAACAACGGCTATTTTCAAATAATCGACGTATCGTCGAAGGTCGAGGAGTTTAACCTTCAACGTGCTGCGCCGTTAACCCGTAAATGTTCGCGCTATAAGCTCTGCGCTCAAACTTGGAAAGTATTCTCTCCTTCCGCGAGAAAACTGCGCAAAATATCGTTTGACAACTTTCTATTTCTACTTGTCTAATACACTCTGTATACTTATAATGGACAATTCTGTGTTATATATTTATTACGTGTTCGCGAAAATGTTGTGCAATCTCTTTAGTAGAATAAATTACGTTTGAGTAGACCGACGATGAATATACATATTTATAACGGCCGACGGATTGCCACGTGTACGGAGGTAAAATGCACCTGTCATCCAAGGTGATCCTTTATCATGCGAAAGAGCTCTACTTTTCAGAACCATTAAGATCTTTGTGCACGTTTTCTCAGTTTCTGCGAATTATACATTATATTTGCCTCGTATGTTAAAGATAATCCAAGTCTTACGTCATTAACATATATTTGTAAAAAAAAATCATACATAATATTTTTCCTTTTATATAATTTTTTAAAATTCATAAAGTGTATAACATTTACGTTAAAGAGCACTTCTCTGCCAGTATATATATATATATATATATATATATATATATATATAGTTTATTTTAAGTGAATTTTAATATTTTAAAGCGCAAACTGCGCGGTTTTTCGATTAACATATATCTCTTTCGGTTGCGCGTACTAAAGTGATAGGGGAGTCACGTGTCCTGCGTTCTTGAACTTGGCATTGTGCCGTTTTCCCGCGTTCCCGCTCTTCTCCTCTATATAAGCTTCTTTGCATTCAGCCCGTTCTTATTTATGCCACGCGACTGATAAGATTCGATTGTCACCGGTGCGCATTTTCTCCTTCGCTTTCCCTGACTCAGTTCACGGTCGTAATGGTCGAATCACGTATTCATACGATGCACATTACGGCCTTGCAATGATTTTGCTTAAAGTGTAATATTATATCCATGAAATGATTAAAGCATCTGTATCAAGAAAAGAATTTGTAAATTTGTTTGTGACGTAATTATTTATCGTCTAAGTTTATTGGTAATTTATATTGCTGTGTATGTATATATTTATCAAATAAAAATCTAAAAGAAAAATAAATTGGCCGCGATATTATTTATTAAATATTATTTATTAAATGTTAATTTTATTGAAATAATTGTATGATGATTAATATTTATTGATTTCTAAAAATGTAAATTTTTGAGATATAATTTTGAATATATGCAAAAATATTATCTGAATTTTGCAATTTACTATTTTACACGAGGCCAAAATATTGTCATGTTTTCGATAATACATAAAAGAAAGGACGACTGCTTTTATGAATAAATAGATTACGACATAATACGCATAACTTGGCCTTGACAAAGTAAGGTCTTAGTCATTAATATAGGGTTAAAAATAATATCTTATTTATGGTTATTTTAATTTTAATATAAAGGATATATTGAAGCGCAATAAATATTGTTTTATACGTGTCGCGAAAAATGTTAATAATCGAAATTAGAAATATATGACATATTAATAACGGAAAATATATGCTCGATTTTCTCGATAAACATTATATTAATGCGGAGTAGAAAAATTACACAGTTTAATTGTCATGATCGTTATAAAAGTTTGTGTGATGAGTGTCGAGTGTCGAGTCGAGGAGCCATATAAAAGCTTTTGAATGGATAGAGGCACTCCCAGGGCGAACTTTATACGGAGGCCTTGGCCTCCGACCAGCTTCACTGCCATACTAGACGTAGTAATATGTCGTCGTAATACATGACCAGTCTCCCAGGAAAAGTATTTTTACAGAAAAAAACATACGTAAGAAAGAGGAGAGAGGAGAAACAAACCATACATCACTCTATTCTTTAATTATTGAAAATGTTGGTTTTCATCAAAATGCAAACAAAAAGTACAATAGAAATTATATATATATATGTATTCATTGTTTTATGGTACGATTATTTCCAAATAATCGCATTTTTTTGCACAATCTTGATTTGATATTGAAATTATCGAATCAGCGAGAAAGATATCTAGTTACGTTTTAAAAAAAAAGTATATAATGGATGAACGATCCTCTTTCTTACGTCGATGATTTTTAGATTATAATTTTGAAGCTCAATACGAGACCTCCTCGTTCGTAAAATAATAATAATCGGGATGAAAAATATTTCGTTCTAGATAAGGAACAGGCGAGAAGATACTAGCACGTGCGCGCTCTTGGGGAATTTGGAGGTCACTAGCTGTGAAATTGACCCCACCGTCTGATACACATTCGCGTTATCTCTGTTCCTTCTCTCCCTACTCGTATACCATTAAGGATCTTGCCACCCTCTTGGAAAACTTTAGCTCTCGACTCAAGGCTGATTCTACCTTGTTTTATTTTCGTCATTGTTGGTATTTTCGTCTTATTTTTGTATTCTACAAGCATCATTGTCAAAAATATCAAACGTCAAAAAAATTACAATAAATTGTACGGTTGCTTGTACAATCTGTAGCTCTAATCTTCAATAAAAATAAAGTTACAACCTTAGAAATTAATAAAAGAGAAACAAATATTTGATGTTGCTTTTCAATCGCTTTTAAAGGTGACAGAACATATCTGGGTAAGTGGGAAAGATGAGAATAAACGGGATAGCACGAGAGATGAGAGCACTCGCTGTATCGTGACCTATTACCTTTGACCTAACCTTCAATCCATTTCCCGGTTGCGTTTCCATCTACTATGACACCCACTTTGAACGTGGCTTTAGTTAACTGAGTTTTCTCGAAAGGTCAAATCGCTGCTCTACCCAGCACAGACATTTCCGGGTATTTGGCGCGACACCAATCGTTTCGTTGATTACATTTTAATCAACAAAATGTCTTTTCCTCCTGTCATAAATTTTACTTTTTTTTTCTCTATTCTTCATAAAACTTTCCGAAAAGAAGTTTTCCAATTATGTATTCATAATTTATCCAAGTAAAAATCATACCTTATCTTTTTACATATAAATTGCTCTAAATGATCTATTGTATTTAATGATGTTACAAGAATTTGATTAGTTAAAAACTATACTTTATTCAACTATACTATTATTTTAAATTTTTATATAACAGCTAATATATTTATTTATAAAAAATATCTTTTAATTTCTGAAATAGTTTAACATTTATACTTAACTATATTTAATTTACATGCTAATTGTAATAAGATTCTAACGTTTCTAAAAAATTACGAAATGTTGATATCGCTGTCATCATTTAATCAGAAAGTGACACGCGCGTAAGGGGTTAACTCGACACGCATAAATAGCTGCCTGTTGCTATGGATGAGGAGGTGGGCCGTGATGGTGGGTCGTTGCTAGCCGGGTTGTGCACCCCGGTGCAAGCTGTATCGATCCTACCCTACCCGGTGCAACAACCCACGCATACTGACCTCACGCGTTCTTGTAGGTCGCGGAAGAATCTTAACGGTGCGTCTTACACTTCACACTTTATGAATGTAATCGTTAAAGTATATTTATATCGTCAAACTTTCACGAAATTTGATGCAAACTATCTAAATATTGCCAATTAATTTGTTTAATGTGGATAATATTAGACTATAATACGAAAAGTTGATTAATACTAAAAGTTAATTTATATCGGTTTAATTTACGTATTGAATATATTATTAAAATATTGATACATTTCATACGCAACTTCAGTGATTATTGATAATATAATTTAATAAAAAATATTTAATATTGTAAAATATATACACACATTGTGTGAAGACATGGTGATCGATCGCTCTTATCATCTTCACTTTAATTTCGTTTTTGGTCACTTGTAATAGGATCTTGATAATAGCAATATCTTTGATCGCAAGTGAGCTTTTATTAACCGAAAGCACTTATGGCGAGAGAGGACGACGTAGGATAAGGGAAAAGCTAAGTAATATCAAACATCAAAGTATAACGAGTGAGATTGGCTAGTACAAGTATAATAATAATAATTGCGTAATTGAATGTTTCCATGGCAAATTCTGATGAATAGTTACCGTATAATGTAACAATATCATTTCGTATCTTTATTATATTGTATTATATATATATATATGTATATTACAGATTTATGAACTATTTGATGAGCCAGTTTAATATATCGCATGCATGAAATTCAATTGTCATGCAGAGCGTGGCGATGATATCATCTAAAGATCGGTGTGGAAGTAGGAAGAAGAAAATCTTAGTCATTCATCGTATTACTCATAGTATCATTCAGGGTGTCGCGAAGTAGCGAGATGGATGTTAAGCGAGGTCAATATTCAATTTCCGGTAGTCCAAGTTAATCGAAGATATCTCTTCAAAGATATCTAAAAAATATTTATAGTTTGCCTTTATATTAACCGAGGTCAATATTCAATTTCCGGTAATCCGAATTAATTAAAGATATCTCAAAAATATCTGTAGTTCGTCTTTATATTATTTTTTATTTTAAAGAGGATAGTATGTGTAAATATATTGAAAATGAAAAAAAAAATATATATAAGATCAAACGTGAATTTATTGGAAGAGATACATGTGTTTTGTCTTTATATCTAAAGTAATTATTTCCGGAGAATTGAAAAAGGATTATTATCTATACCGACATTGCATGCGACTAATGTGATGTATACATATAATGTATATTATAAGAAACCTTGACACGATTTTTCACTGGCAAGGATATTAACAAGGTTGTGCAATCCGAGAGATTGTGATTCTTAATCATAGATAATTTTAATAAAGATAATTATCAGCAACTAATTAAATTAAACGATCGGGGTAGCACAGCGTATGTGCTTTAGATATTTCTTATATTAGCACGTACTAGCGAATATATCAATAGATTGACCTGTCTCTAGACTTTCAATAGCGGCAAAGTTTCCAAGGAGTCAGCTTTTGTCGTCCTGTGTCCTCAGGAGATACAACGAACAATTGCGTTACACATTATTCAAAATCTCTTCTAACAATGAACGTAATAATCACGTCCTAAAGTCTGGCTCTTTGTCATTCAATCGTCATGTTTCGTCCGTCTTTAACTTGTAACTCCACCATTATAGAAAAGGGAACGACATCTGTGTCCGATTAAAGGATCGCCTATTGGCTATTTCATCAATGGTTAATTTTAAAGACGAAGGACGATTTCTCTTTCTTAGTTTACCTTGAGAAGACAGAATGCAGAAAGTAGAAAAACTTAATAAAAGGGGTCGCACACCTGCATACAAATACGATTTTTATGATATCTCTTTAACGCGTTTTCAAATTAAGATAATTAATCTGATTCTTTAAAATTGATCGAGGAAAGTTAGTTTATTAATTGAACGCGAATGATAATAAAAATAAGCAACAAATAAAAAGATTAATTAAATTATTTTTGTTATTTAATTTATGTCAATAATATTTTTTTCATTAGTTATAATTAAAACTTATTGATTTTTATTTTGTATATGTCACCTATTTTTAATTTCTCTCATTATATAATTAATAATTTTCTTGACCTCGTTAAAAAGACCGGTAAATGAAAGATGTCGGTCTGCTTCCGAGCATGTGGACTGAAGCTACCTCATTTCCTATTGCACGTAGAGGAGCGAACACGCTGCTCCGAAGTGTGAATGTAATGTGTGTAATATGCTTGATAAAAATGGACAGGTGGTTCGGTTCTTTCGGCAACGGGTGCTTCGTTACTTGTAACACCTGCTCGAATAAACCGCATTTCGTTACATCAGGCTCGTGCTCGCGATGATGAAATTTTTTTCGTAGAATTTTCTTTCAGATTGAAACTTTTACTTTATGGCGTTTCGTTGATATCAACAAAAAGATGAAAGGACTTCCAAGAGATTTTTATCGTTACAGTTTTTTTTTTATGGAATTTATTTTTCAGGCTTGATATGTAGTAAAAGTTTCGCTTTAAATATAAATTATTTCTTGCCTCTGTGTGTCTAGATTTGATTTTTACTTTAGAATTTTCTCAATATAACCATCTGTCTTTGACGGAAATCAATCGAGGAAAGTGTATTCAAAGTTTCATTTTCTGGGTATATCAGACGGTACATAGAAGGGAAGTAGTTGACGGCTGTTTCGATTCGTACGGCCCTGAATGTTATAACCCCATGCATAGTTTGCGACCTATATAAACGGGGCAAACATATTGCCGCCAGTCATATGCCAAACGCAGGATTCGGGGTGTCCGTATGCCACGACGACCTACAAAATCGGCGTACGCCGTGAAACACCTGGCCCTCGGCGCACCCGCGTTTACGTGACCCTCGACAGACGGTTGCATGTGGTTCGTAATCGTCTCAGGGGATCGTTAAAAATCAAATGACCCCATTTTATTGATCAGAATAATATCTAAATTGTCACATTTGAATTCCCTTTCAATATTGCACTTCCTGCTTCAAACGCGAACCGAGAAATAAATGGGTTACTGTAAATTTATCATGTCACGGAATTTTAGTCGCGTTATTTATGCTGTTACAAATCCTTGATGTCGATGCAAATTAATTATCATTTATTATATAGTTAATACCGGGTCAATGCATGATTTTTTTACATCTCATTTTTATATATAAGGGAGCGTTATTTATATGTTATATTATATTATCTTATATATACAGAAGTCATTACCTCCCGTTACAAAATAAGCCTTAAGATTGAAGAAATGTGTAAGCTCGGCTGTATCAACAGGCAGGTGAAGGAAGGGACGAAGGATGGATGATCTTGTAAAGGAAGAACCGTATATTTGCCACCTTTGCTTGCCGTTTGCGGTTCGTGGCCTGATATCTTATTAAACGAATAGAATTTAATGTTTCGTAATTAAGATTAAGATAAATATAAATTTCGTCTTTTCGTAGATTTTTCGTTGGGGAGCTCTATTTTATTGCTTAAAATGAATTCAATGTTACATTGTTTTCAAGCCAGAAGCGCAGAACCTTCGAATTTCGACAGGTGCTCGCAAGTATGATTCGCAATACGAAAAAAAAAAAAAAAACTCTATAGCCACCTTGGCAGCTTGGATTGAGTTCAACTCGGTCGTGAGTCTTTCGCATGCAGCTTTTTTTCGGTCTTCGACCACCCGAAAACTCTCTGTCCGGTAAAACCCAAGGTAATTCGATACCATGTGCCACCCACCTGGATATCCTGTTAGTACGTTCTTTGTCTTTGCAAGAGAGCTTTGTCATCGAATGTCGGGGAGGAAGCATGCTTTTCGATTATAGCAAAAATGTTCCTGAGAATCCTCGATGCAAGAACCTTCCTGCTGTACCGAGTCGTTTTTCATGTGTAATCTTCCTCTCTCTGTCATCTTTCCTTTTGTTTATTCTGTCTTCTTGGCGTCCGGTTCGCAATCTTGTTCCATCCTGCTTTAATTGTCATTCTGAGAATCAATAGCTTGAAACAATCTATAGAACAGCGCGGACAAAGTTATCAGAAAAAGTATGCTTCGAAGAGAATTAATACTTCGAATTTAATAATTATATTAACTTGTGTTACAATAGCCTTTGCAAATAAAAATATTAATTTCAATTTTCTACTTTGTAATACAAGGGCGAGACACACATAGTTTAATAAAATTTTATTTCTAAATTATCTGACTCCTATAGTCTATTAGAAAATCAGAATGAGATTGGACGCTTCTGTGAAGCGAGCGATACGTTTTATCACTTTTTTTCATTCTCAATAACGAATGTAAATCGATATATCTGAGAACGCACATTTATTCCAAGATTTTAACATTTTCCGTAATGAGAGGGAGGGGGGTGGGGGGAGGGATCGAGTTTATTCTCAGTTAAATCAACAGGTTGGACTGACGCGAAGGTGCGTCCACGGCGCAGGTTGGAGAATCTAGTGCAGGGTGGAGGATCGATGATTCGTAGCAAGGGCAAACCAGAGCAAGTCTAGCGACGAAGGGGTTGTTAGCTGACGTCACGATGACGCAATGCCAAAGACTGCTGCTGCTTCCCCGGCGCCGGTCGCATCTGCCCTACGGCTGACATTGACACTGCTCGAGGCATCGATTTATTCTTTAACGAAGTAAGAGCAAGTTGAGGGTCACCGTGATCGTTTTACCGACGCTGTTTAATCAGAGATCAGCCGAGTGATTTATCTTCTCCGCTCTCCGCTAAGGGAATCACCTCAGCATCGCGATCGATCCCAGAACGATGTTTATCAAGATATAAGCGGGCAGACACTAGATTGTTGTTATATCGCTTCGTGTAATAGATTCGCCAGATTAAGTCTTTAATTAGATTAGTGCGACAAAATATATTCGATGTCAGAAAAATTTTTTAAATTGGACGCGTGTACACATATATTCTAATTTAATTTATATACTGCTGCTTAATCGATGATTTTTTTACGCCGTCTACAATAATATACGTAGCTGTCATAACTTTAAAAATAGATACTTATATAATTGTTTATATTATCGATCAATACCTCTGTAAGTCTAATAATGCGTTAAATTTAAATAACCAGGAAAAATTAGTCATAGCGAATATATAAATAAACTTGTCTTTTGCAAATTATATACTTGAAGATAAGAAATAATTTGATGCAATTTTGTTCTTATACTTTTAGTCATACATATTATACGTATAGTTATAGAGTCATTGTTATCTTTAATTTGCCCGATGCTCGTCACGTTGGTTAGGTGCCATAGGCAGTCTAAGAGAGGACGTACTTTAATTTATTTCTCGATAACCGTTTGAAATCTTGACCTTGTGCGTCATAGTCGACCGTATATTCAGATTATATTCTCAGTGAGTCATATCATGAATAGTCTCGACAGTCGCGACCGAGCTATATACGACGATGCCAAAACGGATCAAAATCATAGCTTTATATAGGAAATCTATTTATAAAATTTTTTAAATTACATATATATATATATATTTATGAATGAATGACATTCCGATCCGTTCAATCGCAAATAACAGAGAATAGGTTATCAAAATTAATAATTTAATAGTTACTTTACAAAATTTTGTTAAGAAAATGTCAAGTTAAAATTTGTTAAAAAATTTATGATAAAACATATCTGGAAAATATCTTTATGAAATCGGAAATATTTTTTCTTCATATTTATTTGTACTGTATTAAAGATGGTATATCTATTTTTCATTCTCTTGCAAATATATATCGTAGAAAATATTTAAGGCATTTATTTGTGTATCAGCATTATTAGCGGGACGCATCGACCGCGCTTTTTTTCGATATTTTTAGGATCAAGTCGGGACGCGGGATTAACATTCGACCGTTTTAAAGATCTCTGCGATCGATGTCGCGTCGCACAGGAACAATATACTGTTCGACCAGAATACACCGTTCTTCGGCTGGCTCGTAATAATTTAGGGTGAATCAGAAGCCTTTTGCATTAGCGAGAAGAGACGCGGAGAATTTATCCACGAAGGCGAATCATAGATCCCGATAATGCGAGTTAAAAACTTCGATCGTCGTCTTTTCGTGTACTTATTTACGTCTGCAGCGAATGAGTGCATTGTCCTACGGTCGTATCAATAACGAGAAGATAATGCGCTGCTCGTCTCGACTTGGCAGAGCGAAAGTCCATCCGGATCATTGGCATTTATCGTAATATTTAGCGCCGAACATGTCTGCTAGAGTTAAAACGAACTAGTAAATCATAAGCATCATTGCAAACAATTTTTCAAAAATTGTTTTAAGATTTTACAATTAATTACAATATATATATATATATATATATATATATATATATATATATATATATATATATATATATATATCTCAGTCACTATTGATGGACGAATAATTTTTGAAATTTGTTAAGTGAAAGTGCTATGGGAATTTGTCTCCCCATTACTGCGAAATCTTTTCTACTATCTCTAAATCGTTTTTCAATATCTCCGAATAATAAAAATTTCTATTACTTTTGTTTTACTCGTTTCTTAATTCGATGAAAAAGCATCATTTGACCAACGATGTTTGGTAAGAAGTATCGCACGATTATGTGGTAATAAAAATAATTTAGCGATAAATGAGGAGATAAACGATGGTCAGAAGAGAGACGGAATAACGTAAGATATTTTTATTGGACGTCTGCAGTCTGGATGCACGGCCGGCCGTTCACCCGATCCACTCGTCGCTTCACGCCAATCCATACGCGTGATCCTTGCTCTCGATCATTCTTCTTCTCTCCTTCCTCTTCGTTCCTTCTCTGTGTTATACGGTGTTCACGATTCAACATTAATAAAGCGCGAGAATATTCTGCATTCGCAAATTTTCAATCTTAATCCAGTTCTCAGTCCAAATATCTCTCTGAGAAATTATTGTACTCGATACAAGTAATTTTTCTCTTACGATATTTTGCAGATCATGCTTTTTTTTTCAAGTTGAATTTTGTTTCTGACGATGAAAACTCGGATGATAATTTTTATATAAATACTCGGAAATATCTCACACGATCGTCTTACATATATAAAAAAATTAATTTAACTTAATCGATGCTTTTACACGATTTATTCAAGCAAATTTCTCTTCCTTCGTTCGCACGTCCCTGGAATCGAATAAGATCGGTCGCGTGGGTGAGTGTGCCCCGTTGGAGGGGCGATGAGTGCTGAGGGGGTTGTCCGAGGGGTGGGGTAGGGGACGGTCAACCGATGTGGAACGGACAAACCGACAAACAGGGATGCATCGGCCTTGGGGGGATTTTTGTGTCTACCGTAGTGCGTTAACCCCGGGAGCTGAGAACGAGCATGGCGTGCAGCGTGCTAAAGGAATGAGGGCTCCTTCGGTTCTTTGTCTCCCTTTCCCTCCTTCTCTCTGCTGAGCTGCACCGCCCTTTTTTCTATCCTGCTGGTTCTTCTCTCATTGTCAGTCAAGGTTCGGTTCAGCCATATTTGCGTCGGGAATCTGTTATCTCCACCCATTTACGCGAACTCTCGAAATTTTCTGTCCTTTATTTATATGATGGCTCCCAGACAAAGGCAATATTTATATTATGGCTCCCACTTATACCGCAGTGTCTTTTTCTTTCCGTCAAAAATGTATCATTAATTAAATTACAAAAAGATCAAAATAATTAACATTATTACGTGTAGTAATAAAATAGTGGCTAAATTTTTATTCTTCTGGATCATTAAGTATTCGAGAGTTAAGATGTCTATTGAAAACATCGAGTTTTTTTTTCGTAGTCTGACAAAATGGTCCATTGTAATCGATTATTATTCAACCTGCTCATAAATTCGAAATAGGTCGAGTTGTTCGCCGAAATAATCTTGTTTCTTTCATCGACAAAACCTTGATCTGTTCCCTATCGCGTGACGTCCAATTATAATTCGGTATTTCTGGGGAACGTGGGGAGCGAAGGGAGATACGTCTATTGGCTTATCTGTCGTACCCGACGAGCAATTAATTCAATGACAATGGTCGTCGAGCTTCTCATACTAATCAAGATTGACCTTTCGGTTCAGTGAGAAAGAGTCTTTTTGGCATGATTAAGACTGCCATATTATAACAATTGATAAATTGATTTTCTTTTTTTTTTTTTTTTTGTATCGCGTCGTTGGAATAAGAAATTTATTCGTATTATAATTCAATAGAATAGGTAGAATTGTATACAACTTCATTATTTTTAAAAGATGAGATGAATGAGGATGAATTAATTGAAAGATCGATAATTTTATTATAAATGAATTAATTAAATTATTATTTATCATTTATCGATCATCATTATTTATCATCCATCGTAATCGATATCTATCTTTTTTGTTATGACCATAGAATCGTATGAAGAAAGTTAATAAGATATTAATATAATAATGATAGATAAATAATGATGATTGATAAATGATAAATATTAAATATTAATTTAATTAAATTCATACGCATGCGAGCATTATCGATCTCTCTGGGTTGATTCATACTCATCCACATCTCGTCGTCTCTTGAAACACAAAGACTGGGCAAACTCCGGTCGCGTTGACTTGTCGAAAGAAAAATAAAGATGCGCGTGCAAGAATGGGATGGCACGACCTCGAAGGGCGCGGTCGAGTTCACACTAGACTGAAGCTGCCCTTGTGCGCCTAACTGGCCTTGAGACGACTCGACCTGCTCTACCCCGGCGATCCGCCGTTCTCATACCATCTCGTATGAGACTTCTCGTGTGCACACAAAGATCAGCGTTTCCTAAAACCATCTTCCAACTATGTCGTTGTACGAAAATTTACCGGCGATATCTCATATTTCCAAGAAATAAATAGTAGCCAGTAAATAACAAAACCCTCGTATTTCCAAGTAGATTTTGACAGAATCTCTTTATTTGAAACTTAAGGATAAAATTTATTGAATATTTTAAATATTTTTAAATTTTAAATGAAAAAGAAAATGTTTTATGAAATTTTGACCGATTACGAGGATTATGTTTGCCTCAATATTCATGCTTTCGAAACAGAGTGAAAAGTACATCGTTTCCGTAGTGTAGTGGTTATCACGTGTGCTTCACACGCACAAGGTCCCCGGTTCGATCCCGGGCGGAAACAATCTTTTTGGTACTCTAAACTTTTGCAAGTATGTGCACATATTTATACATATATACAAAATTTTAGATCACAAAAAGCTGTTTCGCTCGACATCGAACTAAAGATCTTATATATAGTGCCAAGCACATGTGATATAATAACTATACTATGAAGACGTTAAAAATTATGATAATAATTTAAAAACATAAATACAGAGATATTCTTTCACATATTTCATATAACAAGTTGGCAATATGTCGATAAAATGAATAACAGTGCATTCTTATTATTTTTATTCGCATGATTAATTTTATATATATTCATATTACATGAAATATTTATCGATCGTAGAAAATATCTAAATAATCTTTAAAGATGATTGTTGATTTAGTCATAATTTATATACTTATGGTTAAGAGAAAGCATCCTGAATAAGTAAAATGCTGAACTTGTTGTTGAATTACATTTGTCGCTGGTGATGTCGCAACTTTTACTTTTACTAGAGAGAAAGTAACGCGCTCGTTGCATCTTTCGCAGCTCCGTTCTTTAACTTCTATTAGAACTTCTATTTACTCTATTCACACATTATTATACATGATAATTTATATTTATATAAAAAGACAATTTTAATTATATTAAAAAATTTACAAAATAAAAAAGATAAAAGATATTTAAAATATATTAATTAAATAATTAGATAAATTAATTATGTAATTATTAAATTTTAAAAATTGTAGTGATTTCAAATAATTCATTAATTATGATTAAAGTCACGTAAAATATTTCAATCTTTTAGCATTTGTAAAAATTCGTGTTCGGTTATATATATATATATCTACCCGACCACTTGGTCTTGCCCTTTTCTCATCTCTAATTGTAAGTTGGCATATCTGCAGCAGTCACGATCGCGAGAAATTTTCAATTCTATCTGATTCATTTCCTGGTTGCAACAATGGCACGGCGCGGCGGTGCATTGCATCATGCTATCAATTTAAATTCTATTGTTGTATAATATTTATAAAAAAATTATATTCTAGTAGTTTTTTTTTTACGAACGTAGTGGCAAAAAAATTTTGTTAATCAGTTACTTTTTAATTGGCTTAATGATATTTGTATTATAAGAGTAGGAAGAGAGAAAGAGAGGGTAAAAGTTTGAGAAATAAAACTACAATAGTATACATAAAATTAAATTTTGCTATATAGATGATTTTATCGCAGAATTTTCTCCCTTTCGTTCTCTTTCTGTCTCTCGATTTCATTAAGTTCCCCATTTCGAATGATCAAGATATGGATGACCGATTGACTTTAACAGTCAATGAGAGGAGGAGCGCAACTCGTGAAACCTTTGATGATGTTTTCATCTTTCTAAATTTCGACGTCGAGGATATTCGCAATCGGCGCAGAAATATCTCGAAAAGTGCGCTCTTTGCACAATATAGTTAGCACATTATAATTCGTACGATTGCATCAACATCAACAAGTTTCGTAAACTAAGAAATTTGCTTCATAGATAAAATAATAAAGCAATAAATGTAAAAGTATCTTACATGTAATTATTTTACACGGAACTGCGCTTTTATTTAATATTTATATTTATTAATTAAATAATTATAAATCTAGAATAAAATATTTTTATATATAAAAATATTTATTATTAAAAATATTTTACTAAAACATCTTAAGTATTTTAAAATAAAAGGAATCTTTATATATAAAATATTTTCTATATATACATATATATTATATTACACAATTATGGAAGATGAATCGTCAGTGTGGTAATAAATAAGCAATTACTTTCACAAGTAACAAATAATACATTTAATAAATTATAAATTGCTTGTTTGACAGCACGTTCTTTGACGTCTTCTTTCTTTCTTCATGTGTTGCTCATTCACTCGCGAAAATACGAATAATAACTGGCGCGTGTACAAATAGAACGCGATCATCACGTGGCATTCCACACGGCATTTCCAATGCTAATCATACGCATATTTTATTATATTACGAAAAAAAGAACAAAAACTAACTATTCTCTTAAAAATCGCGCGAGTAGATTCATAATGTTACTCGCGTGCTACTTTAATTATTAACAAATAATATACATTTTAGAGCTGTTTTACTATCGCGCGATGTAACATGAGAATAAATACATAATTTGAAGAAAGTGTAATTGCTTTTATTATCTTTGAATTGCTTTTATTATCTTTGTTCAAGTTTGACAAGGATCGCTTTACAAAGATGACTCCGTTATCGATTTTCAAAAATAATTTCAAAAGCAACGAGTCTTTATAATTTCCGTACTTTTCTTCGATGCTGTTAAAAAGCCAAGTTTAATTAAACAGACATACATATATAATTTTTTTTTTTTTTATTAAATATAACAAAAACTATATAATTTCATCAATAATATGTAATGATCTTAATAATAAAATTTTGAAATTTAAAATTTTAATTAGAGAAACTTTTTTCCAATATATTATAAAAAAGATTTTCTTTTTAAGAGCTACAAATTTTTTCCAAGTATAAATAACAAGTTGTTTTTCTTTGTTTTTTTTTCCCCAACAGATTGGTAAATATAATATAAAAAGCGTCTTTTTTCGTATCTTTAATATTATGCAATTTTAAAATCCCGACATGATACGCTAATTTAAGAATCAATTGTTTTTGCAAAAGTTTATTACATGGCCTTACATGGAAAATTTTTCGTTTAGTTTGTGATTCGTTAAATATTTTACAATGACAAGAAAATACAATACAAAACAAGCTTCACGTGTGCTATACATTCCACTTGGTAATTGTAACGCTCGCGAGTATTATCTGTCTTTGGTTAACTCTCGATGAACAATAGGAATAAAATAATCCTACATGCGTACGACCGCCGAGTGGAATGTAAACATAATGTTTAGCGTTTATTTTTGTGAGGTATAGCGCGCTATTGTTTACATACCGTGGCCTTGTTGGCATTCGTACGGCGACACTCGAGCGGACAGGTAGCGGCGTGAGTCGCTCCGTATATCTTCGTATTACCTTTTAAAACACAATTATTTTTTACAATTATTGGAATTAACAGTTATCAATTAATTAATGCAATTAATTAATTTCTATGATAAACGACACACAAAAGTATATATTGTATGATAATGGGGCCGTTTGATTCAAGTGATGAAAAATTATAATATATTGACTGTTCGCATTAATAATACGTATATTTTATAGGATTTATACGTTAAAACTACAATATGCTTACAATGCTGGTTTTTTTTTTAAATATATTTTCGAATGGTTTATGATGTTTTAATTAGCTATTAGCTTGATTCGCGCAATTTCGCGTAATATCGGAAGAAGAATGTCATGTACGAAATAAATTCACGTAGTCTCTTCAACTGAATAAGTAAAACGTCACTGATTAAAGCAGTGATAAGATTTCAACATAGATTAGTGAGTATTTTGTTGATCTTCAGTGGAAACACTCATATTTTGCCGTTTTATGTTCTATTGATTATGGTAAGAAGATCTCATCGAAGCCATTATCATAGTAATTGATTTTTCTCAGTAAAACTTTACTGTTATAATTATATGTAACTGAAACCACTGATTATCAATGATCATATACTGATTACATTAAAAAGCAGAAAGTATTTTATATTTATTTTGAATTTTAAATTATTGTTTAAATTATTATTTTATTATTGAACGGTTATATGTCATGTCTTTCTTTAATCGCTCAATCTTGCGATTCTTTACGCCTTCAATTGGCAAATGACGATTAAAATATATGTAATATTTAAATACGCGACTAAAATATATTATAAATACCTAAATACGCCAAAAATTCAAAGCGCGAGGCTAAATATATGTATTTGACTTTAATATTATTTAAAAACTCTATTGTCAAAAAATATTATTTATTGTTTATAAAGATTACAATATACGCGAAAAACATTATTTAATGATTAATAAATATTTGTTTTACCGCCGTACGGATATCTCGGCTTACTATTTAATCACGGGAGTTGATTAATCGCGCAGGCTGATAATTTCTAATTCTGTATTGTTTGTAGAAAATAATCGCGTTTGGCGTCTCCTAGTGTTTCGAGAAAGTCACCGAATAATTCGGCAGACAATAAGACGACACTTTTTTTGTGTTATGTATTTATTTACTTATATCATATAACGCACGATAGCAAAACAGCTCTAAAACGTATATTTATTATTGATGAAAGTAGCATTATCGCAACAAGTGTCTGCCTGCCCGTACGATTTTTGAACGAATAGTTAACTTTATATGGATTTTTCTGTGATATAAATTAAATTAAATTAATTGTGCGATTAGCATCAAGGGTGCCGTGTGAGATGCCGCGCGATGATAGCATTTTATTAGTACGCGCGCGAGTGAGTGTCATGAAGCAGAGAGCAAGAGCCCGGGAAGGCATCCGTAGGGTGAGCAACTTATAATTTATTTAATTTATTATGTACTACTTGTGAAAGTAATTGCTCATTTATTTCCACGATATATGACGATCCATTTTCCATCACATACACACATACATATTGTGGAACATAATATATATATATATAGAATACTTTAGATTTCTCTTATTTTAAAATACTAAAGATGTTTTAGTAAAATATTTTTAATAATTACTATTGTTATATAAAAATATTTATAATATATAGTAACATTTTTTTAACATAAATCTAGATTTATTATTTATTTTTTCATTTATTGTTATTATAAGATTTAATATAAAAAATTTACTGTTGAGATATTAATTATTCTGGGCATTGTTTTTTATTATCACGTGTTACAATACTTGCTTTAAATAGAACTGTATATATATATTAAAATATATTTTATTTTACAGATCAACATTTGTTACTACAACTCCGCTGTTGCGCATCGTATTGGTGAGTTAAATTATACGATATCTTAATCTATATATATATATATATATATATATATATATATATATATTTATTTATTATATACATATACATATATGTGTATATATCTGTACAGAGAGATTAAATCGTACATATTTACCTGCTTTTAATATCAAAAGATTTAAAATATTTACTGCAATAATGTTCTTAACTTGAACGAAATTTTAGCAAGAATATTTTTATCTCTGTTCTTTTATCATTACATATAAATATCATTTTATAATATTCTATCATTATTATTTTATTAGCTTAAATTTTTTTCACTTTAGACGAGCGCTGAATACGATTATGATATCGCGAATCGTTGAAGTTTGACCTTTGCGAAATTTTGATATCGTCTAATACCCGTTTCATGGCTGAATGTTTCAAAATTAATATCAAAGCTATTTCGAGAAATTTGTTTCAAATTAATCGATTCAAGATGATATATGTACGAGTTATATATACATACTCCAAGGTTACGATTGTGAATTACAACTCTTGTCAATTTTACGCTTGACAAGGTCAGGCCTTTATCTTTTGACGTTATTTGTATCAACGTGCCGTATATGCTCGGATTCCATCGCTTTAATTGAAAACAGATACAGCATTTGTACGTAGAATAGATATACCATATTACAGTTGGAGCAGTATAATTAGCAGAGAGATCGTATGTTTAATTATAGTTAGATTGTGATTATATAAAAGCTAAAAATAACACAAACGCCTTTGGTGTAATAAATTTTATTATATATAAGAATACACATATATTATATTTTGCTTAAATATGGCTGATTGCTAAATATCAATATCTTATCTTGAGTATTGGTCAGTGTCAATAACAAAAAAGTTGCTTTGTTATATCTAGCGTAAAAATTATGTAACTTGACAACTATTCACATTTTAATCTAATTTTCCATTGTAATCGTGTTGATATTGTTATTCAAGCGTTTAAGAGCGGAAGAATTAGAACGCGAACACAGGAAGCGTCCAATTGAGAAAAGTCGTAACCATAAAAGAGAAGACTATCTTGTTGGCGATGTTTTTTTTTTTTTTTTTATTCGGCTAACAGACCGCACCGATCGTTGATGTAATCGGGGGACCGAGGCGGGCAAAAGCGAGAAAAATAGGCGCGACCTACATATTGTTCGGTTTCGCGTTACACAACCTGCATACACACGACGATACCGAGAGGGCAATGACCCGTCGTGTCGATGCGGAACAAGGCGGTTACACTTCGTGAAAGCGTGAGAGACACACACACGACACACACCACGTGGGCCACGTTAACGGCAGCTTTTGAGTTTCACGTGTACAGCACGTGGACGAGAAGTCGCGGGCGCTTTCTGATCGTCCATGAATCGTGGAAAACGTTGTAATTATCCCGTCATTGTGCACTGGTGTGCATATACGGCACGTGCCAAAGGCCTGATTGTGTCATAGGATGAGCCGTAATAAGTAAAATCACATGCGATGTCGCGATATCGAACTCTTAATGATCATAACTGGCAATCGTGCTACATTATATGCGTGATATAGAACGATGGTATATATATCAGGTTTAATATTATAAAAAATATAATATTATTGGAGGAATTTATATTACTACCGTATATAAATGTATATTATAATATTATTTAAAAATATATTAAAAAGAAATAAAGACAATTAAAAATCCGTTATAATGAATAGTATAGTAGAAAAGAGGGGAAGCTAAAAAATTAGTTTTCGCTTAACGAATACAAATTTATATTTTTGTCCGAAAATAGAAATAAAATAAGTAGGTCATTCGATTTATTCGCGTACGTATTAATATTGTGTTTTAACGTATACTTGATGATGTTTAATAACGTTAAGCAAATGGTTCCAAGCCATTTCGCCACTGTAGATTCCCGCCTGTAATTATTCTGACATTGACTTGCCACGGGTAACCAGAGCACGTGTCAAGGGCGTCAATCGATTATGGTTCCGCGAGATGTTCAAGATTTTCTCGTTTCGTTAGATTCGCAACCTGTCATTGATCCAATGGAATACGTTCGGGGAAATTTACGAGTCCGTGGGTCGCAATAAATCAACAGCTGATAAAGAGCCTCTTTTATCGGTGATATTACACGTTCCACTTCCCTCGAATTTGGTAAATGATTCGATTCACACCGATTTATTTCAATAACAGAAATCTTGATTATGGTAATGTAAAAAAATAAAATTTCAAATTAGGATATAAAAATTAAAATAGATCAAAATGTTAAATTTTTTATTAATTTTAAATATAATTTGCTTTATCCGATATTACACGTTTCACTTCCCTCGAATTTGGTGCATGATATGATTCATACCCCGATATTTTAATAATAGAAATTTTGATTGCGGTGATGTAAAAAAGTTGAGATTTCAAATTACGATATAAAAATTGTAATAAGTAAAAATGTTAAATTTTTAATTAATTTTATAATAATAAATTAAATAATAATAAATTTTTAAATAAAATTTGCTTTATAGTAGCTTTATAACTTGACATTTGTAAATAGCAAATATATTTCATATCGAAAAATGAGAAATAGCAAGGAAAGTTAGTAATCAAATTTATTCTGAGAAAAAAAAAAGATTGATTCTCTCCAAGGTACGAAATGTGCGAAATACAACTCTCACTGTCGGAAATCCGCATTATCGTGGAGGCTCGGTGAAAGCAAAGTAGATTATACTTCGTCTTTTCCCCTCTCTCTTCATGTTATACTGTCACTCACACCGTAATTTTACAATAATCGCAACAGCTGCCAGCCAGTTGGTGAAACTTTCTTTCTCTCGCTATCGCATATCATTCTATGAATCTAAACCGATAACGAACCTTCTTTAAATCTAAAGTTTAAACGAATGAATATTTTTAGTATGATTGGTAAAAATTTATCATTATTAATGTCATAAAGATTACGTGAACGTTATTAATGAAATTAGAATACTTAATCTCATAATATATCTAAATATAATATTAATAAAATAAATAAATGTACACATATACAATATGTACAATATATTTATAAAATCTATATATGATAAATATCTATGTAGAATAATTTGTAATCTATAAATATAAAAAACACCATTAAGCGATTATATACAAAAATACATAATGTGCTTCGTAACTTGTCGGTCTAGATTCATAGATAATTTCAAATATCTTTATGGGATATGTTTAAGAATTCTAGATCCCTTTCGTATTCGAGTTTTCGCAGACGGGTATAAGGTCTTGACTCTTGCCAAGAATGGTGATCGTAAACTTGCCAACTGTTAGCCGTCCATACTTTTTGGAAAATTACGCGTCGAACGTACGAAGCTAAACGAGACAATCGTCTTCGCAAAACACGATGCATCCGCGCTTTTTCTTTCCCGCTTCTCTCCAAACCAAAAATATCGCGAAAACACCCGCACACCCGGAGTTCGAACAATGAGAAAGCCTGCGTTTATATCCTCTGCCTTATTATTATGGCCCGATCGACCGTAGAAGCGTACTCTGAAGGGTACGCGTGGGCGAGGACCAGCGAAAATGTGCGCGACCGAGAGGGCGTTAAAGTAGTGATGGGATCGATTGAAAGCGAGGGTCCAATTTGTTCAATTTAAACGTCTATATCAGGAACGAGCATACTTTTTTAACTGAATAATCGCCGGGATAAAAAAAAGGCATAATTTTTTAATCTCTCAATTTAAGAAGTTTAATTATTTCTGGAGCTAGCTTTACGTTTTTTTTTTTTTTTTTTCGGCGATCAAGACAATTCGCGACAAGTTTGATACCGTCGCGCGCTGCCGTCGAACGTGTCTACGTGCAAATGTCAATGACGTCTAAAAATAGCGGTCGATTCTCGGACTAAGAAACGTCTCCCTCCGAATATACTGGAACGGCTAAAGATCCTAGAGTCTGAGAATATGAAGGACACAAGGATCCGAGATTACGAGTATCTGACCGAAGAATTGGATTGCAAACGGATCTAAGTGCCAAAGTTATAATTGAGACAATCGAGCGGCTAAAAATTAATCTTTTTAATTATTATATGAAAGTCAAAAGAGAGATTAAGTTTACGTCTACCACAGAGAGAAAACGAATTTCTCATTGTCCCTTGAAGACTCATACGCGATATTAGCATTACGCATTCCTGCGGTTAGCCTTGAAGAGTTGCCGTCGGAAATCAATGCGAGTCGTATTGTACGTTTACATAAACACGCTACGCGGCCTTGGATCCGTCTTGGTTCTCTGAATTATTGGGGCAACAAATGTCGAACGATCGATTTTAATTGGCGGAATAACACGATAACGTAATCTCGCTTCCACAAGACGGAATCTTGCTGATTTTCATTCCATTTAATTATCATAACGGCTAGAAACGCTCGAACAACATTGCGCCAAATCACTTTCAAGAAACTGTAACGCAAGATATATATATATATTAAAATTCTTAATAAAAATTAAACACGTGCTTTTACATTCTTTGATACATTTTGCGTTATACAAATCTATTTTACATGAAAAAGTTGGGAGAAAAATACACAAAAGAAATATATAGAACGAAGTTAGGTCACTCTGCCGTAAGTCTCATTTATAGTCATACCATTCCATGCGTATAGTTCGATGATTGAAATGTTAATTTCGTTGTATACTAAAACGTCTGATAAGCTACGAATATCTACACGGTAAACATACGGCTAAAAGTCAGCGCTTGTTTGCAGAGCAACCTTGATCCCGTAGCTCTATAGTAGCTTTCTGAAGCGAAGTGCTCGCACAATGTATAAAAAACGAACTCTATTTTCATTATGCCATGTATTCACCATGTGACTGATTAGACTCGATGATGTTGATAATGATTTATTTTTATTAAAAAGAGTTAAGGTCTAATCTTTTTCATAGTGATATATATATTTCCGGTTTCGTGATATTTACACTCGCGTCATACTATTGCCTTGTTTAATCTTTGATAATTTAAATTGTGGATGGATGGATCAGGAACCATCGAGTAACACCGAGTCACTGACGGAAGTGAAGGGGCCGAGACGCGATGGCCCTGAAGAAAATGATGAGCTCCAGAATTTTTAGAATACTCAACACTCTGCCTTATTCGTGAAACATATTTCAGAGTCTGCTTTCCGTAATAAAACAAAACCAGATTTTTTAGTAAATATCTATCTAAAAACGCTTTTCTGTCAAACAAAACTTCTCCGAGACAAACCGGCATTTTTTTTTTAAAGTGTCTTAAACGACGAGGAGTTTTTTAAAAAAATAATTTATATATTTTTTTTTGTTTTGTACTCTTTTATCAGATACTGGATATGTTTCGAAGCAAGATGTACTAAATTTTGAAAAAGTAGTCTCGGGGCCATCATAAATTGCGGAGTTCATCTTATGCATCTTGGCATTGTTGTCTCAGCCTATTTGATTCGCAAACGAAACGGCCCCTTTGGCCAGGTTACGTCGTATCTTTTGTGTGTCAAGGATACAAACTTTCAGTGAGAATAATGCCGTCTTGTCCCTTTTCGTCCCAAAATGATGAACTTAAATTCGCCCGTCTAACCGAATCGATAAATGTAAATGGTAGAATATTATATGAGACGCGTAAAGAGATGATCTAGAACAGATATTCTTTTTTATACGATATTAAATCGCCCATTATCGCACATTCTGTAAATCTAAAGTTTCCGCTTTGAATTGCCAATAAATCATAAATAATGTTAAGAAAATTTTTTAAATATAAGCCGGGTGTTTTATAATAATATTCCTAAAATTCAGATTAGATAGTTTTCGATTAATAAATAACAATTTTTTTTTTTAAATATACTTGTTTGCGTCATATTGACGCATTTGTTTTACGCCAATCATGCAACGTCGCTACAATTGCGATATGTATGGACAGTTGCAACAAACTTTACAAGGTTTCGGATCCTTGACTCTTCAACCGCAGATATTACTGTTATTGTAACTTCAGCATAACCCATTTTTTCAGCTGCAACTTGCGTAGGGAAACCTTGTATGTATATAGAAAAATCTGTCTCCGTTTGTGTTAAGTTAAACTAGATCAAATTTAGCATTTTGACGCGCGAGCTAGTCTTAAGTTAGAATCTAATATATACTGCTCTGAAAAGATATAACGCAGTGGCACTCTTTTTTCAAGAATAAGTTCTCTATGCGTAATTGTTTATCAGTGAGTCTTATTTGCGGTACATGACATTACTTTAATTACGTAAGAGACTCTAGAAACTGAATGATTAATCGATGCTGTTATAATTCATTCCTCACAGGCATTCGCAACGTTTAAAATTTCCTGCGTAATTAAAAGTAATGTCATATATCTCGCGATTAAGATTTATTGCTAATAGTTACACGCAAGAAACTCATTCTTGACAAAAATGCTACTAAGTGCCATTTTATTAAGATGAGGACTGAATTTTGATAGCATCTTTATACGATAAATAACGTGATATTTAAAATTGATTAATAGTCTCATAAATATAGTAGCGAAATATTTGTCGCAACTTCTTTATAATGTATTTCGATTATTCAAAATCCGTAATCAGTTTTTTTTTTCTTTTTTTTTCCTTTTGCTGAGTCAACAATGTTTGTAAGCCTGCCTTTTATTACTTTGTTTTACGATGTAACAATTGACTTGGCAGATTTACGCTGACTATAGCGACGATATATCGCGATTACGCTTCAACAAAGTGATTCTCAATAGCATAATGGTCTTTCACGGTAACACCTATTTGCAGCAAATTGTATTATCCGGCGATCCATCGTGCGATGACGCGAGATGGAATCGATAAGTCGGCGCTCGATTTGCATCAACTGACGTCAAGTGACCGCGAATGTACGAGCGAGGTCGTTCGACAAACAGCCAACGATATCAAGCTAGACTCGGCTCGATCGCGTCAATGGAAACGGATCGACGGTCTTTAATTAACGATATAAGTTATGATTATAACGCAAGTTATTTGACAATTCGCTTCTACCCGAATCAAAATTTTTGACAGTCCGTGTCGAATATGCCTCTCGCGACTTATTACATTTATTTATTCGTGCACACGTGGTACATTACTTATATACGCGAGCGTTGTGCACGTGCGGCGAAGTTTAGCCGATTAAAGCGACGGATTTGAAATATAGAGCGAAGCATCCAAGGTCCCGTCTAAGGTCGCATTTATAACGAATGTTGATGATCGAATGAACGTTAGGCCGGAAGTAATTAACACGCGTTCCTAATAACGCGCGTGTTTTCGTATGACGCAATATGTGCGTGACGGTATCGTCGAAAATAAATTGGGATTAAGTTCAACAGTTAGACGTCAATGTAGCAGTGACAAGAACAACATCTCTCTTCTCACGTACGTTCGCCAGTAACACAAAAATCGACATAGAAATAGTTCTTTTCTGCAAGTACATCTATCTTACGCTCTTCTATATTATCTACTTATCTTGATAAATATAAATTTTTATTTTTATTTTAACATCTCCCCTCTTACCGCACGTCGTCTTACATGTTGCCATAATACCATTGACTGCGCAAGCAACCGATATAAGTTTACGAAACTTGATCGCGCCGCGATACGCGAGCAACGTCTCCTTAATTCATCGCGACGATTATTCGTTTCCGTCGGATTGAAAAGAAAAAAAAATGGCATGTCATCTCGAAATCATCGTCATCGTATGAGGGGGATCCAGAGAGGATACGGCCCGTTCGTCTGCGCAGAAGATGCTCGAGGAGCGCGGGGCGCGGGAAAAAAAGAACAGAGAGGCCGAAGCGCACATATATGTTTATACAGAGACACACGGAATTATGCCGCCGCGTCTCGCGTAACATTATGCAATCTTTCGACAGAGTCGCGGAGAGACGTTGTTTGCTCGTGCCAAGGTCGAGGGTGCGCATGCTCGTCGGTGTGGATCTCTTGCCGAGATCGCGCGCCGATTCTTTTCTCGTTCTTTTCTATCGAATCAGCGATTTCGAATTCCGATCGACGGACGGAAAGTCAAGCTCGATACAAGGTCAATATCTATCGTTGACTTTGGAAACATCGAATTAGAGGATCGATATTGAGTAAAAAAATACATCTTTAAAATGCGTCCTTCGCTTTCTGGCAACGCAACTAATTTGTATCTTTATTATCGTATTATCGATAAAGAATAACGTTCCGAGAAATATTGTAAACGGCTTTGTCGAATTCTTAAAGGACTTTTCGTCTTCGGTTGAAACTGGTGTTCGCCGCACCGGAATTTGTAACTGCTGCCAAGCTGCGCAATATGCAATGAGCGCAGTTATAAGCAATACGCGCGCGCGCGATTTACGTGAAGGGTGAAAGCTCAAAAGACGGTGACAAATGTTGACACGTGATACAGTTTCGTAGCGCGACTGATCTCGTACCGATCGTCGCAGTTGATGCACGCGATGTCATCTAAAACCGGGAATACGTGAGAGCCAGTTCAGAGATCCAGTCTCTCCCCCACCCCCTCTCGCTGCACTTGCTGCACCGGCTGATAGTCGCATCGATCGGCCGCCAAGGCCGCGTCTTATTCGGGCAAGGCCAAGGTCGTTGGCTGGCATTGCAAGTCGAGGTGAGATTGCAACTTCTTCTCGCACCCGAGTTGCGCCAGCATTGCAAAAACTTGCGTTCGGCGAATCTTTCGTATAATTAAATTATAGGTAATATGTAGGTGAGAGTAAAGAAAACATTAGTGAAGTAATTTATTATTTTCCGCTTCGTTCAATGTTGAAATATAAATAGGTTTTCTAGTATACGTAGATATCTTTACCGAGTATCAATAATCGATGCGGCATTCTCCGATTTAATTTTTCACAATACGAACAATGATTTATATTTAGATTCTTACCAGCAAATTTATACTACGTATAATATGTTGTTCCCCTAATTGATTATAGATAGCATTTCTTATAGAGATATTAAATTAACTAACAATCTTACAGAAATATTGTAACGCAATATTTTAAAATATTGCTCGTACATTACGCATTTTTTTTTTCCACCGATGCGATCTTAAAAACATGTAATAACAATCAACGTGACGAAGTGGCGCAATAATGCCACATTGACCTCTTCCACTAGGCGTGCTTCCGAAAGCTGGCCTTGCGATAAGGCGAGTCAAGGTTAAAAATATGCGTGCCTTATGTTTTATCTCGGCCATTTCCGGGTCTATTTTCACTCGAACCTCGGAGTTGGCGTCGCCGATAAAAAAAAAATATTCAGTTTTATATTAAACCGACAAATAATAAGTAAGAAAATTTGCCTCAATATTCTTCTAGACACGTGTGCTCCGTCAGCGAATGACGACAGACGTACAATATAAAAACAAGCAATCTAGATGCATATATATACAATATATGTGTGTGTGTGTGTGAACGTGTGCGTTACGTAATTTATTTCCCACCTTGTTATATTTCCTGCATGGCACCACTGAGCTGATATTTTGAATGAGCAAGCGTGGTGGAAGAGCTACGTAGAAACGTTTCCAAGACATGGTATACGATTTTGTGGATCTGCTGTTTGGCAATAAGTCAATTAGTCGTCGCCTGTAATTTCTAAATTTCGCGTACCGAAATATTTTTCGTAATTTCTAAAGTCGAGTGTGGCCTTCATTCCTCACGTGACAGAAACGTGACGAAATAAAATCGTCACATTCCTTAAAGCAATTTTTCGGCAATAAATTCATCTCACGATAATATACGCGATTGTTAGATTCGTTACATGTTACGTAATTACATATACTTAAAATAGTTGAAGGAGAATGCTACGCGCGTAAATCTGGAACAAGCTAGAATTTGAGATGAGAGTAAATGTGATGTGTACGTTTCTCCAATGATAAAATTATGTTTAAAAAATATTTTGTACACGCAGATCTATATTAAAGTCAATGTGAATATCTTCTTTGACCGTCTTAAACGCACGTGATGACTTCGTTAACGCAAGAACGCAAAGATGCCCGAACATTTCTCAAGCGAGTACGTACATCGCCGTTCGCTATCTCTTTACCTTCGTTTAGTATTAAAGAGGGTTAAAGGGGGTCACACCACACCATTGTTGCGCTGCCGTATTGCGTGACCCTGAAGATCCACGAGACCGCGACGCAGGGTCAAACGACGTGCGCGCACATATGTCAGTGGGCGTGTATTTAATCGTGACATATGTATACATATATCGTCGATGGATGGTAGCGGTGGTGATCGTCGCGCGGTGCGACATCGATGATGAAGTGGGGGGGGGGGGAGAGAGGAGAGAGGAAAGGGAGACGGGGGGTCACGACCAGTAGTCGATATATATCTGTACGTGTGTCCGCCCCGGCCGCCCGTGACCATGTGGCCTTGTCCTTGTACGACGTCGCATCGAGCACTATGTGCCACCGACACTCATCGGCTCTGCCGATGGAACCTTCCTATAACGAGTACGAGGAAAGGAGAGGAGAGGAGAGGAAAGGAGAGGAGAGGAAAGGAGAGGAGAGGAAGCCGCGAGAAGAGCGCGCACGTGTGCACACAAACGTTTTATATACGATTACGTGTATACGTACGTACGATAAAATTACGATGAATCGAGACGCCGTACCGAACGAATTTGTATGTGACTAATGCGAGAAAAGTCAATCTCCTTCTCTTCGATCTCATATAATCTTCCAATAAAGATAGTGGAAAATTCTGTTGATATCCACGCGCCGATAAAAATAATGTGCATCGCGTTCAGGTTTTGAGAAAACTGTGAGAAAAATCTTTATCATTTGAGTTTGATCGCGCTTCATAGATTTATTCGTAACGTCATTTTACGTTAGCGTCGCGATTTAATGTAAATTTTTTTTTTTCCTCCATAAAGGAGAATCGCGGTATTATCGCTCATGATTTTGCATTTTTTAATACACACGCATACACACTGTTTTATAATCTAAAATCTTTATTCGCAATTAAATGAGAGAAAGAGATAATTTCTTTTAATAAACGGGTTTTCCCGCGCCGTTCTTTACTGACGCATCGGTAAATATTGTATATAAAATTCAATTATACTAGTCTCGAATAATCGATATGTATTTTGTACTATCGAATTACGGATCGCATTCCGAGTTTCTAAACGGATGTATCCGAGCAGAAGTCTGTTCACTTGGTTGCGTTTCGCTGGCACGACGAAGGTTATCTTTACCGTGTATTCATTGTTATCAAGACCGACGACGATAATACTATAAGTGACTCAGCGAGATGAGTTCAAGTACAGATTCGAGCGATCTTAACCTCGAGCGGCGTGATTAACGCCTTCTTGTAATATCGATGGCTCGATATCTTTGAAAGTTTCTCGCTGTCCAGCGTGAGAAAGTTTTTTTCACATTATGATATTTTGAGAAATAACATGTTGTTCGATTTATTTCTTACCATATATTTTCAAGCGAACTAATTTTTTTGCAAGATGCAAACATTGCATCGTGTTATTTTCTAGTAGTTTTATAGACACGATTATGAGAAAAGATATACGAAGCACGATAGTTTCTGCAACACATCAAAATTGCAATTGTAACTTTTAATTGTGATTCTTTTTTTCTTATTTCATCGAATAAATAAATAAAATTTCTTCCTGGGATAAATTAAAAAAAAAGAAAAATAATAAAATTCAGAGATATGTATCTGGATAATGTTATCTTCCCTATGTATATTTGTATATTATGAGAAATAAAGTTTCGAAATTCAGAAAGTATAATGGTAATGAGAGAAGAAAACGTACAGCAAAAGACCGTGCGATACGAGTTCTTAAATAAATTTATGTATAGCGTTATTACATAATGTTGTTTGCGCCGAAACTTGCCAAATAAGAGTCGCAATAATAATGCAACGGAATTTTTCATCCTCGACTACTCCACTTTTGACTTTTGTAACTTTTCAATTTTTATCTTACCACCTCTATTTTTCGAATCTCTCGATGGGCTTGTGTATCGCAGATTCAAAGTGAATTCACACATTATTCTGTTCTCTCTATTTGATTTTTATCATAACTGCCGCTATCTCTCGCGTAATTCAAGACTCATTCTCTCGGCACCGTCAAATTTGATTTAATTTTTTGCGACGCGCCGTATAACGAATCGTATGTAGATATTATGTCAGCATTTATGTATAGATAGCAACCAGGGCTGATGTTCGATCTTTTCGACCAGAAATCACGTCGAAGGTCGCGAACGGCCGTCGAATACCGCGATGTACGTTTTAAAACAGTCCAACGCCTTCGGTCTTCGTCCTTGCGACAGTTTTAGTTTTCGAGGAGTTTCGACTCACTGTCGCCGCGCGAGGGAGGCGCGGTTACGTGTTACGTCTAATTTACACGGAGGCAGTGTAAGGTTACTCGCTACAAACTAGTATCGTGTACGTGTAACCGCACACTCGCTTAAAATTAGAGACATCAAGTAGGAAGAGCAAATTGAGGGGGGGGAGGGGGGGGGCAAACTGAGCGGCGAGATGACCCAATAGAAACTGTTGCTATTTTAGGATATACATGCCTTTTCGCGACATTGAACCGATAATTCAAGCATGCCACATAATTACAATATAGTAAAAAAAAAATATTTTTAAAAATTATTAAATTTTTTTTTTTTTTTTATATTTCTTTTTTAATATTTGACTAAATTAAGTATATATCGTCCTACGTAATCTTTTTCGGAAACTCCTTTCCCTTTCCGTCGATCTTCCCGATCGATGTCTTATAGAAGAGACGTCACATAGAATTTGGCATATCTAAGAGACCGCGTGCGTCGAACGTACTTCGGAATTTTGATTGACAGTTTGTTCTTGTTGACAACTTTGTGACGGTGACGGCAACGGCGACGGTAGCGGCGACGGCGGTATCGCAAGGACAACCGCGCACACATCAATGTTGTATCGTCACGCATATGCGCAGCATATTGCTACGTGCACGCGTATATATCTGCGCGTCGCGGATTTGTCGCAATGTCTCGTGTCGTTTGGAGGCAGAGTCGGAGCGAACGCGCGCGAGCGCGAGCGCGGCGAGACGAGACGCGGAGCGACGCGGAGCGACGCGGTTGCGGCCTTGTCCTTGAGCATAATCTTTCCTCGTTATCGGACGGCGTCGAGGCTGCGGTCGCATCGGACCGACTGCGAACGATTAGCGCAGCTCCCGCGACCGTGCGTCAGCCTTCCTTTTATATTTATGAATAATAATGCGCCCGACACATATATATATATATACATCACAATGATGTATATCGGGGATTCGAGCTATCGCATCGGTAATGTATATATAAATGACACGTTAACTTTGAGCATTATATTATATTCGACAAACGGTTCTTTCGTCTACGTTTCATCAGCGTTTTTCGATACATGCCTAATAAATTATTCACGTTGGAGGGAAATTGAATTTGAAATTTGAATAAAAATCTCAGTAATCCGTTGAGTATTTTCATTATAAATATTATCGCTCTCTGTCTCTCACACGTGTGAATTGTCTGGATCTCCGGTCGAAATCTAAGCGGAACGGTTTTCCGCGAAGAAAGATAATCCGAGCACCTCGAGTCACGAGTCGTCATCTCGAACGAACGCCACTGGTTATCAGCGATACCCCCCTGGTTCTAGGAAGCGAACTTGCTATCTCTGACCTTGGTTAGCGAAATACTTAACGCAGCGGCACGTGTGCGGCGATGCAGAAGCTGACGAAGTAGAAGGAATCGCGGATAACGAGCGAGAAAAAAAGTAAAAAAGAACAGGAGTCCGCAGTCGCGGCGCGACATGTAGATCGATTAAGACGCTGCGATTCATTTTGGTATAATAGTCACGATGAAGATGTTAGAAAGATTATTAGCTGTTTCGATCACAGGATGCCATTGATCGGATCCGGAAAGAGAGTGTAGCAATGGGAATAAAAATATATTCTTGCCTTCTTTTTTTTTTTTTTTTTATCTTATCATATACGTTGATTTCATTCACGTCATCGTTATTTCAACATAAAATTTCGAATATTCAAAGAAGAGGAAATGGAGTAAACGTACGAGGTCCAAGGTGAGAGGAGAGTGGAGGACGCAGAGTAAAGAGGGACAAAGGGAGATTCCGACACGCGCAACCTAGCGTTTTCGAACGTTGAATACGTCCGCTATATTATTATTAGCCGGATCGTTGAAAACGCACAAGGTCAGCCTTCGCGTTCTCCTTTCCTCTCTATGAGATCACTATTCCATCCACCCTCTAATCATCGTCGAGCTCATAAAGATGAGTCTGCGTGTGTGTGTGTTTTTTTATAGACGTTAAACGTCGATGACAGACAATCGTACCCGTTTTTCTCTCTCGAACACGTGTTCCGTCCACTAAAAGTGATTACTCATTGTTGAGGAATATTCTTTAAAAATCGCGCGATTCGCTTGATTATTCATTGAATTTTGGAACGGAATAAGACGTTTTCCTATCATTAATGTCGCTAATGATTTTATGAAAATAAGTTTCGTTCCTTCTGTCGTATTATTTGCAACGGAGAAGTAGAATCGTGGCTCGAGCGTGTGTGGTATACACGTAGGCGTTTATCCTCTGTCTGGATGATAATTAGAACTATTTAAGGTGAATATTTTAGAGACCTTGACGCGCCCAACTGGGTTACGTGGCGTGACTTCCGGCGCTTTCACGTATGACTCGCCCCTCGAAGGGCTTTCAACGGCTCGCTTCGACGCGCTTGAGCAACGTGTTCGACGTGACGATCCACTTGTGCTTCGCGGGTTTATTTGTGCATATGCCGTTGTAGTTTTTATTATAAATATAATACACCGAGCGATTTAATTATTCCAAGAAAGTAGAGTTAATTAAAACAAACGATGGATCGAAAGAAGGAAGCTCTTTGCCAACTATAATATTTTTTATTCTCTGTTTACGATATAATTATCGACATATAAATTAATACCATAGCGATAATTACAAAATAATTAATTACTTGTACGTTTTAATTAGCATGTAACATAACATTGCATATTATGTAAATCTATATCTTTATCGTCAAGACCTTGACAAGTTAACACCTGACAAGGAGCGTGTGAAAGATAAAAGATTTCTGCCCTTTTCGAAAAGCGACACGACCGTAGTAATCGCACATTTACGTAATTACTACGATCGGATACTGATCTTTTGCGGAAGAACTGGAGTTCCGTTACGATGCAACGAACTGCAGCCACGACGAATAACTGTAAAGGACTTTGCGTGCTAACCTGTTGCAACCAAGGACGCAAGAAATATATGTATTGTATATAATGGTAACGCGAAATTTTTTTTCGAATCTCCTTTTTACTCCGCTCATCTTTTTTATAAATCAAATTTATCGCGCTTGCAGTTTGTGATATTTTAAACTAATTTCGTGGAAAAACCTTTTCTTCGAAAGAATTTCTATCGATCGATCGCTCGGCGATAAATTTTCCTAGCGCGGACATCAATCGATAAGGCTAAAAATATCAAACGTACATACGCATGTACGTGTGGATATATACAATCGGATGATATCGGGATCGTGAGTATCGCGGTGTCAGGGGGACACCTCGCATGGAATAAGAGGAAATCGGATACCGGACGGTTGAGAGCTCGTATCGTCCGTATAAGCTAAGACTTTAGTTTGGTAATTACGACACCCTCGCCGCGATAATGCCGACGACAGGTGATCGGGCGTATCGTGTGTCTTTAAACATCCGTTATACGCGGCATAACACTCTTCCCTCTATTAGCGATAAAGAAGTCGGTTCGTTTTGTACGCTGGAACATTCGTGATAAACACGCAGCGGTCGATATCGATTCGCGATACGAAGTGTCCTTGAGAGCAGAAAATGATTCGACGCGACGCAACCGTTCAATCTGTAGACGGATAATTCGCTAATGATTAAAAATTATGCGTCGTTACCATTGATTTAATCGATCGATTTAATCGGCTTTCGGACATGAATTTCAATCGTCGTTTATTCGTTGATCGCGTATTAATCGCTCGCGAGTTTTATCCAAGGACGACGTTTCGCCGTAAAAATAAAAAAAATGACGTTACGCAACCCAACGTCGTATTTCGAGATGTTTATTGTTTCTGGAGCGATACAATTTTATCATTCTCCTCGCGAGAGAGCTCGCGATTGCAAATCCGACGCACTCCGTGTAATAATGAGACAACGAATATATTCGGAAAATTGCTTTTACGTCTAACAAAAAGACATCTTCTTCAGATATCTTCTTAAGAGGGATTCTAGAGTGAAAGAATTTAAAATGGAGATACCTGCAAAAAGGTAAATAAGACGCCGGTACCTATATCGCACAGTGATGAGTGCAGCGGAGCGTCGACGCTATTTCTGCACTCGCGTGTACGCACGTAGACAAGTGTCAATGACCTCGTCACTATTCAGCGCAAGTGCGCTTCGCTGATCAGGCATTGGCGCGGGCGTCGAGTCGAAGCGAGTGAGTGCCAGAGGTCGATACCACGGCGTCCAATTTCCTTCTCGTTCACGCTCACGAACGTGAGGACCGCTTGAAATACAAAGAGATTGATAAACGTAACACTTTTTTTTTTCCGGAAATTTTATTCACGTTAAACTAGAATCTTTACTTCTCTCCTCTCCAATTTTTCATTCCGGCCGTCGTTTTAGAACGATAGGGATGCGCTGAATTTTTTTACACTATGCGCATTTTATCATGAAGTTGCGCAGACAGACCGAAATGACTATACTGCCAATTCGTTTTCGAACGGCAGACCGTGTAATTGTGTGCGTTAGTTGCGGTTCAAGCAGCAAATGGGTCTCGACAGTATCGCGTGAGTCTTGGAAATTATGTCACAGTCGATTTCTACGCTCCCGCGTTACTCAACCATATAATATATTCGAGTATCCAACGATACGAATATGTACGCGCCCGAGTTTACTAGAATAAAAGTAGAACAGCCATGCGCGTACGCATGGTGAAACGCATATTGTTACTTTGAGTGTATTTCAATTTTTGTTGCTGGCTAATACAAATGAGGGCAAAGAGCTCGAAAGTGCTAGTAAATAGTAAGATTTTATTTTTCTATGGAATTGATATTGACGCTCGTCTCACACATTTTCGATACGAAAGAAAGTTTCGAAAGCGACTCATCGATACGAAGTTGGTTCGATTAATCACTGTAGATATCTCGACGGTTCGCTGATATGTCGATCTATAGTGATATTTCGGATATAAATAACACAGTTATCGTTATGTACTCGTCACGTCAAAACTTTATCGATTTTACGAAGCGTCCCTTAGTCGCATCGATTTTCTTTATATACGCTCTGGGAAGTGCTAAGAGAAATTGATAGCGTTCTACGGCGATGTTTCGACACAGACTATAGAATCTATGAAAAGTAAATGTGAAAGGAAAAAAAGAAAGCAGAGAGATGTAGTAACATGTGAGGAAGTGAAAGCATGTGTGCGAACGCTTTATTAAGAAAATTATTAACTTGTTTTCCTGCTGCTATGAGCATATTAAAAGTGTAGTAAATTCGTCAATATTTTTTTTCCCCCAACACTGATTTAGTTCACAAATATTTGTGAACGATTTATAACATAATATTCGTCAGTTTATATTTCATTTTTGGGGCACGTGTATTCTTTATCTGGCGCGCTTGTACCAAGTAAAGCATAGATATTGATTCGAGGATTTGATATGACAAGAGGTCAATGATTGCGCGGTCCTGCGAAGGCGACGTAATCGTCGAGCAACTCACATAGTGCCAGTTGAAACGGGCGCAAATGTGACCTAATACGCGCGGGGGCAGTAACCTCTACCCGTTACTATACCACTGCAATCGCCAGGGGTTCTATTAGTATCTCGTTACTTCCGAGTGCTCGTTCCTGGCAGCGACTCGTCCCATCGCAGTATTTCTTCTTCGAGTGCAAACAAAGGATAGCAGAACTCGGTATATGCGGATTTGAATAGAAATAACATGTAATATTACTATTTAGAAACACTCGTACATACACGAGTTCATTTTTCCATGAGCGCGATACGATCAGGTTGCATACATAGAAAATCTTTAATCAATTATTTATGTGACATTTATATATATATACAAAAGAATTTATGTTGCTTTATTAGAATTTACAGTTTAAAATCATTGCGTTTCAGAGAAGTTTAAATAGAAAACAATGAGAATTAGCAATTATTTTTATTTTTTTTAAATGAAAGCGAGAGAGAGAGAGAGAGAGATAAATATATATTATAATATAAACTGGGAAAATAATATATATATAATATATGCAACAAGAGAACAAATATATATACAATATATATATATATATATATATATAAAATATGTATTTTAAATATTTTTTCTCAATGTATGAACTTTTTAATAAATTCCACGAAAATTAGTAATAATTACATAATTTCTTTATAATGATTATTATTTTATTAATTAATATTTATTTCTCTTTTTTAATTTTAGTTCATATTCTTATCATTTATCGTCTACAAACTGTATCTAAATAAGTATATATGATTTCTTGACTCAACTACCTACCTATTTGCAACATATATACTATACGCAATACAATTATTTTACACAACTAGATAAAAAAATCTTTAATTAATTGTTTATAAGTAAAGAAATATATATATATATATATTTATTTATTTATATTTATTGCGTGTATAGAAACGAGCTCAAGATCGATATCGCGCAACGAAACCGATGATCACCTCCCACCAGATAAACTCTCTCCGTGCAACGTGCCCGAGGATGAGACGTGGTTTACGCGTAACAGTCGTCGGGTTCAATGACCGACACGGTTTCGCTCGCGTTCGCGCGCCGCGTCGTACGTACGTACGTAGCTTTACTCGACCAACGAAACGTAAAGCGTAAAGACCCCGGGACTGGCGAGCGTTTCGGGAAGATGACGAAAATATACCAGTTAAAGAGCACGGTCAATGACCGGCTCGGTTCTTTCCGCCGCATCGCGGGTGCGACGTAATCCGATGACGAGTTTCCGGGCATTGAAAGTCGTCGATTAAACGAGCAACGCGCCAACTCGCTCACCTCTTTCAATGGTTAATACAGTTTTATCTGATTTATCAACGTGTTTAAACGAAGAATCATATATATATATATATATATATATATATATATATATATATAAGATACTTTGGAGAAATTAACATTAAAAAGTTAATGTTTTATAGTCTCTATAAAGTTTCGTTTTCTTTCGCTTCCCTTACGATTTATTATCTTGTAGAAGATTATAGATTGTAAAGGAACGCGAAAATGGGATAAACTGGGTAGCGATTTTACATCGTATCGTAACACGGTAATAATGTCGGATATATGAAAAGCAAGTTGCGAGGGAATATTTTGTAACAGTTTCATTCTGTTGCCCAGAATAATTTTTCATTTTGCGCGATTTCTTTGATTGTCCCTTATCTCCGCATATATCCGTCGAGGTTTATATCTTCTTTCAATTCTTTTTTATACGTTTGGCCTTGAAAAGAATAGCGGCGATGCGTAGATGGCAAAACCACTTAGAAAATCGGCCATTCACCTCGATGTTCTTGAACTTTCAGGGTCGCTTAACGCGAAGCGCCCGACATGAGCCTTATCGTTTCAACAAAACGTCGGCTCGAATTACAGCTAGCTCTTTATCGCATCGCCGTGACTATTTCTATCAAGGACTGTGCTTACGTCGAACATTGACCGACGTTTCGCCGTGTGGCCGAGCAACCTAAATAAACAAGATTTAGGGTCGTCGCCATTAACGTTGATTAGCGTTGACCGTAATTAACTAAATTTTCTTCTCTCATGCATGCTACGGTCGAAACTAATCTAAAAAAAATATATAAAATCACTAATTAGGGTTAATAATAAAGGCCATTAGTGCAATTGACTTTTAGTCTCGTTCGAATTGATATTTGTTCCTTGGATAGTTCGAACGAGAACTCTCTTGTATATTTTTAGCTTAGTTTTATTGCTGCGAGAAAATTATATAAAGTTATTGTACGCGTTTGTAAAGAAGACATTCATATTTTTGTACATAAATATATATAAATTCTTTAATTAATATATATATATATCACATATATATAGGTGAGAAACCGAAATTTACATTGCGAATTTAATCGTCAAATTGAGGAGTAATCGGCTAGTCGGCCATTTGGATTTCGCGGAGAGTGACGCGGGGATTCCTCGTGGAAATTGGAATTGGAGCAATGACCTTCGAATTCGGTCCGGTCGACAAGGTTCGTGAACCCTGAAAAGAGTTGGCAGGCCTCGGAAGGATGGTACAGTTATACCTTCCTCCTCCATTTACTCTTTCCTCGTTCCTCCTTCTCCTCCTTCCTCCTTCTCTCCAACTACTTCTTCCTCCTCTCTAACAATAAACTCGCGCTCACTCGCGTTCACTCCCGCGCTCTTGCCCGACCGAAAGGAAATACCGTATGGTCACCTCGGCCTCGTCACCGCGGCGAAGACAAGAGGAAATCCCGTGGCGTTCGTCGACCCTGATGTCGGATATCGAAAGAATGGCCTCGGCTAACAGTAACGAAGGCAGACTCTTCGAAGCCGTATCGATCCTTCCTTAATCAAAATTTGCTAGTTATTATTTCCGGCGAATGGCACAAGTCATGAAAAATCTACGAAAATCTACACAAAATTTTAAGCATTAGATGTATAATTAAACATCAAAGGAAATTAAATTTTATTTAAAATTTGCTTAACGTCAACAGTGTTTTTTTTTTTTATTTCAGGTATCGTTTTATATTATCATATCTTTTGTATCTCTGTGAGATAAATTTATGTAGATAGAAAAACATTATGGCGCGTTTTACGGTTCGATTGAACAAGCGAATAAAAATGTCATACGTTTAGTGACACAAGAAGAATGTCGCGCGGCAGACGTTGAATCTTGCAGATATATCAGACGATATTTCACGCGACGACATGCAAAATTCTACAGTAAGCTACTACGAAACGTGAGACTTACGCGAAAGATACGCGTGGCTCTCGAGGTAAGTGGGTCGTTGATTCAGACTAGTCAGAGCCTCTTCGGAGTCGATATCAACGGGTTTTAACGGGACTGTGAGTAATCGTGCCGCAGAGATGCAGTACCGAAATGGATTTCGGGACGGAAGGAACGAGGAAGTATTGTAGATTTAAGAAAAGATGCCATTTAACAAGAATTTAGATTCCCATCCAAAATTATGATATATAAAAATATGATGATATATTTTTAAAAAATATGTCACATTTTAGAAATGTCATTTAGTCATGTAAGTTAGTTGATCGAAGAGACTTGGCTCCGTCTGTCTAGTAACGTTAGAAACATTGAGATACATGTAAAGATTTACAAAGGTTAATGGCCTGGCGATTGAGGAAGGAAAAGGAAAGTCATTGAGATGAAATCACTCTATAGTTAATTACGCTTTATCAGTGTTGCTTTTTACGCTCGATTAAACTTCTATCCGACCGTGGCGCGAAACAATTAACATAGATAGCGGATATATGTGTATTTGAAAAAAAAAAAAAAAAAAAACAACAACAACAACACTGCGCATATCATGGAAAACAAATACTCATTATAAGAACGCTATATATCGTATTATTTTTTGAGTTTGGAGGAGAAAATTAAACAAACATCCATTTTCTTCTGGACGTATCGCCGTTTCGCTTTTACAAGATCGCATCATGTAAATTCTAGCGATGTAAGTTACACGATATCTCGGGGTGAATGTGTTCGATATCGGAAAAAGTGGCTCAGCTCGCGAGAGTGAAAGCACTGGAAAAGTGAAAACGCATTCGTTGCATTCATTAAATGCGCGCCTGCACAGAATATTGCAATTAAATCGGCACTGTCGTTTCAAGAATTCACGTTCGAAAGTCTAACTGAGACTCTCGCACGCGAATATCGCCATATGAAATGCCATAACAGCTTAAGCACGCTTGATATAACATTATTTTACTGGCATATAATTTCAATCTTTTCCAGTATACTTTTTTTACCATTATTTATTGTACATTATCAATATTAATCGATGATTCTCGTACGTTGAGTCCGAAAGGAACAGCTTGTTATTCCGATTTTCAGGAGGCTTATAACTTTATGGCTTTATTCCCGAATATACACATCTCTCTTTTGACATGTCGATGGTGGGACGAAAATTCGAAATGCGACTTCCGCGTTCTTTCTTCAACTTCCGTTCCGCCTATATTTTTCTCTGAAAATAAGAATCAAATATTCAGGACTTTTTCTTACCCTCGGTTCGATCGTGAATAATAAATTGTGTAGGTCCGAGGATAACCTGAATCCTCTATCGTCTATCATCGTTGAATCTGTGGGATCGTGTAAGCGAGCAAGATAAATCTCTCGCAAACGTGTTCCGATGTTACGGATTGTGTTTTGGTCATTTATATGCCGGGGCCGAAGATTGCCGGGGAGATGAATCTTTTGTTGATAAGTATTGTGCTTATGTGCTTAAGAAATAGCGGAATTTTTTTCAGTTAATATTTCAACGCTAAATAAAAGATTCTTTGCCCTACTTGCAATTCAATCCTTGTTGCTCGACATACCTATCACATTTTTTCCGTAACCCTGATTTCAATATCTCGTTCTCGCTAACGTCAACATCTGATTGGTCTAGATCTCTAGATATTGCATGAATTGGTGCATAATACAATCACATATTTTCTCTATTGTCCTTGCGCATAATTATCGCAAAGTTACACTATCACTTTCTGTCTTATGCGTATTATTGCAATTTTTATTACATATAAAAAATTTGCATTAATATATATATAATGGACTTTTGTATATTTTTTTGACAATTTTTTCGTCACATATTTCTACATGACGTATCCATCGAGATAAAACTATTTTTTGAACATTTCTTTTTTTGATATAAAGTAAACAATATCTTAACGATGACGATAAGAGACTTTATTTGATTTATCTTATATATATATATATCCTATATCATGTTACAAGTAATAAATATCAGATGCTAAAGAGATATACGTTCCCGTGTCACAGGTTGCAGCAATAATGCTAATTTTACTAATCTTGGTAATTTTGCTAATCATATTGTGCTAATACATACATTATACTAATATTGTTCGCATTGCCAAGACTTACTGATATCCCTATCTATCCGATAGAGAGAGAGAGCGAAAAGTAAGAGGAGAGAAACTCGCCTGTCGCTTGACATTGCTCGCGGCTGATAATGAGTGTTTGCTCTTTGTTGGCTCAAGGTCTTAGCTTCCCCTCGAACTGGCCAACTCTTTACGCGCATCGTCGGACACAAATATTAATCCATACCTTGTATGACGGCCAAGGATGGTAGATCAAGGTGCAGTTATTCCGTCGTTGTTTTCTACGTGGAATTTAAATTTTCTCTTTCTATCGTGTGTTTTGAGAATATAATATGTAACGAGGGAGATTACTTATCGAAATTTGCGGTCAAGACTTGAAAGACTTTGCAGAAATATACTAGCGTAGCTTGAAGAAACTAATTATACGAGAAACTGAATGGAGTTTGTCAAAATTATTGCGGTTACTTCAACGAACCATAATTATTCAATTTCTTTAAGAAAAAAAATACCTTTTCCAATTATTTCTATTCCAGTTATTTTCAGTATCTAAATTAGCAAAATTTTTAAATGCGTATAATACATAAAAAAGTTGTTGCATATAAGTTACATGCAATGAATTTAATTAAGACGACTATTATGTCTGAAATTTATCGCGATGAGAGCTATGATACATGAATTCGCCCCTAGATGAGTACCCTGAAAGAACCCTTGAGAATAAGCGGGAAAGAATCGCAAAGTGGTTCCTAGTAGCAACGCATGTGCCTCTTAAAGATGGTCGAAGATCGTGCCGCTCGTAAATTTTCGGGTTGGTGAGGGGTGAAAACAACCTGGGCCAGAGCGAGCTTATTTCGTGCGTAAGAATGGTTTTTCGCGAGGGTCGCGACCTTGCCACGTGGAAAACTAGAACGTAGGGGGGGGGGAGGAGAGCTGCCGAAGGGTGGAGGTCGACAGGGTAGGTCATCGAAGGACGAAAGTGCGTTAACCCGGAAGAGAGAGAGAGAGAGAGAGAGAAAGAGAGAATAATAAAGGGGGCTTCTATATTATACCATCCTACAAACACACACACACACATACACACACACACACACACAATAATATAAAACAATCATGCTATAATCTGAACGTGAATCATCTCGGAAACGATTATGCTGCTCAGAAATTTATATTGTTGTTTGAAAAGATGAAATAATTTTGTTAACAAGAAAATTCAATATATGGAATTTTTCTATAATATTTTGTAAGATTTTGATATTGTCATAAAATTGCAATTTATTTCTTGAACAGTCAAAGAAACATGGTATAAACGTATATATAGAATAAATTTGTATCTTTTAATTTTATTTGCAAAATGTTTGATCTGAAAAATTTATCTTAAAAAATTATTTATCTTAACATTTTTATGAATTCTAATTAATGCTAGTGTATACAGAATTAGTTACAATTCTAAGAGTAAACCCGCTGAGGATCATCCCCGATTGCGTCCGCGATTTATGTTTGCGGGGGCCGGCTTTGTACTTAGAATCCAATTATCGGAAAGCCGCGATGGAGGGCATTATCTTCGCGGAGAAGTCCTTCCTCCAGCGACGTACGCGGCTCGAGGCTACCTTTTGACTAGCGTTCGAGAATGCGCGCTATCCCTGGGTAAGAGAAGTACATTCCCAGACGGAGTTTTAGCCTCCAGAACGCCCTCACATTACCAAGTCGCGTATCCGACTTACTCCTGTCCCCCGCACTTCCACATTCTCTTCTCTCTCTTTCACGCATAAAAGCCGTATACTCGCAGGCTGTGTCTCGGCTGAGGAGCGCGTTCAAGGTCCGGTCGAAGTCGCAGACATATATTCGACGAGATCAGCATCCCCTCTATCGATAATACCCTCTTTCTGTGTCGGCAAATGGACGAGAGACAACGAGCACAGTACCCGAAACTAGGTTGCAGCATTTTTATTTATTTCTCCCAACCCATTTCTTTTAACGCAAAACTAATAGAGAGATAAAATGGGAATAGATTTGTCAGAACTAGATACATCTTGTATATTTGAAAGGATTGAAAATAGAAACGGATAATGTTATTCGCAAATTAATATTTTCTATAATTACTGCGGTACGGTAAGATACTCGTAGCACACGCGCACTCGCGGATTAACGAGCAACCTTCGGGTTAACCGCGTTTGCGCTCAACAGCAAGTTCTGTTCAGCGGTTTATTGTTAATGAACGGCTCCTTGTCGGTTTCTGTCCGACAGCTTCTTTTTCATTCTTTTTTTGTCTGTTTAATCCATGGTCCATAGACGATACGCTGACCGACAAATGGTAGAAGTGTAGCCCGACGTCTGGATATTTACTCGGATTAACAATGCGTTGCGGTTTCACGTTGCAGCATCGAATATCGTAACGAATATACTAAACAAATCTTGGATTTCGTATCAATTTAGGTGCGCGATTTTAAGAAAACAAATGCTAACCTAATAGAGAAATATAAATAAGTCTAGAGATCTGAAGATGACGCGTAACATTCACTATATATTTATTTTTGGAATAAAAGAAGCTAATCCCGCACAAACTCGATTCTAATAAATAAATTGGACTCGTATAAATTTTATTCGTATTTCATTCCCTAATCTAGCCGGTATTTTTAGATATTAGCTCGCCCTATCGAAAATACAACGCCCTCGGCTGACATAGCGGTTATGATGGAGCGCATCGACACGATGATGCGGTCGAGGCGAAGTGCAGAGTTCACGAGGATAGGACAGTTCACGTTAGCAAGAGAAGCAGGTTGCGTGGCAACCGACGCCCACGATATGCCACGCGCTTTCACTGTATAGATATAGGTAAAGGTATTTATGCGAGCGCGGGGTGATTGCCGCTCCTGTTATGCCGCACCTCGTAGGCGGATTTGGTGGATTAAAACGAAAGGGATTGTATCTTTATCAGCGAGCGCCATGCGGAAAACTCGGAAAAGCAATTACACAGTTGGAGAACGCGCGGTTGCACTCTTCTATATCGCCATTAATTCTCAGATGTCTATCGCGATACTAAATTATATCGGAATTTCCTCTTCCTTGTGGCGTATAAAATAAGTAATTATATCGTTAAGAAAGAAAGAGATAATTATAAATAATGATTCGATTCTTAGAATTCGGATCTTAGTCGAGAAAAATGTCACACGTATCATGAAATGATTTTATTATCATAATCAGCGGGAAGCTTGATTCGAGTCCTTTGTTGTAATCAAGTTGGCGTCCTTTTTTCCTTCACAAATTCTGATCGTGTTCGTATCTAAATACTTACGAAGGCTGCATAAAAGTTCAAGGTTTCATCAAAAAAGATGTATAGACGCCAGAACCATTAGTTCAAACATGGATATACGGAATTATTTCAGAAATTAAATAAGAATTTTAGAAATGAAGTAAAATATATAATTTATTATATTTAAAATAAAATAAAATATAATTTGCTGTTTTTACAAACAGCTGAGGATATCTTATATATTTTTTTATATATGTAGAGATAAATGTATAATATATTAAATCTATATGTTTCTTAATTAGCATTTATTAAATTTGCAATTTAATTTGCAATTTAATATGCTTATATTACGAATAAGTTTAAATAAAAATATCAGTAAAATCATCATATATATATAAATAAGGATTTGAATATCCTTGGAAGGCATAAGTAGGATCAGAGATCTCAGGACCTTGAAAGAATCGGAGAAATGTCGGGCTAGTGGTAAATAAGAAGACAAAATTTTTTTTTATGTATAATTCACCAGACAATGTTTATTCAGACGACCTCACAACTCCCAAGCGTACAAAATGACGTGCTCACTGGGCAATATGCGGGGCTGCATTTGTATTCTTGCATGTAGTAGAGTACGTTTTTATATCCATATTTTTTTCATTTTTTTTTTTCACCAGAAACAACAGCTGTTTGTATTCTCCTTCTTAATGGATAGGGAAATATATCATACTTTATATGTATCGTTCATTATAATAATTATGTGTAGTTTATGCATAACAAGTATTACGAATATCAACGCTAGGTTGTCTGCGGGGGAGGGGACAAGACAAGTGTTCGCTTTAGTGTGCATGTGTGTCGCCGTCGTGTAAATATGTCCGTTTTGCGTACATGCGTGTATTTTGTAATAAGAGAGCCAGGAGGATTCTATTCGAGGACTCGCTCGAGGATCGGGGGTGAGTGTGATATCACGCTACACGGCGAAAAGGGGGAGAAATGCACTCTCTTTAGATACAATAAATATAGAGGCCTCTAAGCTGGGTGTTTAGGAATACTCTGGTTAGGCTATATTCTAGCTGGGAGACAGACTGAATTTGAATGACTCATTTTGAACGTGCTTTCGATGCGTCGTTCCGATGCGAACCAGCTTCCCTTTAATCCGACCGAACGTAAATGCAACTCAGCTTGCGATCGATGTGTAGACCGAGCTTAATAACGGACTTGATTAAAGCGAGCTCCTTCTAGATCGAACCAAGGGGATCTAATCCGTCTCGAAAGGAGGCATAAGTGTTTCTACAACTGTCTCAAGATCAGTTTACTCGCTCAGCGTATTGTGGGTTTTTATGCGTGTTTGATGCGATATTTATGCTGGGATTGAGAGTTATGCGGATGATTAGGCGGGGAAGATGGGAGGGGTAAAGAGGGGTGGGGGGAGCAGGGGGGCAGGCGTCTCAAAAACACGTCGGCGGCGGCCCGCCGCGTATCTTCTATCTATCCCTCATGATTTTCTCGAAGCAAAGGAGGTTCACTCGCGCTTACCAAGACATAGCCTTACGAATCTACTATTTACATCGCGCTTAGCCGTTCTATCGGAACTCCGCTTTGCTCTCGAACGCTTTGCGGCTTCTCTCTCTTTCTATCTTTGTTTTTATATCCCACTCTCTCGCTCTCTTTCTCTCTCTCTCTCTCTCGCGATCCTATCTCAATCTATCCGACTTTCATGCATGCACACACGACACATAATATTGTATAACGCATTTAAGCGGGCCTATGATACCTATTTCGCTATACGGCGCGATTAGAGGATATAATTACCTCTCGAGTCGTTACTCCTCGAAGAGACGAAGAGACGCGACACGTAGTGTATAAAGGTACGGTAATTGCAAACTAGCGGCCGCGGCGGGCCGATCAGTCTCATAACAAAACGTTTAATTCTTTAAAATCGCGTGCGCGATTCCCTCTCTCGGTTGCCACCGCGATCAAGAAGCTTTTCGATTTGCCCCGACTCATTTGCACAAGCACGTTCACTCGTCACTCGCTCGCTCGCTCTCATTTTATCTCATTTTCTCCCTATATCTTCCTCTCGTCATTCGCGCAAAAATATCATACGCGTCTTTTTTTTTCTACACACGTACACGAAAAAAATGATAATTTTTTTACGATTATAATACCTTACACATATTACAATAATATTAATTAGTTTTATAATATTCAATAATTATAGTAGAGTAGATGATCGATGAATGAGGTGGAGACTGTACAGGATGCGCGATTTCCATGATTATCACATGTAGATAGATTATTAATTTCTGTAACACTCAACCTTTTATTTTTTTTCGATCGCTGATGCTCTATCTTCTAGATGTACACCTAGAGCAGATAGATTTTAGGTAGGTAGACAGGTAGATAGGTAGTTTTAGGTGGATAGGTGGCTTCCCTTACACGGCATCGTTGCTCTCATCGGATCGGCACTCAACGCGCAAGCGTCCATCCACGATATCTATGGTCGTTTCGCACACTCGGAAAAAGCAACTCGCCACTGAGAATGAGTCTGTCTTCCTCATAAATATACGCGGAGATATATTTCGACCGTTCCTCCGTAACTTCCACCTCCTTTTCGCGCGATTTTTTTTTTAGCAATAAGTAGTTTAAATTAATAAATTATTTGGTTTGTCACGCGCTCTCAGAGCGTCCTGGCACTTTCGTTTCTAGTTAAGAGCCGGGGAAGGTTATACCGCGTTACGACGACGATTAGCGCACGCCGGTAGGTGATAAGTGGATCGGACATCCCGATTTCGCGCGCGTTAGCACGTGTCACGGGAGATCACTCGAGCTCGCGAGAACACTACGCTTCGAGGGAGAGAGCCTTGCACGATCCGACGAGCGGTCTCGGTGATGGCGACGGAGATGGCGACTTCTTAGATAGGTTCAGCGGTTGCTGGCTGTCCGCGATGTCGACCTGTAGCTCCATCATGTTGCTCGGACAGCCGGACAATACCAGCGTGGCCGCCGTACTCGAGGTTGGCCTCGGACTTGTACTCGTACTGCTAGTCGCCGCTGCGGATAGATATCTTGGTGACGAAGCCGGGGAATTGCCAACAGCGAGATAGTCCGAGGAAGACTGCTGTTGTTGTTGTTGTTGCTGCTGCTGCTGCTGCTGCTGTTGTTGTTGTTGTTGTCGCGCGCCAGTCGTCGTCGTGATCACTGAGGTGGCCGGCCATCTGTTCGAGTAACTCGTGGTGGCGCATTGCAGAAGACCTTGAGATCCTTGCGTCGTGCGTGCTGTCGCGGTAGTTGTCGATGCACATTGCTCTGCAGGCGACGGGGATGCTGTGGGCGATCTAGGGCTGGCTTCGCCGCGCATTATATAGTTGTGTATGATATCCGTGCGCTTCAGCTGCTCCGCCGTCATCCGCGGGCCCTCCATCAGACTTCTCGCGAGGGTGGAATGCGTGCTGCTCAGCAAACTCGCGGTCTGCGGGCACTGGGGCTGCGCCGTTTGAGTGGGCGGACTTCGCGCCGGTGGCGAAGTCAGATGCAGATGCAACTGAGACTGCGTATGCTGGACCACCACGGCCGGTTCGGCTTCGGCGCTATCCTTCTGACGCAAAGCGCGGAATTTCTTGTGCGGCTTGTAAGCCTCGTCCATTAATGAATTGGTGTCGTATAGCGGTGGCGCTTGGAGTACGCGTTTCAGAACCGGCATGTCCTCGACCTCCTTGTCTTCCGAACGCGGACTCGAGCACACGGATGTGGGCGCACTGCTAGCGCTGCTGCTGGCCGGTTTATCGGGCTTCTCGGTACCGGATTCGATTCCGCTGTCGCTTGGTGAATCTAATTTGCGGAACCGCGGACATTGCGGTGGCTGAGGTGTCTTGGATATTGTAGCGCGATGAAGCTCATCCTCGCCAGAACTAGTACTGCCTGAGTTGGCTCGTCGTCTATGCGGGCAGAGTCCACCGGCTAGGGTAGCAGCCAGAAGAGGCGCGCTTGAGGCATGGTGACCGCTAGGTGGTGCAACGTGATGATATTCCGTTAAGGAGGCAACTTCACCGCTGCAAGTACTTTCGGTGCTCGATACGCTACCTAGCGGGCTCTTCACCGCTTCGTCCAGAGTTACGTCCGAAGCGGAGCCCCAGGATGCCGGGGGCTCCTCCTCCATTGGCCAATGCGATTGTTGTTGAGCGGTGATAACGTGCGTTTGTTGTTGTTGTTGTTGTTGCTGATGCTGTTGTTGAGCCTGTAGTTGTTGCTGCTGCTCAGTCATTTTGAACGCCAGGAGTTTCTCAGAGTGGAGGGTATTCAGAGTTCTTAGGTCGGGTATTTTCTTCAATAGCTCGCGGAGAATATCGGGATGCTGGGGATGATTCTGCGCGAGTACCGTTTGTAGAGCGTTTCGAAGCTTGTTGTGCATACGTTCGATCAGTTCGGTATTGCGAAGCCCGGGCCTGTCGGCAGCGATCACCACCACTGAGCAGAACAATCCCAACTCAGCGTCGGATAATCGCAAGGAATTGACCCTTTCGGCAAAGTCAAACATCGAATCCATTAGGAATCGTGCGTTACTACTATTGTGGATGGACTCTCGCTTGAGCACCTGGCCGTTTAAACAGATCATACTGTTCGTTTGAGCATCGAACATGCAAGCCAGTCGTACGAGCAGCACCTCGAAAACGCCGGCCTTTAGTAGCGTGACCTGGTCGTCCTGAGCCAGCAGGCTGAATCCAGGTATACGTTTCGCGAATTCAACGACACCGCGAATAGCCGGCGAGAACCTCTTGGAGAAATCCTGTAACAGTTCCTGCTGTCCGGTCAATGGTTGCGGATTAGGATTCAAAGGGCATGCCTGTAACAGAAGGAATGAAATTTCGAGGTCAAAAGACGACGAATCGTTAAATGACGGTCGAAGGACGTCCACATTGCCGTTGTCACTCGGAAGAGCATACCAGGCGTCCTCGTGAGGGGAGGAGAGACGAGACGAGACGAGACGAGACGTTCGCGCGTTCTCGTCGGGTCTCGCTTCCTCCTTCGCGACAGCCGAGGTCGCCTGGTTCTTGCGCGATTTCCGCGTAGAACGCTCGAAAGATCAAGACGGTCCAAGGCCCGCGAAGCTATTGACGTCAGCGTAGACGCCGACTAGTCAAATCTTAATGCGGCGTGAAACGGCTTGCGTAATCCGCCAATGTCAAGAGGAAAGGTCGAGCTTGTTTACCAAGGTCGGTGGACACGCTGTGTAGTTGGGGGTCTCGCGGGCTCTAGCGAGGATGGGAGCCACTTTGTCTCTGGTAAAGTCGCATGTGTCGAGATGGGCCCGCACCACGGTTGTGAGGAGACGTTGCTCATCCTCTAGTTCGGCTGCTACCGCCTTCTCCTGAGAACGGCTGTGGGAGCTCTGCTGCATGGCAGCCAGAATCCTGGCCTTCTCACGTTTTGGCACGCGGCCGAATCGCACCGCTGTAATCAGAAACAGATAATCATGGGTTAGATGTGACGCGAAGTTCGTACGTCGCGCGCAAAAGGAAGGACGACGATAAATAGTTAATGCGATCAATGGATGAATCATGCAACGGACCTGACCGCTATCGCGAGATGACCTTCGCGCGAGCCAACGTCGTTCGCGTGATGCTCGCGTACGAAAGAGTGAGAGAATTGAAGAAAACGCGTCTCTCGGAGCTATGGTAAAATCGACGATTATTCAAAGCGCAAGTACCGTCACACCGGATATGGTTTCGCGCTAAAGGTGGAAAAAAGTCAGAGGGGAAAGCGCACGACTTTCTCGCGCGAAGAGATGAAAGTGCGGCGCGCGAGCGGCCGCTGCTCTGGCGTGCTACGAATCCTCGGTTAGAAAGTACGTTGTTGTTAAACGATCGCTATCACAAATCGGAATCGTTATCGTTGCGTGAAGGGACGACACCTACGTGCATTGTGATAGTTGACTACTCCGTTGAGGATCCCTTTCAGAATCGGTAACTCGTCTCCCATGACGATTCGGGGAAACCGTGTCGAGTAATCGGACTAATTTTTGGATTCGATTGCACTTGGACGCACGTGACTATAACTTTTATATCGACCACTATAAATCATCACCGCCTGACATCGCGATTATCACTGTCATACAAAGACTCTCTCTCTCTCTCTGACGTTGCTCTCTCGCGCGACTAATAATCATCGAACGATCCTCTCGGCTAACTCGAAACACGAGTCACTCCAAGCGATCGCACGGCGGGATAGCGCGTGCTGCGAGGAGGAGGCGGCTGCTCCGACTTTAAAGAACGAGCGCGACCGTAGTACGCGTGCAGACACGAGACAGCATCACCGCCGACTGAGTGATGTTCCGCGGGTTGCGTTCAACAGCCCCTCCACTTATTCAGCCATCAACGATCCCCACCATCGCGCGCGATTGTGGCCTTTGCCGAGCCTTTGGCCTTGAACTTGGTTTCAGCGACAGCCGCGCGAGGCGTACCGCCGACCTATATACGCTATACAGCGAGCAAATATACGACGCGTCAAGCGTAGCGTTTAACGCGAGGAGCGAGAAAGATAGTCGAATTTCTCTTCTACGCGCAGATGCGAACTTCCTTTGTCGGGGGTAACTTACCCTCGACGACCTTGGGCAACCCCTCGCTGGCTACCTGCCCCCTGTCGCCAGCTGTCGATAGTCGGCTTATCTATTTGCGGACTATCGATTTTTTACGTTGAAAATATGCCGGCGCTATAAGCTAGAGCGGACAAGTACCGGGATTCTTTATCAATTGTCAACTCTTCGATCTTTGTTTCATAATTTCATTTACAACTTAATCAGGAGAGTGTCATTGGAGAGCGAAAGCGTATAAATCTGTAGAAAAGTAATCGATGGACGTGTAGGAAGCGTCCCGCGCAAAAGTCAAAGTGACTTGATCAATATTCAAGAACGAGGTCTCTCAGTATCTTTGTTCTTTTCAATCAGAATCTATCAATTCTGAACAAAAAAAAGATTCGCCTCAACTTGATTCATCTCGCGGAATGCGAACTCCTTCTTGAAATTTGAATTCGTCAAGATTCGCGCGGCGTCTTTGTAATCGAGGATACAACGCGCCCGATCATAACGACGATGAGTTATCCGCAGCAAAGCGCGAAGCGCTATGACCAAGTTGGTCACGTACCGCTTTGGCTAGACGGCGGCCTGTGACGGGAGCATGCGCCTACCGGCCAGGTGGATCCATGGACGTGGAAGGGGAAGAATTGATACGCGAACAAGAGGAACGTACATCGGGGAAGGGGAATGTAGTTATGAGAAGCAAAGTTCGCGAGGTCTCCGCATGAAGCGTAGCGCCACGCGATGGCGCGGCATCGCCGTCGGCGATCGGTGGGGACGGCGCGTTCCACGACCGAAGAAGCTGAGACGATGATCGCTCGAGCCGGGGAAAGGAGAAGGACGGTGAGCGAGAACGGTGAGCGCGTAGTGGAAAAGGAGGGTGGATAATGGTGGGAGGGTCAAGCGGGGGAAAGGGGGGGGGGGACGTATAGCGGTGAGTAGCGGTACTCTTTCTATGGACTTGGGAGTCATCCACCAGACGAACGCAGCGGTCGTCTATTGACCCCGCGAATCACGCGTTGATATCGGTAGGCGCATCTTTGCATCGATTTTTTTCAAACGAGAGACGATTTTGGTATAAATATTTTTCGAAAATCTTAAAATTTATAGATTAATCCTGTTGAATCGTCATGGTTACGCTTATTAAAATATCGCACATTTTAATCTGCCAAAATAAAAAGATAAATACCGTAATTGCGTATCTATTTAAAGAAAAGTACGCGTTCTAATTTCGTCGGGGGTATGAGATATATATATATATATATATATATATTCGCGCCCGCGCGACATGTCGACGACCTAGGTCAATGATCCCGCCGGGAGATGCTGCGAAGCATCGCGCGCGCAACTGAATTGCCGCGATTATTCGACAAAAGATAGTTAGGATTTTATCGATTCGTTGAGAAAAGAAAGCAAGATCTGCTTATACGCCAATCGAGAGATAATCGCCGTTGCTTTCTCAAACGGCGTACTGGCCACTTTCGCCCGTTGCGACATTCCCCCGTGTCGCAGGGAACGACGTTACGCAAACGGTCAATGACCCGGCAAACTAAATTTTAGAAACTTTTTTCACGAAAAGCGTATTTCGCGAGAAATGCATACGGGAGGGGATGCGACGTTTTATTTAATCAGCTGTGTGACAGCGAGCTCGGAGCCAAAATAGACTGCTTTTTTACAAATATTCTTTTAGGATTAATAATATATATATATATGTATAATACTTTTTGTGTATATGGGATGTTTTTCGCATTCGAGAAAAAGAGAAAAGAGACAGAAAATGATTTTAAATTTATTCTATGATTATTGAGATACAATGAAATGTAAGATGGGCTAGAATCTTCAAGTCGCATTAATCGCGACATTAATTTCTTTCAATATAATGATTAGTTTATTTTAAATATTTAAATCTTAATGAAAGTATGCGGGCGGATAAAACGAAAATTTATCTTCGTGCGTGAAATATTAAAAAGACTCACCGTCACGACTCATGCCGACGGCGATGCACTTTTTGAGACGGCAATACTGACAGCGATTCCTGTTGATCCGCAGGATGCTGCACTGTTGATTCTTGGTGCACGGCCGATACTGAATCTTCTGCTGGATGCTCCGGCGGAAAAAGCCCTGCGAATCACCAACAAAACCCTCGTCAATTTGACCGTCGCTGTCCGACGAAGACCCCGACGAGCAATCGGTCCCCGAACGCGGGGCGGCCAAATCACATTCGCACAAGCACCCCATTAATTCACCCCGGCTTAGGAAAATTCAAATCGCACGGCTATCTGAACGAATATACGAAAGTCTCTTCTCGCGTATGGTTTATATATCGCGTCAACCAAATAATTAGATCACTCGGTACGTATCCTTCGGTTCGAAACTGATGACGCTACCTAGGCGAGGGTATCCTCTAAAAAAGCGGCAGATCGTCTCTGGCGATTTGCGTCAGTCACTGTGTTTTTCTCACGTCTAATCCGCATTCACCAAAACTCACGTGTAGTCTCTTCTCGGGTACTCGGCTCGCGATGGACGCGCGTACCAAAGTACAAGGCGAGTTTTCGGAGGAGAAAGAAGCGACCGTTTGTATCGGAGCTTGGCTGTGGACTGGCTGTTTCTAGCACAGAGAACATAGAGCCTCGGCACATTGCCTCTGGCATGCCGAGGTGGGGGACACTGTGACCTAATTCCCGGACGTTCACCCGCAGTTCACCGCGTGAAAGTGAGAGTCCCCCTTGCGCACACTGGCGCTCCTCGGCCGTCTCCCTCTTTGAGTTCTCTCTCTCTCTCTCTCTCTTTTTCTCCCTCGCACTAGAGTGAACCCTAGATAATGTCTTCCTCGTCGTATCTACCGCGAGCGCTAGCATAGATGCTCGCGGGCGCTCTACTAACGGGTTTCTTCCCTCTCTTCTCCCCACCTACCGTCCGGAGCCACCCTCTCCGAACGACCTGCCCTACCTCCATCTCTCGGTTCCTACCCTCGCGCTGATACCCCTCTAACATCCACCCGCTCACAAATATAAACGCCAATATAGAGAAATCCGCCTTACTATATATGTGTATTTTTATCTTTCAATCTCTCTTGTTAACCGCTACATATCCATGAGAAGGATGAGAGTTGAGAATGAACAAAAATTGGGAAAGGGGTAGGTTAGTGAAAAGATACTTCCCGTCGTGTATCGGTCAACGACCTCGCGAGACGATTACGTAACGCGCGACAACGCGTGGGGGATCCTTCGTGAAGCTTCTACGTATGTTACCGTGATCGTCGACGTGTCGCGTCGACGGTCGCGCGTGTATGCACGTACGCGTACGAAAAGTTGGCGATGCTCGTCGCCAGAGTAACTCCGCTGCGTGTGACGTCAGACGCGCGACCTCGCCTACCTCAACTTCGTGCAGAGCATCGTCGAGAGAACCATGTACCGTTGCACCTCCGCGCCCGGGCTGTCAATCGATTCGAGCGTTTGATGCAAGTCAATGAACTGTCTGTCAGTGTTGCCAATGTTAAGCATCGCCGCCTCCGATCATTCCGATCGGTTGATCCTTCGAATGAGAAGGCAGCTTGTTTCGAATGAGATAACGTAATAATATTTCCCAAGAATCCAAATTCTCTTCTTCGATTAAAATTTGTTTCGAGAGATTCGATTTCTTTTCTCGCAACATGTTTCAAATATTATATTTAAGATGAAAGTGGAATAATTATTTATTATGTACGTTTAAAGTGGATCTTTCGCAGATTGGCAAGTCTGAAAAGTTCTGATTCGAGATATTTACTTTTTGTGAAAAACAAAATTACAGCAAAGTGTGCTATCGCTATCGAGGCACGAGCTACCATCGTGGATGCCCGGACGAGGCCAGCAACCCCTGTTGAACCTCTTGGTCGGCGGGAATCCGACAAGCGAAGGGTGAAGGAGGCGTGTGGGGGAATGCGGTGCATCGATCTCTCGAACCGTGCAAGGCCCGTGACGGGTCAGGGGGCGATTACCTTTGCGCGCTACCTCAAGCTGTTTCGCGTCTTATTCTTAAAATCCTTACCTTTTTAGGGGGAAAAAAAAAAAGCAAATTAGAAAATCGAGAGTTGATCCTTTGTAGCTGCTAAGAATATTTCTAATGATTCCATTTTTTTTATTTGATATTTTCAACTTGATTTGTATTGTACATGTAAACTCTGTGATTTTTAAATACCAACGATAGAAATGTTCTGTCCCACAATTCCAACAATGTTGATTAGATTTAACAATAGTTTGGAGAAAAATTCATGGAGAAGAGAACCAAACGAAATGCCGAACTCGCGCTTCGCTCGCTCGCATCCGCCGAAACTTTCGCCGGATTGAGAAAGTTTTGCTTTATTCTCCGTTCTCCATTCGCGCGTCGCGTTGAGAAAACTCATTCCGCAAGTCTTTATTATTGCAATTAAATTTTGATCGAAAAAAGATTGCGGAATTTTCTCCAATTTTTTATAATAAAGACCGAGATATACAATGGCGTAATAACGATCGATATGACAAACAAAAATTGACGTCGCGGTTTTAATTTTCGGAAGAGGTGTCGCGCGATCACCCTGGCGATTGAGGGGGGCCTCTTTGTTGATCGGTTAAAGCTCCGATTTTATTTTCCGTAGAAGCGCAGCGACGACAGCGATAGCTGGCAGAAACGGCGGTGACGGTATACGGGGTTGTATGCGCGTAAATACTTGCATATGAGCGCATATATAGGTAAAGAGAGTGTGAGACATATAGACGATGTGGTCGCGGGGCCAACGACCGGAGCGCGCGACTGCTGCAACGGATGGAGGGACGAGGGAGAGGAGGGACGGCGATCTGTGACCGAGGGACGGTAGGGGAAGGTGAGCGTATCTGCTGGCACGGAGAAAGAGTGGGAGCCGGGAGATACCATAGTAAAAGTAGGAGGTAGGTGAGGAGGGAGGGAGAGGAGGACGCGAAACGGAGTAACGGTGACGTACGTAACGCGCGCGCGTGCGCCGCTCCAACAGTCGCGACACTCTCCGCTCCTCTCAGCTCCGAGGGCATTAACCGCTCGCTAGCTCGCTCTAGCACTCTCCTACGACCCCAAGAATTTGCCGTTCTATTCTGTTGCCCGGGCATCGATATCGGTAAAGTCGATCGCGGAGGTCAGAGATGATCGCTTCTGTGCCTCGCAGTTTCGCACCCTGCTGATATTATCGAACGATAACACAGCGATACAATTATTAAATTATAAAATTAGATATCGATCTCCATCAATTTTGTGTACTAGAAAGAAATGCCTACCGAATCCTATCGGTATCTAAACTGTTTATCAGTTAATCTATCGATCATAAATTCTAGAATGACCTACTCTCAAAAATTGCATCAATCTCTATCTTCGGGATCGCGTTTGTAAAATGATTAAGAATCGATTTAATTCCTTTTCTGTAAGAAATTTTCTCCATTTTTCTTTTTCACCTTCCATTGTCATCGAATTATTCATTCGACGAGACGCATCCGCGTAAATTGTGAACCCTTTCGAAGCTCATTGACTCACGGATACGTAATAAAGCGGCGTGACGCGTGTTGGAAAGGCAAGAATAATCTAATTATACTTTTTGCCGATGGTATCATGTTTCGCGGGACGAATTTATCGGGTGTAAAAATTGCGGTGGTCCGATTTCGCTTGGCGGGGAAGCGTTATCTCGAAGAGCTCCCGCTCCGGTGGACAGATACCACGTCGAGCGAACACCTACTACGATAATAAGCGACTGACCCGATTCTAAAGTAGATGCACCGGGGTCAGTAACCTCAAGCGAGCACCGAAATACTCGCGCAATCAAATGAAAATGAGATCGCGACTCGTTACGACGTCAAAAATGACGGTTACCCGAGAGAGGAAGGGAGAGTGGAAGGGGGGAGGGGGAGGGGGGAGGTGAAGGCTTCCCCCGTGGGAAGGGGTGTGCGGAGAGGATAGCGGAATGAGGGAGGAGGTGAAGGAGGAGGGAGAGAGTGACGTAACTGGCTCGGAGGGTCGACGACCGGAGGGTTAATGCACCGGTCGCCTGATTTCAACCCTCCGGAAAAAGCGTCGACGTGCACCTCCACCGATGATCGTTTCGTCGCGGAAATTTAAAAAGGAACTCTACTGTATCGAAGAATCTCATTTTTTTTTTCTTTTTTCCTGGATAATATCCTCTGATCTTTTCGAGAAAATCAGCCACACGAAAATATTCCTCTATTACAGCGATTGATATTCCATAAGTTCATATATTGAGGGAGAACTTTGGAGATTTGTATCTTTTAATTTTAAATTAAGATTTCCTGATTGAAAGAGAGCTCGTGCTCATCGTCGAAATGAAAAATACATTTTAATTTTTTTAATATAATTTCAAGCTATTTTATAAGTCAAAACTTATCAATTTGAAATATTACTAAAATATACAATATTAATTTCATGTGCGAAAATCATATTTGTTTCAAATCTCACTATGATATGTACCGTTATGATAGCAAGAGTAGGGCAATAATAGCGCCGTTCGGCTATTTCCGAACCGTAATCGATTTAGCTGAAATTGATTTAAAAATATTTATTACCTATTTTGAAAATATTCTTGAATCTACATCGATTAATAGAAATTCTACAAATATATCGTGTGCGTGTATATACTATATACTCTCTTACGCGTGACACCGTGTTACATTGGCAAGCTTTTTCCTATAGCGAAATTAATATTTCAGTGTTGAAATGCGCGTGGAGAAAAGTAGCGTACTGCCGATGAGACGGTAGAGCGAAATAGTGCAACAGTGATGCGACCGAGCGACCTAGTCTTAAAGATATCCAACACTCTTCCGCGTTCTCTTCCCTTTCCACACAGCCCCTCTTCCAGTACCTTAAGACGGTCTACCGCTAGCGGCTAGGTCACTCGGTGGAGACTCGTTCGGTTTAGCGCCTCTTACGGCGCTGTGGCCATAAGTTACTGACCTAGTCAACCAACCGGGGGCCATGACTCTGTGTGCCCGACCGATTAGTCTTTCCGGTGAATTTCAGCCATCGGAACGGTGGCGGAAAGTGGGAGGACGGATAAAGGGGACGGAAAAATCCTTAGCCAGGTGTTTCTACATGGAATGCGGCTGATCTAGTTCTTTTTTTTTTTTTTTTTTCCATGCCTACAATAGGAGCGATGAAAGCAAAAGTACCTGCTCCGCGCCATGAATCGAAAGGTCCTCCCGATACTTTCGCCTTCCCGCGGTTGCAACGATGATCACTGGGTTTTCGGTTGGCCCAGCTCTCTCTTTTAGCTCCCTTCTTTTGGGTTCCCCACATCTAAAATGTCTACTAGCGGTTCCGTTCGATTATTTCAATGGGAGAAGCACAACCGCAACGAATTCATCTAATACCGCGCTCTCAAAAAACTGCGTTTAAAGAGCTATTGCTCTGTGTCTAATCTAATCTCAATAATCAAAATTATATTCAAGTATCTGTGCATTGTGTGATATTGTATTATATAATCATAAATAACGGATTAATATTGAAGAGCTTTCTTTTTTTTTTTAATTTTGCAAAGCAAGAATATCAATCTAAATATAAATTAGTAATAAATGCAAATACAACTGTTAAGTTCTTTAATCATTTATATCGTAATTGCGACAAACTCTTGGAAACATTTTTACAGATAATAATGAGATTTATAAAAAATATCACGTCTTAGAAAAATAAAAAAATTTTTCCTTCTTTCTCTCTCCGTGACTATCGTATTTAAATAGGAAATATATTACGTAAATGCATATATCTCGTACGAAGATTCGCAAAAATAACCGTGAATCGTTTGTGAAGATTAGAAGATGATAATACGAAGCTGCCACGCGAGCGGTCTAAGTCGATCTGCGAGCGCGAACGATGCACAGCACCTGGTGGTATAACCACCTCCATATCCTCCCATCGTGGTGTGTCGATGGAGGTGGTAAAGTCAGCGGTGGGTAGTGGCGCCGTTCCTTCACTTCCTAAAACGCGTCGATAGCCAGTGCTATCCCACTTCCGGTCGAGTGTTGAAAGACGCGCGTACAATCGAAACAAAAGATGTCAAAATCGGGACATAATTTAAACAGCTCGTGAAAATATCCTCGTGACAAGACAAAAAAACGTCCGAGCGAATATTTATTCCGATACGAAGATAATGAAATACAACAATAATTCTCCGACTCCGATTTCCATCTTCGGGCCTCAAATATCCTCTTAGCAATTTTTCATTTTGTCAGGATATTAAGCTGTTAGGCATGGAAACTACTGACGAAAAAGGGATCTTTAGAAGGAATTTGAGAAGCCTTACCTGCTGTGAACCTTCCGAATTTCTTTAACGCGGACAAGTTGTAGCGATAAAAAGAGATCACATTTTCCGCCCAATTTTACGCAATATATTACGCAATGGTTAAGTTCATTCTCTAAGTTAACTGTTTCTTCCTAAGAATGATGGCGTCCTAGCATAAAAAATGGCGCAGAAGCGTAACATATGTCAAGAGGAATCTACAAGGAAATGATTGATGTTTTTAATCATGATCGCATCGATCATTGCAATCGTTAAGAAATTGACCCTGGCGATACGTAAATCGAAAATGACCTTCGAGGAGATTCCTCGCTGATGTGGGAGAACTACCGGATCGTGAAATAACCTCAAGGACCACTTGAAATCTCTTATGATTTCCGCGTGACCAAGGTTAACCCGTGCTCGGTCGACAGTTCCTACGTAGCCTTGGTTTCTCATTTCACGCACATTTACATTCACGCACGTTCATTCCTACTGGCCGTACTGCCCATCCACAATTTCGATATTCTCGAAGATATATAGAGATAATAATCTATTGCCACGGATTCTTTAAACTATTTGAAATAATTTTAATTCGATATATTATTTGGACAAGTTGATTTTTACTTTAATGGAAATTCGATCGCATACACTTTTTCTCGCGATTCTGTTACTTTTTTTATATATATTTTATACTTATAAAAAATCTTTAATTAAAATCATTTATCTCTGTCTCTAACTTTTGTATTTTTCGATTACAAATCAAATTATCGTTTACATCTATGACAAGAGTAAAGCAAGATTAATTTTGTTAACAAAACACCTCGACAAACATATCGAAATCGCTTGGCGCGAAAACACAATTCGCGCTGCAATCGCTCGCGCGATATCGGATTCCGTCAGCAGAATTTTTGATTTAAAAATCCGATTAGATATTGTAACGTAACCCTCCTCGAACCGAAACGTTAGCGCTGACGGAATCGGATCGCTACGTTAACTGACAACTGATCCGCCGTCGGTACTCACCTTGCATCCCTCGCAGGAGTGGACTCCATAGTGAAAACCGGACGCCTTGTCACCGCAGACCCGGCACAACACGGTCGTCCCGTCGAATTCTGAAACAAGCGAGAGAAATGCGTTCCGTTAATGCAAGTCGTCGCAACGATAATCATCCTCTCCCGCGGCTTCCTCTCCACGTGCCGCGGTGCGGCTGCGAGAGAAAGGTGGGAGGGAAAGAAGAACACTTTCTCCTCTCCCGCGCGCGCGTGCGGCGTGTTACAGCATCGCCGTATTACAACTTTCTGCTTTCACCCGCGGTCCTACTCGCTTTTTTTTTTTTACGCTCGCACGCGCCTATCTTAAATTACATTGTTTATCGCGCCGTCAATCAAAGAGAGATACCGGCTTATTCTCGCGTACCTATGTTAAGTTCGGGTTCGGGTTTAGCGGAGGAGACTGTCGAATCCATTGTCGGCATACTGGAACTAAGACAATGAGCTGCTAACTGCACCACGTGATACGGGCTAGTGATGCCCTGAGCGGGTACGCGCGGCACGTTGGACGCACGGGAGTCAAGCGTGGACACGCCGGCGATTAGCGATTCGGATGCGGGTGATGTTGCCAGCGTGTCCCGCGCACTACTGTCCGTAATAAGAATCATGTTTCGTCGGGAGAGGAAGCTTTCACTCTGTCAGTGTTCTCTCGTCCCTGAAGAAAACTACATCCGTTTGCTCACGACACTGCACTGAGAACGATTAGGTCGACATTTACGATATCAGTCCACTGGTCCTCATCTCGCTCTCACTGTCACTATACCCTCACTGACCGATCACTAATGAATATCGATTCGCGTGCGCGCGCTCAAACTTCCGCTCCGAGGTGTACGACGGATCGGTACGATCTGCGGTTGTGCAAAGGTTACAGCCAGGTGTTATAGCGATGCTCGCCGGCAAACGCAACGAATGGTAGCCGAACGCGAGCGGATGGTAACCTGAAGAGAGAGTGAAAGTAAGTCTTCGCTCGAGGGAGGTTCGCGTTGGTCTGACTCGTGTTCGGTGCTGCCGAGTATTGGTTACCTGGGGGCCGTGCAGCCCTTACTCGGCAACTCTGACCAACTCGAAGGTGGGGAGGGATTGATGTGCCTGCTCGCTTGCCAGACTATCGCAGGCTGTGCCTCGATCATCTACAATGTCTACGCCCTGGCTACCTAGTATGTAGTAGAGGACACACAACACATTGCTCCGTACGCTCTCTTACAGGGCCCCCCGAGAGAGTTCATCGTATTTTCAATGCTCGAGGTCACTGACAATTCGCTGCGGGCCCCCGGAGCTGTGCCGTCGCGACCATGACGGGCCCGACCAATCGGTCGTCGGCTCGACGGGCCCTGTAGTCGCGCGATTGGTCCGGCATCATCCCCACCGCGTCTACCACGACCAGCCGGCGGGGTCTCCTTCCTCCCGTTGGAGGAAGTTCATCGGCCGAAACCTTGACTGAATTACCCTGCAGCAGCGGCCAAGGCCATGCGCCCTCTCGCTCGAGCTAACCGCGAGTGTAGTGATTGTCGCGTTGCTTCTCTCTCTCTCTCTCTCTCTCTCTCTCTCTCTCTCTCTCTCTCTCTCTCTCTCTCTCTCTCTCTCTCTCTCTCTCTCTCTCTCTCTCTCTCTCTCTCTCTCATCTATCTATCTATCTCTCTTTTTCTCTTCCTCTTGCCATATCTTTGTCTCTTGCTTCTTTTTCTCTCTATTCCCACACTTGCTCCTCTCTCTTTTCGCTCACTCGTTCTTTCCTTATGTCTCTCTTTTCGCTCAGTCGTTCTTCCCCTTTGCTTTTTTCCTTCCTTCTTTTTTTCATTAGTATATACTATATAAAACCGTGATCTTTTTTTTCTCGCGGTATATGCCCCGCTTTGTTTCTCTCGTAATTTCCTACTCTCGAACGGGAAAAATTTTAATTCTTATGCGCGCAAATTTAAGAATGTCATAATCTTTGTTACCAATTTAAAGGATTATTCGTAAGAATTTTTAATAATGTCAGATATAAATAATTGAATATCTAATTAATTTGATTTTAAAATTTGTCATCAAGATTCACATTTATGAATAAAAAACTGATCGTCACGTGTATGTTTGCACAAAAAATGTGATGACGATTTGACATACTCGCTGAATCAGACCGAGAGATCAAGTTGAGGTCGGTATTCGCTATTTTAATATAAATATACTTGATGTCCCGAAAGCATTCTCGTGGCTGTTTATCACTTTTCTTATGTCGCATCGAATTACTGCTGATAAAACTGAAACGGATATTCAACCTACCAGTTATTCATCCTCTTCAATTGCGCAATGAGAAAAAATGGAAAAAATTTCGTTTAATTATTGTAATAAGCAATATTTATAAATAAATCTCGCTCAAAAAAAAAAAAAATTAAATATTATGATAATCGGGTCTCAAAAACTAAATTATTATTCATGCAAAATTGATATAATTTCTTTATAAATATTTTTTGATCACGTAATGATACTCGATTATTTAACGATGCGCAAGAAAAAGACCAAGAGTCGAGGTTAACGCACTGTTGTAAACTCGCGACAAAATAAATTACGTTAATGATAAAAATGTCAACTATCACTCTACCATATGGAAGTTAAAGTTTATATCTTTACAAGACAAAAGTTTTCTGTATAAAGACACGTTGTACGATATACAATGGCAAGGTCGGCAATAAACTTCAAAGGAACAGCGCAGAGGGAAGGGTTATATGATTCTCTGTCTATATCATCGAATTCTCGATTTTTGAGGCGATTGCTCGGTTCTTTCCTTTTTCACAAAAATATCGTATTTCGAGGATCCGAAATATCCTCCTACGGAAAATCCTTGAATGCACTTCCTGCGGTCTAAAGAATCTATACGGCTGCGAATCGAATGTGAACATTCGAGAATATTGAATTATGCGAAGATTTCATAGCGGTGTCAACTTTGCTTTCGTTAATAGAAAATAATCCGCAAGAGTAAATTATTATATATATTTGCGTTTATTCATTATGTTTATTATGTCACAAGTTGTGCGTGTGTATAAATTAAAAGTAAAAATGTAACAGAGGGATATCTCTCTATTCTTTCGCGCTTCTTATAAATAAATCATTGAGATGTATGTACAATATTATCCAGTATTTTTAAAATGGAGTTGTTCTTTGGTTAACCGATGCTTATTGAGCGCAATAAATCGTCTCTCCGTGAGATAGATTTACGCGGATATTTCGCTGAAGCATTTCTTCACGCTCTCTTACTCGGCTACGAACTCGGACAGACCTCGAATGTAATGGCCGCGACGACGGAGGTCAGACGATGGCGTTTCCTTGAAATCGGGTAGTGACCTGCAACCACGCACATTTATATGCAACGAATACACCATGACCCTCGCATCTATTTTTAATCGATCGTACTGTAAAGCCTATCGCACGTGTTGTTATTACATTATTTTTCTTTAAGCATCGTGTCAAAGAATATTACATTCTCAGACGTGAAGCGAATTTGATGGTTCATCTTCATTAACACATTCTATAGAGCGTCGAAATAATCCTCGCGCATATTTTCTTCAATGATTATTTACTATTATAACGATAGTCGATGATCTCCGGGAGAAAAAAAAAAGATTAGCTCGAACAATAAAAAAATTTTATAACGTTGAATGAATATTAATTACGTTTTATCCATAAAACCGTAGGTGAGTTTCTTCGCTTTGTCTGGTTCCCGCGTTTGAATTACATGACTTTTCGCCTTCGCGTATGGCTTAATGGATTCGTTTTATTCGCAATTATGTAAATGGGATTATCGGCGTTTGCATTGTGTATCAAGATGGTTCGCAATTCCTTCCTCTCGCTTTAATGGAATGGTAACGCGCAGCGATGCATGTTGAGGAGGCGCGCGGATAAAAATGTAACAAGCAGAGGCGCGTAATTAGAGGTTGCTTTTTCACAGCAACCGAGGATTGCATTGTCTACCGTTCGTGTCCTTGGCACTGAGCGACCGGTCGCCGACTTCATAGTCGCTTTGCCTCTATCAAGATTCTCGGCTTCCTACCCAGCTTCTGATTATCGTACAATCACGATGCGAACGTCGAAGGTCCTAGATATCTCTTCAGAAGATGCTATGCGCATCTCTGACACAAGTTCGATTCTTTCGTCAAACTTGGATGAAATTTTTAATTATCTATACATTCTTAAATTATTCTCGAGAAAAAAAGAAAGGAAAATATCTTGCCTGTCCGCGCGAATTAAAAGTGAAGATAAACAAATTTATTATGACGAGATTGATGCGTACCGTGTATAATTATTATGCGAGGGAAGAATATTGTCTGATCTGAACGCTTCTTTCACGCGATTCGCGGATTAACGGAGTACATAGTCGTCAATACATAGACCTGGTGCACATCGGCACGGACGCCGATCGTCGCGTATATGTCGTATCGCTGAGTAATATGGCGATACTTCCGCAGTGGGCGCTATGGGGCAGGCTATGGGCATAACGGTGCGCACTGCGCGTCACGCATATGCGTGCGTGATGTCACTGAACCTGGAGCAGCAGCAGCAGTAAGAGCGGGTGCACGTATGCGCGCAAACTCACAAGAATACCACGTGACTGTTCCGTCTTGCGGCTTTACGCGTTGTACTTTACATGTGTCATGTATTTTGCATCGCACGCGTTTCATCGATTTTTATAATGCCTCCGTAAGATCGTGTGATCGGCAACAAATTTGACCTTACAAACAACACACGGAAAAACGATCGATTAACTGATAATAATAAACTCTGGAGTACCGCCAATTTCCGGACTGCATGAGAAGATTCTAAATCTTTACACATTTGCGTAAAAAGACTTAAAAACTAAACTATACAAAAAGTACATCTAGATCCGTTTATTCGGAAATGCTATAAAATGTACGTGACCGCGCGCGTGCTTTTTCGGCATGAAGAGTCGGTCGTTCCAAAAAGAAAAGGAACGGAAGAGGATCAGTGGGCGTGGAGGAGCAGCTGCGTTGCATCACGCGTACACCCGCTGCACGGACATTAAGATGCGCGTTGTATTTCGTCGGCGTAATCTTTACAATGCGGCGCGTGTCTTCGATCATATCTCGTTCAGGGAAGCGCAGTGACTCAGGATATGTGTCAACGACGATGTGTCGTCGAATGAACGCGTCGAATTTCTCGCTCACGATATTGATCATGATATTCCGCGATATTTTCAAATTGTTACATTTAAAAAAAAAATAAAAGACCAATATTTCTACTGTCTAATTAAAATTCTTCTCCAGTTTTATTATATTTCAGTCGGTCACGCAACTCGATCTAGATTCGATAGTGATAAAACTTCTGTTAAGAAGCGATTTGGTAAAAAGCGCGATTATCGGGTCTACTTAAATGCATTCTATCACATCAATGACAGAATCGGTGAAAATGACACGAGCGATACTGTTCGCGCTTGCTCGTTCGCTCGCGGCGAAAGAAAAATGGAAAAAGTAATTTCTCTGCTGGCGCCACGTGCTGGGTCGAGCGATGGACGACTTGTGCCGCGACCTGCGAAGAAACACAAGGAGGCCGCGCTCGATCACCTCGTTGCGTTCGCGAGCGAGAACACGCACACGATCGCTCTCGCCTCTGTAAATGGTCGCGCGCGCAATTGACGCAGCGAAAGAATCTTGCGTCGTTCAGGTGGAAGAAGAAACGAGAGGAAGGCACGCAACGACGCGACATAGATAATGTAGATGTCTGCGATCGAGTACAGTTGCAACGACGAGGTAAAGATGAGCGAGTCGAGGTGTGATTCGCGCAGTTGATGCTAAAGAAAGAAATGCAATATCGTGAGCCTGATTGCGAGTCTTAGGAAGGCTTCGATTTCCAAAGCCTCGGCATCTCGAACCGTTAGATCTTTGATGAACCAAGATGGACGAGTTACAGTAAAGTCCTGTCAGTCGCGAATCCCGTCGATTTAGCGTAAAGGAAGAAATAGAACGTCGTGATCGAACGTTACGCGTTCATCATTCTGATCGTGGAGTTTATCATGATTTCGATTTTCAAAATCTCATTTCCTTTAGCCATTATATATTGTCGACAAGGAAAAATGATCGGGTTATAATAGATTGCTGCTTATAAATCGGATCGCGTGGGTTAAACGAACGTAAGAAATGGGATATCGCGTTATCCTGGCTGTGTTCTAAGAATCAAGAGTATTCCAATCTACGAAGTCTCTTAACTCCTTGAACCGTTAGATCCTTTACTTTATGAATAGCTGTGTGTATCCTTGGATATTGCGAATATTACATACTTGAATGGTCAATGTATTGTATCTTAACATTTCTGAGAACTTAAAAATCGCATTATTTATTTAATGGCAATATAGGTCATCTTATTAAAATTATTAAGATCATCGAAAGCGTCATTCGTGATGGCAAAGCCAAGGTAAACGGAAGGAAAAAGACGTCTTCTCGAGGAAACGACGTGGAACGTGAAGGTAAAAGATAGTACTGGCAGAGAAAGAAAGAAAGAAAGAGAGAGAGAGAGAGAGAGAGAGAATGAGGAGAGCAAGGAACGTGTGCCACTAGCCCCAGGCTGGCCTGCTTCGTATTGCTACTTTAAGACGCAACTTGATTATAGCGAGTACCTTTACTTATGGTCCCGCCTCCTCTCACGGACTGACGAACGGGTAGCCGCGGCAAACCGCTTTTCTCTTCCTCGATTGATCACGAAAAACGAGGAGAAACGAGGAGGCCGATGGTGCGAGCCTTCTACTAACATAAGCCGCTAACTAGGCTGACTGTGAGAAAGACGAGACCGTGTTTCTGGGGCTTGATTATCAGATTGATATAATCGGCAATTAATTTTTTCTTATTTCTTTTAATATTTTTGCAAAAAAGAAATTCACGTGTACAAATTTTGTTTTAATATTATTTTATCGAAAGGAACAACAATGTGTGAAATAATTCTATGACAAATTTAGTTTACTATCTATATAAAAATAAAAATATATCCGTATGTATCAATCGACTTTTTTTTTTTTTTTTTTTTTTTTTTTTTAAACAAAATCAGATTATGATGCGCTAAATTCTTTGAAATTTTCTTGACGTAATTAAGAAAAGAGTATAGAAATCAGACTAGAACGAGAGCGAAAAGAATTACAATTCAACAAAAATCGATTATGGAAAAATTCTTTGGAAAATTCTTTGGAAAGACACGCGCACAGTAGACACAAAAATAATGTTTATTTAATTCATCACATGGGAAAAAATACGGTAGAGCGTTAGATCGGAGAGCGTAGGAGTTGTCTTAAAAATTCATCCGCCTATTTAGCTCTAGACAAATAACCGACAATAAATCATACATGATGAGTAATAGCACGCAGTGACGGAACTGTAAGTAAATTGTCGATTTAAGTACCAAAGGTTAATGTATTTATGACATATTGCGAAGAAAGGGCGAGGGAAATTATTTAAGATCCTGAATTTTCGCGGTCATCGATCCTAGAATGGCGAACACTCTGCGCGAGGCGTGGTCTTCGGGAAGACAATGGATGCCGTGTCGGCGTCCTCGCGGTGCGTTGACCCAGAGAGCAGTCTTACGATTAATGGGGGCTTTTACATAACCGGCCTTGCCATTCTCGAATCTCGCGTGCTCTCGCCCGACCATCGTGATCTCGCGGCGATCTAACTCATCGTCTGGCATCTGCATTGTGAACCTTACGACAATGCGCGGCATGGGAACCGGTTTCGCAAAATGCAGGTACAGCAATGCACAGCGCGGACACTGGTTGCATCCGTTGCATCGAACGCGTGTTGTAGGGAAGGGAGAATTGTGGCTCTAGCGGTGAGAAAGAACGTTTTAATATATACAATATAAGATGCCATCGCGTATATACAGGCCCGATAGAAGGCCGTTTCAAGCCCTTGCAGCGATACATGTACAAAATGTCGAACACATCTGGCAATAATCGATATTTCAATGTATACGGTAATAATGTAATTGTATATAATCGAAGAAGCGATAAATCTTTTTAAATTATCAGATAGCGAATTCTGCATGATCTTTTAATTCGCGTCTTACTCTTAGCGCGCATTAGCTCTCTGACATCGAAGAGACATTACGTAGACCGTAAATCATCGATTTCCCGCGTACAGTAGATTTAATTGAGGTAGAGAAACCGTGTCGCGCGTCTCTCGATTCACCGTCGGTGGCGGCTCTCGCCGGGAACCTCCGGAAAGCGAAACCAATCGTGACTGCCGCGTCGCGGGCACCGCGTACCCGAGGTACGACCGAAAAGGTTGACACGGCGAGAATCAATGACCTCGTGGTCGCGGCAACGGAATGCGCCTGTTCCGCGGCTAGAGAGCCGCCGCGCCGTTCGTTTGAAATTCCGCCGAACGGTAAGGAAACGAGGTCCTCCACCTCGGCGGTGCAGCGCAATTGGATATAGGAAGGTAGGGGAAGGTCGGTCACGGGTGTATCGCGCCGAGTGTGGTTGCTAAGTCAAAATCGGTCTATCCACGGAGCGAAGCTTCTTCACTTCGGGATGGAGGCGAGGATAGGAGGAGGAGGAAGAGGAGGAGGAGAGAACCCAGAGAAGTAGAGAGAGAGAGAGAGAGAGAAGGAGAGCGAGGAGGCAGGCGGCTTCCGCGAATGTTACGGGACTGCATAGCGACGTGGGAGTGCAGCGACTGCATCGGCGCGCGCGTCTTGCAACCGACACGTATGTGTGTGTATACATACATACATACATACATACACACGCGTAGTCTCGGGAGTGCGCCGACCCCTACCAGCTCGCAAAACGGTCACTGACCTCTTCGCGCCGTTCGTCCCCATCCCACCCCGCGCGACTCGCCGCGAACGAGCACCTGCGTCGACGCTGAACGAAACGCGCCGGGATTGTGCGGGGCGTCGCGACGCCTGGCATAAAATCCAGGGTGGCGAGCGAAGCGGCGAGTGCACCCGCGCATCCTTGGAGATGATCGATTTTTCAAGTTTTAAAGGGAGATTGTCCCTCGGCTGTCGATTTTAAGAAAATTTAGACGAAATATAGAAAGAGAGATAGCGTACCGATAAATATCATTTTTAATCTTTTATTTTTTCTTTTCATAACGAAGAGAGCGAATCGATAATATATAAAATTACGGATAAGTTAAAGAGAGATAGTAGAAATACGTTAAAAAATATGAATGCGATTAAGCAGCGAGAGAAAAATCACGCAATGATCGCAATCTCGTTTTGACTTTCAACGGTGTCACTTGGCGTGGTAAATTAATATTCGCGTGTCTTTGAATTAAATGATCCGTTTCGAGAGTTGTTACGAGGTACCGCGAGGTCAATCGCGTTTCGCACTTAACGCGAGCTTTATGCGGCACGGTTAGAATCGGATAAAAGAAAAGCGAAGGAAGAAGGTGGGTTCGTTCCTCGCCCTCTCCCTTCTTCTTAGACGGACGCGCTCTTGCTTCCCGGTGCCTAGGAACGCTCGAGATGTGCGAATGAAGGGATTGGAGGGAGGAGGGTGTTCGCTCGAAAAATGGGAGAGAGGGCAGAAAGAGAATAAGAGAAGGAAGAAGAAGCGCAAGAGGAACAAGAAGAAAGCAGCGCAGAAGAAGAGGGGAACGCATCCTCGGGGCCGTCCTAACGGTAGGGCGGGTCACTGCACGCGGCTACGCGAATGCAACTCTTTGCAGTTGCATCGCGAGCGCCTGGCGAAGACTTCTACCAGATCGCGTGCACCGGTGCAATGCCCTACCTAGGTGTAACGCTCCCAGCTGCCCTTACGTATCCTCGCCGTCGCGCGAATACGCGTCCTTTCTCCTCCTCTCTTCTCGCTCATCGTCCTCTACCACCTTCGAGTCCTTGAACTCTCTCGCGAAGGGCTCTGTTGAGAATGCTAAGAGGCAATCTCTCTATCTATAGATAATCGCCTCCGAAGATGTTCGAGGGCGCGCACCTGATTCTTCGAACGGTCCATGTCCGAATAAACGATCGATTTTGCCGTAAAATCTATTAATTCTCGATAATCGAGACGAGATAAAATTTTTATCGGTATTTATTTATATCAAGTCTGCAGAAATCATCGCGGGAATTTATCAAAGAAAATCTGAACTTATTTATAGTTAATAAATATTGTATATATAAAAATCCTGAGAGAGAGAAGAAAAATAGATCTTCCTCAAGAATATATATCTGACCGAAAATATCAGGCGTCGTGCTATTTCGAGAATAGTGGACGTCACCGGAGCCCGGCGATATAATCTCCCCAATTACAAATAACTCTTTCGTCACACCGTCGAGAAAATTCATCGTGTTTCGTCGGTACGGAACGCGACGTGTAACAGTACTCCTACGTTTCTACGCTTAAGTACGCACAAGTCCACGCGCTCGTACGTCCGAGAGGTACGTGCGTGCGTAAGAGCATGAATGACATAACGATCGTAGGAGTCGTCGGCCGTCGACCCTAGAATTGCCGGTACGTTACTAACATGTGCATCGTGTTTTTTTTTTTTTCCTGAAAAATTTGTATTTCTCTATCCCGTAACTTTTTCAATTATAGCCAGGGGGAGAGTCGCGTAACTATTACCGTGGTATCGCGAGTGGCCACTAAAATTTTGCACACTGCTCCTTTACCCCTTTCTGTCTTAAGCACGCATGCGTGAGAGAAGCGAATAATACGAACGATCGAGAGTGTTCGGTCGTTGACCTTTGGCAAATGCATTCGCGATGCATCGCGTTTGAAAAGAATTCTCATTAAATAAAATATCTTTCTTTTGCACGCGCGGATAGAAATAAGCTTTCTATAATAGAATTCATACGATAAGAATTCTGATTATAACTAGACGATCAATCGCTGATATAAAATTGTAAAAACTTATACTCGTCAAAAATTGGAGAAATAATTTATCGGAGATTATTTATCCATGTATCCTTTTTACCGATATTCACATGGAAATTTAATTAAGATGTTAAATCAATATTTCGAATAGATATGAAAATATAATTGTCATCAGTTGTCTCCCTCTCAAATTACAACTGTAATTTATTTTACGGGAGTATCAAGTATGACAAATAGCACGATAATTCTGGTAGCAGTCGGAAATGGACGTCTCATAGTAAAGAGCGGCTTGGCGCGCTAAGCCTGTTTTTCTGACCCACATCGTCGAAAGTTCGTTGCCGCTATAATCCAGACGTGGCAGTTACCTGCGCAGTTTTGTTAGATGAATGATCTTTTGCGTCATACGATGTGACCACTGTTTTCGTTGATGTAATGTCTGGCGTGGTGGTCGCCGTTGCGTGCACTATCGCGAAGCCGGGAACGGTTCTCTCTCTCCAGATAGAGGTCGATCTACCTTCGGTACCGTGAATTATAGATGAGATTAAGAGATAGAAAAGGAATATTATTATCTATATCTTGTTAAAAATTGATATCGCTCAATTTGTGATTAATGTGTTATTTTCACACGAAAAGTGAGTTATATTACATATTAATATTTTAAAACGCGCACAAGAATATTTCTTTTAATATATCTTGCTATAAAAGCGCACGAAAAGAAGATGTTATTGAACATCTGACTTACACTATGAAAATAGATATTTTAGCACGTCATAAATAGTATGTCTTGAAAATTGTTCTACATCATATATATGCTGTCTTCGCGATAGGTCGCTTTTTCGATTTCCTTCCTCAGGCAGCTTTCAATGAAAAAGCGAGTCTCGTCTCGCGACTCGCTCGATCATCGAAGATTCTCGATTTCGGGGCACCGACAACGAGAAGGAGGCGATGAACTCGGTCATCGGGCAACAAACTGCAAGCCCCACTAGCTCGCCATCGTGGCTTCCTCTTTGCTTCTCGCTCGTTCCCTCCCTCGATCCTTCGCGCTCTTCGCATTTCTCTTCCTCTCCTTCTCCCTCTTTTTCTTCTTTGCCTCCTTCTCTTTTCGATTACACGGCGCACACACGCGTACATTTACTCCGTATACGAGGTAACGCTGCTTCGAGGCACTCTTGACCGTGAACTTCTCGATGTTTCTTCGGGATTTCTCGCGCGGAAATCGGCAGGAATCGCGCCGACCGCGTGACGCTCCCTTGTGATTTCTTACGACCGTATCCTGGGAGAAGAGAGATAAAATGGATGCTGAGCGAGCCTTTAAATTTTTAAATACCTATATTATAGTTCCTTATTATAAAGTTTCTTATATTTTTAGATGTATCATTAAATTTTTTTGAAATGTCACATATATTATACATCCTTTTATAATTGTCAGATATTTTAAATATCTTTGATTTTTAGATTTTTATTTTTATATTTTTACAAGAATCATAGATTTTGAATCGTTAAGCTGATGATCATATTCGCGTCAATTCCAACCAAGAATTTGGCGAGAACATAAATATTCGCGTTTCATTTCTGATATTATTGCAGACAAATTTAAAAGAAACAAGTGTCAAATGCATTGCAATGATTTATTGGTCTTATTCTCGTATCAAATGATTGCTATTATTTTTGATGACCCAACGATACGGATCGGGCGTTAACGTTGATAATTTGTGGCGGTGAAACGTGACGTCGTCGTGAAGCCAACCCCACCGCTCTTTCCATCCCGAACCTTCCACTTGTCATGTGATAAACTCACGCGTGAATACGCATACGGAGTAGCGGTTTCTCCTGCGTTGTCTAATAATGTTTTAGACAGGCGATAACAGCGGATCAATAATTTGTGGATAGAATTACCAATTCGCTTGGATAGCGATATAGAAGTAAGTAAATATCTCATATCTCGAAATTTACAACATTTGTCGTTTTCTTTATCTCTCGCCGTTCCTTCTAGGATTAACTATAATGTTAAAATAGAACGTGCGAATTTTCCGCCGTTCCCGGAAGAGGCGAGAGCGGTGTTGATTCGACGTCGAAGTAATTTTTCGCGAGGGATGTACGGAGAACACAGGAGGAAAGGACGAAGGAGGGAAGGCGGAGGAGGGATAGGAGGAGGGCGTTAGGCAGGAATCTCACGTGCAATTACTTCAGGGTACATCTAACCAGGGCTATGCACTCCGCGGGCGAGGGCCTCCTGACAAACGGTGAAAAAGCCCGTAGCGTAACCGTTGCTGTTGCTGCTGCATAGCACATTGACGTCGTCGTGCTAGTGTGGGTTACCTGGTTAGTGACCGGCCAACCGAGTTCACTGGCATCGGCCCTCTTCCAGGTTGGCTAATCTTGCGAACGGAGAACGCCTGCTCGCCTGCCTGCCTGCCTGCCTGCCTGCCTGACTCGCTCCTTCGTTTTTTCCCCTCTCCTCGACCACCTTCTCTTCTTTCTTCTTCCTCTTCTTGCTCCTTTTGCTCTTCTTTGATGGGAAATTCCCTTGGCGATTTCTAGCGTGGCTTTCATTATTTCCGACAAGCTGATGAAACAATTGGCGATCAACTTATACGCTTCTTAATCATATACATGGAAGAAAGATCTAGATTTAATTATATAATTACTTTAATTAATTCTTTAATTAGATTTAATTGTATAATATGAGTTCGCGTAATCGAAAAAAATATTCATTATTATACTAGAAAGTTACGTTTGTGAAAATTTGCCACCGTTCATTGAAAGTCCTCTTTCTCTGATTTCATATTAGTTATTTACCATATATAATATTAATAACGCGCGACTTTAATTTTGTATCGTCTTTGAATGAAATCTTTGTATAATATCTCGCGATAGATATTTATACGAATATATTTAGTAATGACAAGATCCGGAAGATCGGACAGTCGCTGAAACATATACGATGTAAGAAATTTACCAATGATTCATTGTGTTTCAGTATGATTCGTATTCTATCTATTCTGTCTCTGCGAGTGACGCATCAAGTCATACGTTTCAGCATTTATCGTTACGCGTGTTAGCCCATACGCACGTGCGACTCGTTACAAGCGGGCTACAGGTGAAGTAGGTACAACGCGTGTCATCGGATTTATCGTACAGATAGAATCACAGGATCGTGGTCCAGAATCTTTTTCACAACTAAACTTTCTATCATTTTAGGATGCAAAGACAACGTTTAGATGTAGCACTAAATAGATGTTGTAATTTTAACGAAGGAGCGGCAAAATTATTTTTTCGCGAAATCTTGACCGGCAAAGTATTGATATCATATATTTCATGTTCGATATTGCGTAGAAATCTAATAGTCCGACTTATAATCCGCGTTAATCACGCATGAAATAAGCAATTTACCGACTTGTTCGCCGATTCCTTATCCAATCGCGACGAGTATTAAATTAAACGGCGACCGTGAACCTACTTTTTGCGTAGCTTTTTGTCTATCAATCCTTGGACTCGCCTACCTTGGGATTCGACGATCGTCTCTGCGTAGTTTGACCTCGGCGGGAATGAAAAGGATGTCGTAAGGACATCGACTATCAAATTTTTTTTTTTTTGCCGACCGTTTTACGAGAGACTTCGAGTCGCAGAATTTTATCAAATCACATACAAGTAATATACGATCCTTGAAGTTATATGTAACCAAATAAGCTTCTCTATTCTCGACATTTTCAGCGTCGAAATTTAATTCGCCGAGATTTTTTAATCCTATGCGATAATATTCTTTACGATTAAAGTTTCTCATTAAATTATTGATAATCGAATGCGACAAGTTCGACAAGTGCTGAGGACAATGCGCTCGAGCTGAGTCGCTTCAGCATCGGTCAGTGGCCGTGTGTCTTGAACGGTTACGTATCACGTATTCACAACGCGAACTCTTCTTTGATCGGTCATCGGCACGACCCTCGACCATCATGTGCACACGCGCAAAGCGCCGTCAGGGCGGTGGGCTTCGGTAATCCGTACGCGTGCACATGTTCGTCGAAGCCGCGTGCGTTCACCCCGGGGCAGTAGACTACTAGGGGTAGTATAATCGTCATATTTACCGCACACATTCAAATTTTAAAACATCGCCGCTAGACTTTATCGTCTCGAAATTGCAATTGTTCTGCTTTCGTTCTCACGACGTAGCGTTTATTTCGAAATATTTTTTCAACAATATATATCACATATTTAATTATATAAACAAAATATATCCATAAAAGACTGAATTTCGGCGAATAAAAGCGTAGCGTACGGAAGTTTAATCGAATGGAATCTCGTAGCCTCTTTCCGAATCACTCCTAGTATATCTCGGTGGCATGAGATGGAACGGAAACACGGAACGGTTTATTCATTGATATTCTTCAGTGAGCATAATTGTTCGCCCCCCCCCCCACCTCCCCTCCCTTATATATCAACGTAATCTAGGCTGCAACGATGATTCTGGTAATCGAACAGTTTAATAGCAACGAAATTATAATTATTTCGCAAAATTGCTAAATCTCGATTAGAAAATGTTTAATTAAGTACGTTAAATACAAGGAAAGATTAAAGTGTGAATTGTTAAAAAGATTATTTGTTGTTGATAATAACCGAATCACTACTGTATAGTAAAAATGAAAATTTGCCGCGAGTATGGGGAGCGAACAAAGACGGCGCGCATAGCTAAACCTGGACTGTGCTCCAGATCTGCCGAGTGCTCTAAATTCATAAGTACCGACGGTGCGATCGAGTCCACTCGGGGCATCGAGTGCTCGCTCTTATTCGCATGCTCGGAGTGCTGCGCGACGCGAGCGCGAACGCGAACGCGAAAATGGGAGAAGACCATAGTGGTTCGCGGGTGGCGAGGAGTAGGAAGAGGGAGGTTAGTGAACGCAACTGGACGTCGGTCACTCACCTCCAACCATATTGCTCCACATCCGCGGAAGATAAAGCGAGAGGGGAAGGAGGCTGGCGATGGCTGGACCACATGGTAGAAAACAAAGACAAAGTTACGCACCAGGCGAAAGGATGCGCGAGAATCGGCTTATGTAATTGTCTCGCGAGACTTGGTCTAAATTTTTCTTTTCCCTTCCTCGTTTTATCTTCCAAAATAGGTTGCATCGCTACCGTCTTATCTAGCAATCGCTCTGATAATCGGGGAGGGAAATTGGAACGGTCAATGCGTGTCGACCCTTGCTTCATCGACGTATTTACTTATACATCTCGAAGATATAGAGCTTTTGTATAATTACACGCCACTTATAAGGCGAATGTTCGCTGTCACGGCGAGAGTGTCACGAAACAATGCACGATAGCGCGTGCCGGAGAAAGTCTCGTGAGAGAGTATATCTGGGAAAGCCAATCGCTGGTCGCATGACGAGTACGATTTACAACGCGATACGTATTTTTCGTAGACTAATGAGCAACGGGATGGTACTCCCGCGATAGAAATGGAAAGATCTTATCACTTCCTCGTTTTCCTGAATCGCCGATTGTAAAAGCTTGAAAGTTAATTCAGTTGGTTACTCCGCTTTACTCGTAAGATGTACAGGGATCCAACGGAGTAATGAGAATCTACTTTTTTTTTTTTATATATAAAGATGCGAATGTATACTATACGCGACGCGTTAACTTCAGCTATGAATTTTGTATTTAGAATTTATACAGGCGGTTTAATTCCCGTTCCACTCGGAGGACAGCCGTACTCGCGCGCGATTTTCCGCTCGCGAATGCGTCCCTTCCGGGCTGTTAGAAGGACCGCTTGCGGTAACGAGCAACCGATGGGACGGACTATTAGTCGGTCCCCATGGTTAGGTTGCTGCGTTGGCGTGGTCCCGCATTAGCATCGATATAGCGAGGGTCAGGTCGGGTTCGCTGAACTCGATGCACCGTGTCGGTGCATCGTGCGAAACACGGCGCGGCGTCCGCGCGAGGAATGAAGAGTACTGGGCGGAATGTTAGAAACGGTCGGTGTCAATGTACTCGAGGTATCGCGACTATGATCTAAAGAAGCGATAGCGACACATCGATTCAACAACGTACTTTATGAGACAAGTGATTGTAAAAAATTAACAGATTAACGTTTACAACTTTGTAATGATTATGCAATGGAACAAGTTGCACAGTTTTGCAATCAATCAATAGAATTAATAAAAGTTTCTAAGTGAGATCGAATACTTTATATAATCTTTATACAAACTTTCACGCGAGAAAATTAATGTAAAAAAAAACTATAGAATGTTTCGTTCACTTTTCCCTTTAAACATCAAGATATCATTATTAATATGAGTATTATAGTAAAATATTGTTTTTTTATTACAATATATATAATGACACAATTGATTACATTTAATCGTGATATAGTTTAAAAATATTTCATGTTATCCATGTCGATACGAGAGCACGTGGCAGCTTGCAAAACTGGTCCTCTCCGTGCGCTCATTGGCCCGCGACGCGCGCCGCTGACCGAATAACCAAATTTGCGCTTGCCTACTTTGGCTGTTACGTAACCGCGTTGTTTTACACCGATTTCGCGCCAACGGGCCCCGAGGGACCCACTTTAAACTAGTGCCGTATTTTTTTTTCTCTCTGCGTATGTCACGGTTAATTTTAGCGCACAAAGCTTGAATTTTATTCAATTTTGCGGTACACGAATCTTCCTTCTTTCATGTTATGGCTATAATTATTATATGATAAAATGCAGAAATTCAAAGAGGAGCACATTTTCTAAGAATTTCAAATTAATATTTTTTCAACGCATATTTAAATAATATTTTAATTTTACACGGAGTTGTTTGACTAAAATAAAAATTGAAATATTTGTTATGTCCGAAAATTCTTTATTTAATACCGCTATTAAATAATTTTAATCGTATTTAAATTTAATTATGGTTACTTTTTTTTTCATTCATGGGATAGTTCGGGAATTTAAAAAATTTAAAATATCACAAAAACGTACCGCTGGATGCAGCAAGCTCGCGCACTCGCGCGTGTACATAGCGTCGTTGCGGTTGCTCCTAACGATGCATCGACCTCTCTCTACGCGGTTGTGGCATGTGCACGGCTAGTGCATCGGCGGATCTACAGTTAGGCGAACCGAATTCGCGACAATGAACGAGGAAGCTAGCCGCAGCTTACCGACCTATTTTTAGATCACTAACGGATGACTATGCGCGCGAATATAAACGCCTCATTTTCTAATTTCTATCGTGATCGTTACAGTGATTTATTTCTATTTCGAAGCAGAATCTTTTTCAAGAAATTTTTCATGATATTCTCCAGCTGAAATAGATTTCCATTAAAATTCGCAATCGTGGGGATACAAAATTCTGCGTAAATAAATATATTAATAAATGTCCAGCTAATTTTTCTTATAAAAAATCGCAACATTTTATGTATATAATACAAAATTTTACAATCAGTAAAAAAAAAAACTCGATAATTTTTATGCGAACAAATTGTTTTCCTTCTCGGCACTGAGAATTGATAATTCTGGAACGTGGTATCGGGCTTTGTTAACATTTCGTCACGACTTGGAGGCATTCGCGTTCACTAACAATTAGTTCGATGTTGGATCTCGCCCATAAGTTGCCTCTTTCGTTCACGTTGACTCGTGATCCAGATTCGTATTGACCCGTTTCCTTCGATTCAGCTGCAGAGCGATTAACATTCGATCTCACTAACGTATCGCCCACGTGATTCGATCGACAAAAGCGGCAAAAGGGCACCTGCTAACGAGATCTACAACTCATAGGAAAACGAGTCTGCGGTGAAATCAATCGGTAGATAATAGAATCTGTACGGATTAGCGTCGTTTATGCAAGAGGGATCAAAATGTCACATATTTTCGATTGTAATCGTTTGAAGCAAATCTATACTGGCAAGAACTGCGCGTCCAATTAAGCGAACGAAATGTTATCGGCTACGGGGACTGTCCGCTAAGCATAATTGCCTCGGCATTTCGACATCGTAATTCAGTACGATTCAAATGAGAACAACAACAACCGTCAAGGCTCTTGACCTCTTGCTTGATACACTACACCGAAAGGTAGATTCTGCTGATGTCGTAATACGTCTCGAAGGAGTCAGTAGCCCGGTGCCGAGCCATTGACCCAACAAGGCCGAACCGCCAAATATGGTGGAAATTTGTAATCGATCCCGGAACTATTACAGTTGTCTCGATTAGCATATTTCTCTACAAATAGACTTGAACAATTTCATCGCTTAAATATGACGTAATGTTTTGAAAGTTTTGCTCGGGCAACGTTTTGATCGGTTATCTTTCCGAGTTATCTCACCCATATTTACGCTACGGAAACGTCAAAACTCCAAATCCCTTCTGAGTCTGATGTCTGAGGTGCCGGGATATTCACACGTCGAATTTAGTCACGTGACTCGGCGAAATCGTTTCCCTGGCTGTTCGCGCGCGCTGGCCTCCACGTGGAGGAGAATTGTCGAGAATTTGGCGAGTCCGCTCGAAGCTTGGCGCGAGGGAGCGAGAGACGGAGAAAGAGAGAAAGAGAGAAAGAAAAGAGCGTCCTCTCTCATCACGAGGTGTCACTGACTCCCGTACGTAGGTGATCGACCTCCATAGTCCCCACCAATCTCTCTACATTCGTCCCTTGCCATCTTCTTACTTCGTCGCTGCTTCTCGTTGGCACTCTTGCCCCCCTTTCCTCCTGGTCATCTGCAAACGCGTACTGCGATGACGTAACGCCGGTTATTCAACCTGGTTGGCCAGTGACGAAATGCCAATGGCCACGATCCGGCTCTGCGAAAGTGCCCTCCGTCTCGCATACCCGCTATTGTTGAAACGAGACGCGCTCCCGTTTATCTTTCTTTCTCTCGCAGAAAGCGCGTGAATAGCATCCCGACGTTAAATATCGATAATCAATCGTGAGTTTGCGTTTTTGAAGATCCGGAGATACGTATTTATTATTATCGACGGACGAAATGTCCATCATATCTTGATATATAAAAAACGAAAAAAATTGCTTTATATTATACAATGTAGCATAGCTAAAAATAAGGAAAAAAAGTCGATCAATATTTATTAGTGATTTGATCAAATTTTGATCGTATGGATTATATTCGCGTCACGTGGTCTAATATAAATCTAATGTCACAAATTTAAAGATGAGTCGATGGGAATGAATCACGCCGCAGGCCCGAAAGTGTTTGGTCGTTGTTTACAAATGTTGCTTTCGGGCGTTTTCAACCGCGTCATCGTGCTCTGATTAAAAGACGGACGTTCAACTTCGATCCTTAGTACGTCCAGCTGGTGGTGGAAGTGCGTCTTTGATTAGAATTATTCGCCGCTTATACACAAGTCCATCGATCTAATGGAGGCTAGGAAATCAATCACAGAATCCTGATGGGATTAGACTTACAAATTTTAGATCTCGATCTGGTGTAAACCGTAAAAAAAAATTAATAGAATATAACAAATATTGTAGAATTTCTTACTAAATGTCGTGAATAACAATACAAACAGCGAGATATATAATGTATAGGTGTAAATCAGTTTCTCGATTGATACGTTATTCGACACGTCGTCAAAATAAATTGTCCGGAAAGCATCTGCTATCATCAATCGATACGCGTTCTCGAAGGTTTACGAATAGACTCTGGCACGTGTGCCTCTACTAAATGAATCCATAATTCCGTTATACGCGGAATCCTGGAACGAGGAGGTAGGTGCACGCGTCAAGGATACGCGTGATGGCGGAGGTGGGTGTTCACGTGTCGGCTATGTGAGTTTAACGCATGTGAAGAAGAGAACGAGAGACGTCAGACGTGCGCGCGATGTACGCGGCGGTGAGTGACCTATGGATCCTCTCGTCCCTCCCCTCCGTGAATATTGCGTGTCAATGTACTTGGTACTCAAATGCGAATGTCGCGCAATGCGTAATCGTTGGATGAATATGCTTTATCGATACATACGTGTCCTATAAAGTTTCTTTCATCTTTCCTTTATTTAACTCTCCGACAAGATATGATATAATCGATGCGATAATTGATTGATTAATCCGTGTTCGCCGAAAATCGCAAATTGTTCGTGTCGTATATCTTTCGAATTCTATGGCGAATAAAAAATAACATCGAACTTATCACACGATCAAATAAGAAATTAATTTATCGTTATAAAATAATGATACGAGTAAAAATTATTATGTATAAAGAAAATTTTATATTGTTTTTCCCATACGGTACGCGAGCAGATAAATGTAAATTGAAAATGGGAGAATGCAAAGGTAGATTCTCGCAAAACTAGCGTGCATAATCAGCGCGCGAGTCTGGTTTACATTCTGGACCTACCTATTCCTCGCGATATTACTTTTTGTCACGCGTATCGATTTAACGGTGAAATCCTTAGGGGAGATTACGGAAGCAGAATTGCGGTTCACGATGTCATTAGCACGATGAAATAATAATGGATTTTCCTCGCGAAGAGATCGGTCGTTGAAGCAGAGTGTGCATTTATCGCGGTACACTTAAAGTATGACCGAAGAGGGGAACGAACCCGAACAGAAAGAAGGAAGAACGAACGAAGCGAGAATCGCGTTAATGACTTCTGTCGTCATTAGACGTAATCGATATAATCTCGCACGTAAGGTAAGCGTTGGATGAATCTGTGTAATGTCTGAGAAGTACGACGGTATTTTATTGCTCTACGCCGTATAATGTGGAAGTTATTATTCTCTTATCGCGTACACATCGTCTTACTTACCTCACTTCTAAACGCTTTAATTTATACAAAGTTGACTCCTTCGCCATGCGAGACTCGCACAATGGACGATTATTAGTATCTGTCATTTTTATCTTCAAACATGTTGACGTAGAAAAGATCATCTATACAAAGATTAGATATTCGCACAGACTAAATCTCATTCGATTTCTCTTCTATTCACCTATTTTTCAAAATAGGTACGCAATATCTGTCGCTGCCGTGCGGAGTCAGGTTGACGACCAGGAAAGAAAGGAGAACGCGAAATAGGGGGAGAACTGGTCGCCGAGTTGGCGCGCAAATGGGTCGGGGAGCAACGACCAGCTCGGCATTGCTGAACTGAAAATTTATTGGGGACGCTGACGCCGCACTCTCGCGCGCATTGCGCAAGCCCCCGTCGGACGATCGGACACGTATTTTTGCGCTCGTTAATCGTAATCGAATCCTGAGGAAAAGTACGCGCTCGCGCGCGCGCGTCTTTTCGACGCGAGCCTCTCTGTACGACGGGTCACCGGCGCACGTAAATTACTTTCGATTTTCGCTATCTCCGAAAACTTTCTAACTCGATGGCAAGAGTATCGCGAATACCCCGGTACAAGTATTACCAGCGTACTCAACGTACGAACGCTGGAAACTTTCTATTCGGAAAGAATAGAATCGAATTAACATAATAATGGAGATAATTACACGTTGTTCCTTCATTTTACGCCAAACGTAACTCCCATTCGCGAAACGATCGCGAATGTGGATAACTCGAGAAAAGATATATGGTAGTCTCGACACGAATGTATTTTTGATTGCCCTATAATCGTCGTCTAATTTTTTTTTTAACGATAGACTATTGCGCGTTACCTTCGCCCTTTTATAAAAGTAGATGTCACGGAGCAGGCGAAACGCGAACGAAAAGAGACGCGATCGAAAATAATCGTGCAGGCCGGTTTCGCAAGATGACGCGGTCCAGCGCGTAAAGCAAGGCCATCGGGTCGTAGGCATGGCCTGGTTGCGCCCGTTGCTGACACGACGAGTACACATCACTGTTTGCCGCGGAGTTAACAGAATGCCAGAGAAGATGAGCTCTCCAAAGTCTCCACTGACGTAAGTGGAAGCTAAGTTATTTATGTTAGATGCGTAATAGCCGACAGACTGATATAGACAAAGAGAGATCTGATGTAAGAGGTGGTTTTTAATATATTAAGGTAACTTAACGTCCTCTTTAAAATTTCTTCAGCAGAATCTCTTATCTTATAGATATGAGATATAATCAGATAATATTTTTATTATTTTTTCATAATTTGATAAAGTAAATCGAATTCTTTTTAGAATTTCCTATACTCTAAATAATATCATATTTGACGATATATATATGAGATATAAATATGAGTAAAATAATACACAGTTCATAGTCAGAGCTATCGTATCGATTCGAATTGACGATTGATTATTTGGGTTGATCTACGCGACGTTACGTTGTCATCGACACTATAGTAGAACAAGCGCCGCGTCTAACGCGTGAAAGTAAGAGCCGACGCGGCGTTGGTGTACCAGCGGCCTTGATTCAGTTGGGGTTACCGGCCGACATCCAGGACGGCCGAGGCCCGTTTCACGTTGCTCAATATCGCAGTGGACATGCCTGACTGTAAAAACGGTCGCCTCATTTGCGAGACGTCGTGATGAAATTTCGCTCTTGTTTCTAAGGATGTTCATTATTAGCTTGGCTCGAGTCTAATTGTTTAACCGTTATTTCAATGTTAGGTACATTTTAAGATTTAACCGTTTAAAGATATCGTTTATATTCTTTTACACAAGAGTTATTAGTCTAAAGAATAATACGACAATCTATATCAATTGTTATCGAGTGAAGATTTGCTAGATTTAGTAACTCGATCAAAGATTCGGAGAACGATCTCGCAATGATACAATTCGTAATGAAATGATCCTAACTATAAGTGACGCGCATGTGCTTCATAGTCGGCTAATCGTTTCCATTAAATTGCGAACGCGGCAAATATCCATTCGAGTTTTACGAGAAACGCGTTTAGGTAAGAATTGGCGATACGTTTATGTAAGCCGATGAAAAAAGGTGTCGCACACGCGGATAAAGCCCAGTCGGGGCGCACGAGACGGCGAGACGTGACGCAACTTCAAAGGTGGGTCGACGAGATGAGAGCAAGTGCGAGAGAGGGTCTCTTCGGCGAGGAGAAGGAGGAGGGAGAGATCGACGAGAAAGAAGAAATGTCGCCGCGAGCGCGAGGTCAGAGCTGCAGCTTTCTCCGAGTGGCAGAGGCTGGTAGCGAGCGATCGAGAGTAAAAGCTGTCAAGGGGAGAGAGAAAGAGGAGCGAGCGGGTGAGTAGCGCGGCCGAGCAGAGAGACAACGTCGGAGAGAAAGGTGAGAGCACTCTCACCTCGCGGCTCCCGTCGTCCCTAGAGGATCTTCGGGTTTTTATATCTGGGGCGTTCGATAAAAAAAAAAAAAAAAAAAAAAGAGGAGTAACAGTCGCAGTGACGACTTGACTGACGCTAGGAAAATTATTGAAACGATCTCTGTGCGATATATTTCTCTCAGCAATGTTTTTCAGGCCACTAAGTAAATTGTCGCCAACAATGTATATATATAGAACGAAAGAGAATATTATTCTTCGAAGAAGGACATAGATACATTCTCAACAAGTCAACATACAATTGTAGAACAACGGCCCTGAGTCGTTTTGCGAGCAATTGCGAAATTCGAAAACGACTGACGCTGGTACATTCTCGTATCTATTATTATTCAACGCGTTTCTTTTTTTCTCTCGGCGCGTGCCGAAGGACGTGGTGAGCGGAATTAGATCTTGCTATACAGGAGTATTTGTCACTAGAATAGATAACTTGATAATAATATGTTTATCGGAACAAGACTATTATAATAGCGATTGCTGATTTCGCGATAAAAGAAGAAAGGAAAGACAAGATTTAATCGACATTCTCTCCATTATTAGATTTCTAAATTGATGAACAGGCAAAATCAAGTATCGGAAACTATATAAGTTCGTTCTTACATTCTCGAATTCTAAGATCATTTTATATATCACCGGTTTGTCTAGGATCATTGAATAAACTTAGCGGAAGCAGAAATTATGCATCGAATTATAATATCAATTATTGCAGTTAGAATGTGACATCGTTCTTTATCAAGTGTATCTAAAAAACATACTTTGACGATAAAAAGCGTACTTTTCCCGCTTCTCTAAAGATGCCTTAAGTGATGCTGCAACTGCCATCGCTCGGTACACAGTGCAAGTTGATCGTTAGGTACATGTAAGTTCGCGGACGACAGATGGCAGACCCGCGTCCGTGCAGCTCGACAATGTCAATGTCAACGAGCACGTGAGCCCCGCTCGAGGTAAAATCGATACGACTCAGTGTCAAAGCTTTTCCCGGAGAAAGGCGCGCAAATTGCATATTCCAAATATATCTGATTGCATATGAAAAATGATACGAGGATGTACGAGAACTAATGCGATATAGGTGCTTCGAGCAGAATCTGAATTTCATAATGTGCTGTAAGAGCTCAATTCTGAATACTCCCATAATTATATCGCAATTAAGTCAATAATAATAAAGAATTTACGAACAAATATCCCTTTCTTTGATAACATTTAAAATATTAAATTTATACAATAAATATCGACATTAATCAATAATATCATTTATGATAAAAGTGCGTATTGAAAGCAGCAGTTGTTGAGCTTCATTATTTTGTAGATAAATAGAACAATAATTATTAAACATTATTAAAAGTCTCATAGTGACATGAAATGTTTAGACTAGTCCAATCCTTCATCAACCCACAGCCGATCCTGCGCGGAACGACGATGATGAACAATATATCTTTCAAAGAAATGACCTCGTCGACATAAGCAAATAATAAGAAACGATAATGTAAGAATAAAAATTTTCACAATAATTATTAATTGATAGAAACATCATTTATTGAGATTCGCTGACAGAATCGGCAAGATCGAACATCTGATTACTAGATGTTTTCGCTCACTGGACAAGCGTCTGATTACTTCTCACACCCGTTTAAAAGATTTCAGTTATCAAAACGATAAGCGTGATATTATTGCAATACGTTTATCGAACCTTTGACACGTTGGTGACGTCTGTCGATTTTCTGCTGCGTCTCAGTGATCACGATGGTAGCCGTCTCGCTGTTGACAATCGGATCCAGGGTTGTATAGTCGACGATTGGTCGGCGGACGATCGCGTCCTTGTTCGCGTCATCGCGTACCACGATTGTTGACATACCCGCGTTAATGACAGTGTATGTTAAGCGATGCGCGTTTCCCCGCGATGGAAAGGTAATGCGTACTCGAGGGTTGATATGACCATGAATGATGCGGCGGGGTGAAACGCGGGATGAAACGCGAGACTTCTTGCGCAAGCGTCAATGTGCCCACGCTATTTGGGGGAGATCTAACTCACCGCTGGGCGCGTTTAATCCCTTTTCGGAAAAAAATTCAGGAACGAAGAAATAAATGGATGAAGGGTTGTATATCGATTTTGACGAAAATTTATTTTTTTCCCCGTAGATAATTTCGGATTTATTATTGTGTCACGTTTATATAGAATGCGGCAAATCTTCGATTAATATCTCGATACTAATGAAATTATAATATAAATCTTGTTTATTTCTTGTCACGATCTTTAGATTTAACAAATCATGTTGTACAATCAATGTTGAACGTATTTATATCTCTTTATGAGCGACATAAATCTACGAGAAATAACGGCGGTAAATGATAAAAATAGGATAGAAGGCTATAAGCGGAAATCATCCATAACTAACAACAAACCGTTAGTACAAAACGCACGAACAATGCAATGATACATCCTAGCGATGTCAATCGATACGATCGTTATAGGTGATATCTCTCTGTCAATTTATAACTAATGATCAAGATCAGCGAGAGAACGGTGTTTCGAAGGACGAATATCTCGGATAATCTATGAATATATACTAATATTTCTCGATACTCTTATATCTATACATATTATTAATTTTATTTTGTAACTATATTTCATTACTTACTCCTTGATGTTTCATGTAGTATCACGAGATTGACTAATTGATTAACTTACCTGTAACAAAAAGATAAAGTAGTATATTAATATAATTAATATAATAATGTTAAAGCATATTTATTCGCGCGCGCGCGCGTGTGTGTGTGTATGACAAAACTTGTACGTATTATTAAAAGATTTAATCGATTCAAAGGTTCTTAAGTTATGCCGATTTCGCAGGCGATTCTTTATATCTCGTGTCATTATCGCAAACTTGTACGGTCATACATTGTCGCAAGTAGGACACGCGACACCGATCAACTAAAAATAGATACCATATGCAGAAATGTTGTCATTGTCCATAGATGTTGCATAAGAGTTTAGGCTTGACGTCAATGTATCACGCGCGAATCGGTGTTCTAATTACTTAGATTACATTCACCGACCTTTCGGAGATCTTATTTTTCATTTCTCTGCATCTTATCTACAATATATATAATCATTGGCCATAAAAGTCTTTTAACTTTTTTTTCTTCCATGTTTATGAAGTGTAATTCAATTAAACTTAGACACTTAGACGTATCTCATATGAAAAATCAATAGAAACTTACTAAATTCATCAATAAAGCTATTAATATCATTGACAAAACTAATAAAGTAAATTATGTTATTCAGAATATTTAATTTTACAATCCCAAAGTGTGTCATATAATAGGAACAAAATCTAACTGTAATCTGTCTCGTAAAACCTTTGGGTACCTTTTTACCTGACCTAACTCCATCCTCATTCGCGTAGGCGAGTATGCCACTTTGACAGCTAGCTGAAACCATAAACGAGCATTTTCGAAAATTAGGCCGGGATCGATGGGTCCCCTTTTAATAGGCCATAACTTTATCTCGGTCGTTTTATCGTATCGGTACCGACCCGCGAGATGTGAATTTTCTGTCGTACCGACCTCTCATTAGAGATTCGCATTCGCAAAAGGCGGTGGCGCCTCCGCTCGGATTGCGTACGAAACATTTCACGATCATATGCGCGATGAGATTTTCGCATGCGTGTGCGTAATGCGTGCTCTTGTACAGGATGTTCAAAAAAGAAAAAAAAGAAAAAAAGAAAAAATTACAGCACATTTTGTTTTTCCCTTTTTTCTTGTCTAATTTTTTTTTTAATAAAGTTTAACGTAAGATCATTAGCCTAGACTTAATCAAGGTCTGTTTAATGTGTTATATTGCTGAAATGATATAAGATATGATTCCAGAGATCTCCAGAAATGGACTATTCTCGTAGCTCATCGATTTATGATAGCCTTTCGCAAATGGACGACTTTAACGGAATGTTTTCCTAGAGTTACCTGGTTTAGTACTCGATCTACTTGTATGCTTAAAGGAATGTGCAACAGATGCATCGCGTAAAAAAATATACGTGCAATAGATGAGTTGCGTGAAAAGATTTTTGTTCGCAACTATCGGGATTGCAACGTTAGTTTAAGTTGATAATTTCGATGGATCTCGATTAACGTAATCCTGATAAAACTAGATTACATTCATAAAAATTGTGCTCGAAGAATAATATTCCTCTTTTCTTTTTTTCCGGGATATATTAAGAAACATTCATATGAGCGATGACGCGTAAAAATAGCGCGAGGACAGCGGTTTCGATCATGACTGCTTCGAGAATAGAATTCCGATGTGTATCTTTCTTGAAACAATCTGTATCAAAAACGGAATAGATTCGCGAGCGCGAACGCGCGCGTCTGCGCGTATCGGTGCATCACCTTGGAGCACCTACTACACCTACCTATAGGGTCGTTGGCCGGGCGCGAAGGAAAGTGGGACGGTGCGAACGCTACCGAACGGCTAATGTGCGAAGGCCTTGAGAGATCACTGACGCATGCCTCCATACAGGCAGACGCGCGTAACATATGCGTCCTCTCTCCTTCTCTCCCTATAATTTATTTGAAAAATGACTCTTTTCTTCATCGCCAAAATTTGCCCCGGCCTTCCAATATTTTCAGTTTCTTTTTATACTCTCATATCTATTCCGGAATAAGATTAATTTTACATTCAACAGAGTACTAATTTATATTTACATGTATCTATTTATATGAATATAAATCCTTGAGTAAACAGCTGAATTATGTTTCTCTCATTCATATGAATGAAATTGATCGAAAAAATTGCGCAATGTGAAACATTCCCATCGCGGAAGCTCGATGAAAGTGATTCACAATACTTTGATGTTAATCGGTAACTCTGAGAAAGTGAAAGCAAGCGACCGCGTGTTTCTCTATGGTTATGCGATATTTCTAGAATCATAATTCGATATCGCCAATATTCTTATATGCTTTATCGGTTAATATTTATACGAAACTATATATTTTTTGACCCGTCAGATCTCAGCGAAAAAATAATTACGTATAAACACAATGTCACCCCTCCCCCCCCCAAAAAAAAAATTAATAATTAGCCATATTAATCATTGAAAAAATACAACTGTTTGTTACACACACGTTGAATATTTAATTTTTTTTTTTTGCTCATTTTGCTTTTTTTTATGAAGTTATAGGCCAGAACGCTTCTGTTCGTTATACGTTTACAAAAAAATTGATTTACGTAATTAGTGTGTTTTTTTTAATGATTTATTCGCGATGATTGACAAGAGTCGAAAGGAGTAAATTTGCTGTCGCGCTTGAGAAATCGGTCCTCGTCGCCCGTTTCCGGCCTCTCACCCTCTCATGGACATACCGCTACACGAATCCCGGAGTCGGGGTGATATCAGGTCGTTGGGGCAATGATTTCACCACGATTCCTAACCCGGTCAACCGCGACACGGATTTGACGCACCAACCTCCGCCACCTCCGATTATGTATTGTCGTAGCATCCATTCGGAACCATCCTACGCGGATAATTGCGCGAATCTTGTAAATCGCAACGCGACAAACCGCAGAATTATTTCCTCGTGAAACTGCGTTTCTCCTCGGAACGATGGAGAAAAATATTTATGGACTTGCGATTCGATCATTTAGTCTATAACACAATCACCGATAAATCTTCGATTTGATAAAAAAAGTAATCAAAAAACCTATAACTTGCTAAGAAAAGAAAAAGTATAACAGTTGTGGATGCAATCTGCACATATCCTAGTACGTCCAGCTTTTATATATCGATTGTATCTGATGTTTTATTGGCAGGCGGTTTGACATTAAGCAACATACGGTTATTACCATATTTATAACTTACACAATAGTTGCAATTGGTGCGATTAGCGCCACGTAAGAGACAAACGGGTATGCAAAACCGGGTGCGCCGATATATCGGCTGATTTGTACGCGAAGTTCGTCGCGGATCGGCGAGCTCGTCCTTCGGAGCCGGAATCCGCGTCAAGTGGTTCATCGACATCGAACGAGGATAATCGCTCTGTATGCGCGCCTTCGACGTTCACGTTGCCTCTCGATCGTGATTCAATATATTTTTTCTCCCTATCTAACAAGCTGAATGTTCTCTCGACGGATACTCTCGAGTGATTAAGTGTTTACGCGTCACGATTAACCGTCGTGTGATGCATCTTGTTAGCCACAGATATGATAATTACTTACAAAATGTAGGGAAACGTGCATGTTTAACAGCACACTTTGATATAATACAATAAATGTTATTTAAATTAGAATCATTAAATTAAAAATTATTTAAATTATAAACTTAGTTTGAAAAGTATAATTGAGATAGAATCTTACAATTTGTTACTTTCTCTTTAAAACAGACATTATTTTTTACCGATATTTTATGAAAGAAAGAGAAGATTAGAGAGAAAAAAGATATTGGATTTATTTTTCTATTAGGACGCATGGTTTAATGATCTGTTATCAATCAATCGATGCACGTACGATGTGCTGTCAATCACATGATATTTTTGGGATTAATAATACCTAAGAAAAATATTCGATAAAGATTTAGACGTCAGATAACGCGATAAAGCATCTAAAAAAAACAAACAAAAAAAACAGCAAACGAGAAAACGTCTAAAAAATAAATACGATGGAGGACATATACTGTGAATGTAAATTATTACGCATAAAAATAAAAGAAAGAAATTATTTTATGCTTTGGTTTCCTACAAAAAAAAAAAAAAAAAAAAAAAAAAAGGACTAAATTTTACGATGGATTTCTGCTAGCATATTTTAACTCTTTTTTAACCCTTTCGTAACGGTAACAAGGACCTTCTAGTATATGCTTAAAAAGACAAGAATTCGTTCATTGCGTCGTTAAATCTAAAAAAATAAAAAAAGGGCTAAAAGGGTAGAAAACAACGCGATCCCTAACGGAATCGAAACCACGCGAGAGACCAAGTCTCTTATTTTATTCCTCTACAGTTTAAGAAGTAATCTTTCTCCCGATAGCAGTTTCCTCGTAAATGTGCAAAGGTTTGAAGGATTAAAAAAAAAACCTTTCGTACTTCGACGAACTCTTCGCACGTTCTGCAGCTATAAAATGTTTTATATTTTTTTACCATGGCGAATAGTTGCTACTGAGTTACGATTGACTTCGAACATTTTTTTCCCTACATTTTTATTATTTTCTCTTTTTTTTATTAACGTCGAAACTATCGCCGGGAGACTTACCGTAACTATTCTTTTCCTATCGACCATCAGAAAAAAAGGTATGCAAGTAAAGCAAAATAAAATATAATATATGTCATTTTAGAAAAAAAAAAGAGTTAGTTTCCGCTTCGATCTAGTCGCCCTTCACGGTTAATCATAAAACTGAAAGCTAAAAAAAACTGGAAGCAAAAAAAAATAAAAACTATATTTTACTTTAAAAGAGAAATATATTCAATGAGTTGATAGCTTTTTGATAGATAATTATGCATTAAATAATTATATAATCTATAGAAAAACTATCATTGTTTCTTGTACTCGGTCGAGATTGATTAAGATTTAAATGACTCAAGGCAGATAAATGAGAAAGCACATCTCAAATATCATTATTGTCGTGACAGTCACATAGGATATTCTCGCTTTCAGCAAAACTCGAAAGATTAAATCCCGGGGGCTTAAGCGGGAGCGGCTGCTTCGTCCTCGCGAAGCAGGGTGGAATGACCCCGATAGCGCAAATTATCCCGCTAAACGTAGATGGCCTATGTATATCCGTGTCAAGTGGCCCCGCGAAAATAATAGAACCATGGACCCCGTCTTCGAGAGGCTGTGTGTCCTAGGGGGGGGGGGGGACGGAGCATGATAATATAGGGTGGGAGAAACCGAGAGAAGGGCGTATCGAGAGGGGGAAGGGAAAGGGAGAGAAAGAGAGATCCGCTGGCCTAGTTAGGGTGAGTGCCACCCTCGGCGGTCGACGACCTCGTGACCTCGGCGCCCGCGAATCTCCCGTTTGCCTCCGAAGGTATCTACGATCGCTTGCCAAAGAAATATACATCACTCTAGAGGACGAATCTGTGCGGGGAAATTTGAGGATCATACATTATAATAATCTATGCATATCTTTTCCTCGTCATTAGAGTTATATATTATACACACTTTTTATAAAAATTTTATGTATATAATTATAATATATAATATTTTTTATTTCGATTCCTAGAAAGAGATATAAATTGTTACAGATTGGAATAAATCTCGCTCTCTTCAATTTTCTCTCTCTCTCTCTCTCTCTCTCTCTCTCTTTTAAAGATTTAATATGAAATTAAATTAATATCGCGATTGTTAAAAAAAAAAAAATTTGTAACGAGCAGGAGAACTTTATATTAAGTTCGTGGCAAAAAATGCCGTGGAATCGGCGAGTTTTCGAGGGGTTGGGCGAGCTATAACGTGGAATGCATAAGTTGGGGTGGATGTAATATCTATAGCATAGGGCGACAGGTTGGTAGAAATGCTATACTTAGCACGGAAGGGAGGGATGAGCGATACCGGGGCTGGTTGGTGGGTCAGAGTTCGTTGGCCTCGAGGTTACCGGCCCTCCCTTCACTCCCCCCCACCTCACCCACGACCCTTCCTATGCCACATAAGTTCCGAGGGGCGCGTGAGTAATCGTTCAATTCGTTTGAATTTCTATAAAATATTTTACATCGGCGACTAGTTTCATCTCTTTTGTTGATTTAATGAAACGGAATAAATAAAATATATATAATTATGCTGAAAATTAGAGAACGAAAGATATGATAGAATTTTATTCAATAGTTCACGTAAAAACGAATAAGATCATTCAGCGGAATATAATGGCAAATGTGACGTAAAAATTGTTTTTCTCTTTCCTCGACGTGATCCAAACGAAGCACGGTTCACCAGGAAGAAAGTAAGAGTGGTTTGGCTAGGAAGTTAAGGCAGCGGCGAAGGTGGTTCGTCCAGATACCAATGAAAGGGAAATACGCGTACGAGAAATAAGACAACTTTCTTTTATCTCTTTCACTCACTCTCTCTCTCTCTCTCTCTCTCTCTCTCTCTCTCTCTCTCTCTCTCTTTCTCGTCTCAATTCAATCTTTATCATGCAATTTGCGTTCATTTTTACATACATGCCGCACTTACATCCCTCACTTACATCCCCACTGCATTTTGTATCAAATATGATGACAAAAAAAACAGAGAGATTATTTATAACTACTATTAATTTGATTTTAATTAAGCATCGAACATTAAAAATATTATCTGTGACTGACTTACCTTAACGAAAAAAAAAAAAAAAAATCTATAATATTTCGATTGAAACAATCATTGTTCGTTTTATTGATTGTGAGCTTCCAAGATGTACTATGTAATTGCCAGAAAGCGAGTAATCTTCTAATGGATTGATGTTATCTACAAGCTCTCGACAAAAGCATTGATATTTACTGCGACTAGCCAAACTGGGTCGTCGATTCCTGGAAGTGTCACGATCTTCCCATTCTCCCCATTAATACAGGACGAACGGTTATGAGCGTTCGTGTTACGCGGTGACCAAGAAAAATTGTCATTTTTGTTAGCGGTTCGGCGAACTCGAGCGAACGTGCGCTCACTTGATAAGGGCTCGGAGCTCGCGGGCGATAAGAGTGCCGACACGATTCGAGGTTGTTCACCTTGGCGGCAGCAGCGAGAGCGAGAGAGAAAGGCAAAATGAAGAAGTGGGGGGAGGGGAAAAAGGGGGAGCGAGATACGGAGAGAGAAAGAAAAAGAAAGAGAATGCGTGCATGTGTGCGGGAGAGGAGGAGAGGCAGGATCGTACTCTTATCAGGCTTCTCGTCAGTTTGGCTTGTAGCGTAGGGACGTTGCAAGATTAGAACGACCCCGAGAGAGCAGCCCGGAGAGTCGACGAACCGGCCTCTGATTGGACGATACCGAGTCAACGATCCGCTTAGAGGGGGTGGGAGAAGAGGGGAGGGAGAAGGTGGACTGGGAGAGGACACCGCGCATCAATCGAGGTCACTGGGGACCGGGAGGAGGCCAGGCCATTGCCCGCGCGTCTTGCTTTTGTGGTTAGATAGCAGTCGGCACAAGCGCAATTAGAAAATATCCAATAGAGGACGTGCGATTTTGTTACGACATAGACTTTCTTTCGACGAATTTTTAGGCACTGCTCGTTTCTTTTTGTTGGAATATATAAACGTTCTGACGTAATTCTGACGGGCGTTAAATTAAAATCGCTCGATCATAAATATACTAGAATGTGAATATGGCTCTGTGTAAAAAAAAATGCGTCAGAAAATTTAGAGATAACAACATAAAATTTTGTGAGGGAAGGAACCTGTATAAAATCTGTCTCGCATTTTAAATAGGCGATAGTTGATACACGTTCGAAGCGCGTGTATCGACTACCGCCGTAATCAGCTAACCGCCCTGTATGTGCGTCGCATATGGCAGGTCAGTGCACCGAAGATGCATCGCGAGCAGCGAGAGGATGACCACTCGCGACGCGGAGAAACGGTAAAAGCATTCCGGCATGACGAGCAGCGAGAGTGATCACGGTCCAGCGGTGTGCAGCTAGCTGGATAGATACTTTCTCCGAGTACCGAAGACAGTCGGATCGAGGTGAGACGGCGAGAGAGGGAAAGAAAAGAGAGATCGGCGAGAGGGACTCGCGAGTAGATAGTCCAACGTGTAATTCACTATCTCGCGATTACGTAACGAAGCCCACGCTGACGAGAATTCCCAGCCGATGATAGGCCGGTATGGTGAGCGCACGCACGCACGCACGCATGCAGGCACGTACGTATGTACATACATATGTCACTATCGCGGGATGTCGCCGTGTACACGCTCTCTACGAAGTCACGCGTCACGCATGTCCGCGTGTGAGTACGTGCGAGCGGCTCGGCCGATCTCCTATACGAGACACCATCGGCGTGTGTTGGTGACCTTCGCTGGTGGATGTAGGTGGGGAGTTTTAGCCGTCGTCGGATAGCTAAACTGGGGTGGGAGAACCTACCCTTAGGGATGGTGGGGATATGGGGAGACCCAGTTGAAGTTCGTTGAACCGATCCGACAGCGATTGGCCACACGAGTCGCGGAGTTCACCGCGGCTCTACTTGGCGAACGGCGGGGCGAGGGAGAGACTGCTCGGTTAATTTCATCTTGCCCCAGTTACGGGGCAGGCAGGGTGAACGAACTAGCCTCGCGCCAAGGCCCCGTCGACCCACTTTCCTGTTAGCGTTGGAGAGAGAGCGAGACGGCGGATCGCGCGCGAGCACGCGATTTGCCAAGCGGAGAAGCGGGAGACAGAGCGAGAGAAATAAATGCAAGTGAGGAGGGGATCGTGGAGAGAAACACAGAGAGCGAGAGAGAGACAGAGATGAAGGAAAGAGAATTGAGAGAGGAGGAAACGCCCGGACGTATGTGAGCGTGACAGAGGGTGGGAGACTTTTAGAGAGGCTCTCGCGCTATCTAGGCTAGTATCGACACTGTGAACAAGAAGCGTGTCATAGTGTGGGTATAGTTTAGGACGGAGTAGGGAGGGCGAGAGGACGTGGGGTGGGAGAAGAAAGAGACGGAGAAAAATTGCCGGAGCGCCGAGTGGAAGGCCGCCGACCGAGGGCAACGAACTCGGCCTCGTCCCGGGCCCCGCGACCTACATTCCTGTCCGCTGGAAAGTGAAAACGCCTCTTTCTCTATTCCTTCCTATATGAATAGCGATCCATGTTACGTTAGAAATGTTTACCGCGGGATTCCGTTATAGAAACGTCAACGTTCTTAGGCCCTATGAGCAACCCGCGAGTCTATATAAACGCGGGACGTTCGCCGGAGGGCGAACTCTCCCATTCGTATAGGATCTCTCACTCACCGGCTAAGACGCATCCCAGGAGATTCTCGTTGTCCTGCGAAACGGGCGCGCGGTAACAATTTCGCGCCGATTGTTCCTTGTCATTCTCCGTGGGTTCGCTCGACGGGGATAGGATGTCCGACGCCGAGGGCTGTTGTTCCTCCGCCGCGGTGCCGCGTGGCTTGACCTTTTGCACAGTCATCGCCCGGCGCGAAAAAGTCGCGTGTCGCACCCTTCGAGTCGCGCTACGATCCCTCGACGCACGTCTTCCTCTGTCGCATCCACCCGGATGTAAACAATGAACAGTTGGGGAACATGCCACGCCGCGGGAGCATGCGACGACGGTCCCGTTCTCACTGACAGCGGCCGCGTCGAGTCTCACTTAACGAATCCCGTACACGCACTCCGTTTGCCAGTCCTGCCGAGATCGACGCTTATCAATAGCTCGATATCGCGATCGAGACGATCCAGGATGATGCGACGCTCGTTCAAACACTCTGTCCGTTTCTCCGTCCGATCGTTTCTCGCCGGCGGTTGCGCGCTCCGCTTGTTGCTGCTGTTGCGACCGCGTGGCTCTCGCAATATTTGCAAATCGGCGCTCGGGCCCGCGTACGTTCGTTGGGTTAGTTGGTGTGCTGTGTGTGCCGTGCGATACGGTACGCGAGTGAGTTCCTCGCGGCGTGGTGTGCCGCGGTATCGCGGCGCCTGCGCGCCGAGACCGCCGGGGATCACCGAAGTTCCACCGCCGCGCGTCCACCCCGCGCGCGCTCGATCATTCCCGTCCAAGAAATAAATTTTGGCCCGATCGCAATTCAAAGAGATGGTCGAAAAATCTCTGGCCGACGTATCTTTACATCGAGTAAATCACTTTTCCCTATCGCGAAGAGAAAGAACTTTCCATCCTTTCGAAGACCGAAAGTCACTCTCTCTATTCTTGAAAAAAGAAGTTCATATATAATCAAATATAAATATATACGTATATAAAATTATGTATAAAATATGTCCATACGTTTTCTTCCTATTTCTATAAGAAATTGTTTCTGTATAATCGTATATAAATTTATGCACGATTATATATAGACAATTTTTTCTCGTTTATTCAAATTTTATTTTTTCTAAAAAAAATGATATAAAAATTATTCTTCTAATTATTTTTTACGTACATACAGACAGAGATTAGACAAGATAAAGAGAACGGCGCATATATGGATATATTTTATAATTATATATATTTGTATTTGATTATATATGGATTTTTTTTCCTCGAATATATTTATATACGTTAAAACGTGATATATTTTAAACTCTGTTTCATATTATATAATTAATCTTATAACTTGTTAGATTCCATTCATAAATTTGCAGATTATTATAGATTCATAGATTTCCGGATTGATAGAGTTCAATATTGGTAGCAATTATTAATAATCTTTCATAATTACGCCTGAATGAAACGTCAAAGGTTCTCAGTGAATCTATTATAAGCGATTATTAATGCGTATTATTCTCAGGATAATAGGAACGTGTTCAGAGTTGATCTTATCGAGTCGAGATTAAACCACGGTCGTATCCTCGGGACACAACCGCCTCATTCGTACGGCCAATTGGCACGGTTGACCCGTCATTAGGATCAAGGATCTCAGTCGACGAACACTCGACCTAGGTTTTATTGCGCCTTGACGACGATTCACCAAACTGCATTGTTCATAACTTAACGCGCGGTATGACGAAAGCTTATTTTTTTTCTCTCTCTCGAGCTCTGCTAGTGTCAATTAGAATAATTGCATCCTTAACCCGGCAAATCAACTTGTCACGCACAATTCTTCGGGATTTACAGGGAGATCTGCAAATATATGAATTTATTATTCAAGCTAGAATTCTAAGAAATAGAGGTAAGTGACGTCAGGATTCATAGCCATGTCGGTTTCTTTAGACACGATATAATATACGGTAATATTTGCAAAATTTTTTTTATTTTAAGAGAACGTTTTTATTATTTTAATTCGTGTTATATTTTTCTGTTCGGAAAAATATTAAATATATAAGAAGGACTAATTTTGTTACGGCCCTGTAGAATATGCGATATACACAATCGAGGAATATAGCGCGTTCCCCCTGCCAGGCTGTCGTTGACTCACCAATACTCGGAGAGTGAAAGCCGTTTAACCCTTGCGCTAACGGATGCGCGTGTATGTGCGCGTGTCACGAACACGTGGGTTACGTCTATGGAGAATACAAGTTGGGTGACAGGTGAGTGGTGGGACCGAAGCGAGCAACGGTACAGATGCCAGCGTAATCTAAACGTAGTCCAGGCCTAACCTACCCCACTATGGCTTGTAGATACAGTCACGTGGTATACGACTGTAATATGTAAGGAATATGTAAGAGGAATGTGTCGAGAGAACACTACGTTAAGTGAACTCACAATAATGAATTATTTGTGTAAACAATGTCCCATCGACAATATTTCCTCATGTTTGAAGCGGAAGTTTATAAATGTTAAAAAAAAAAAAAATCACACTGATCATTTTAAATTAAATTTAATTATTTCTTACGGTATTCTTAACCGAAAAAAATCTCGCCTTCTCTCTTCTTTCAATTATTAAAAGTGAATTATACAAATCTGATTTTTCTTGTTGCTGATTTCTTCTGTCAGAACATCTGTACTCGCAAGGATTTTCAGTATTAAAAACCTTTTACGTTAAAATTACTCGGTATATTTATGAGCTGTATATAATAAGTGATAATAGAAAATATGATTGCGATTGTTTCATTTTTTTTATATACATGATTTCAGAAATTGCATGCTATTGGCTTGTCAAAATCATTTGAGGAAATTTTATTATATCCGAAGAAAAGTCGGGCGAGCCAACGAAAGTGTCATTAAAGAAACCTGTGTTTTGCGTAAAGTGTTGACAAAGTACGATTAAAAAGTCAAGACATTCGAAAATCTTTTCACGGATGGAGTTTCAAAAACTCAGAGATATAAAGATTCAAAGAGTCGAGAAAAATCTAAAAGAATTTTTTAAAAGAATCTAGAAATATTATAATTCTTATTGATATATTTAATCAAATTATACAAATACAAAGAAGTTAAATGTTACATTCGCGTAAGATTAAAAATTCATTGTGAAATTTCCCCTCTCCTTGTTCGGTTGAAATCTGTAAATTCATCACTGCATATGCGTGGTCCGCGTATCGGCAGCGGAGGACAATTTTATTGTATTCTCGCGCAGGCCTACTTACACAGACAATGGACGGCCTGAGATATGCAGCCGGTCAGAATAGATATGTCTATGCAATGTCAGCTGCCTGTCGGAGTTCGCGTGGGACATTTTCCGCGTTGCGACAGCTACCCACCCGTTCGTTGAAATTTTTCAGGTGCATACACAGTTTGGCTCGCACGCGAGATACTCGTAATAAACTTAGAAGTAAACCTGTAATTATGAAACTCGCGATGAACTCCCACGTGCGATGCTTATTGAGCGAGAAAGCGCATAGATATATCTAAATATCTCGCGCCGATTTGAGGCTACGCTTCCTTTCTATCCGCTTGACAAAGCTCCGAATGAGAAAATCCGAGTTCTATAGCGAATATTTTTATCACTTTTATCACCCACAATTCGTCCCACGTTACGCATTCGCAATGTGCGTTACAAGGCTCATGCAACGAGGTGTGTACCATGCAAGCACGACTTGTAATATATTATCTCGAAAAGACAAGAGACTAATAAATATATAATATATATATATATACGCGCGTATATAGATGCGCGTGTGTGAATTTCTAAATAAAAAATAGAGAAGTAGAAAAAAATAGACAAATACACAAGTATTTTTCGCTCGAAAGATACGCGAGTAATGTGGTTACTTGAAAGAATTTTTTTCTTCTTGCAAACACCCATTTTTTCTTCTTAAAATTTCCGTAAAATTCTACCGTAGAAATATACCCTTAGCATATTTTTCTTACGTGCAGTTTGCGTCGCAAATTCTCGGAAATCTTGAAATAGAAACGCTGAATCGCCGATTGTTTAATTAGCAGCCAATATCTAGCGCAGAATGTGGGTAACTGGGACTCGTACTTCTTTCGCAATGTAACTATAGGAGTGTAGGCTACCGAGGTAGGTTGACTGGAACGATCAGGTCGGGAAAGTCTATCCTACATCCAAACTTGGAAACGAGGCGAGATACGCGTACGTTAACGGATGGTTTTGCATGAATTTCAAGTGATAAATAATCGATCTGCGAGAAACGCAAGAACTTTCGACAATAGTAAAGCGATAATATGCTTCAGTTGCATTCGATAGATATATTCGACTGATACGATTTAGAAACTAATTCTAGAACACAACAGTTTCATACGCCCACAATTGTCTAGAAAAAAAATCTATAAATGCACAATATATAGCTATCTATAAGCTTATCTCATAATTCTCATGCTTCTTTCAGAGATGTTTATCATCTTAGAAAATATATATCTCTATCACCTTCCCTCTTCTTCTCGCGTTCTTCATCGACCGACATTGTTCGGCCTACAATTTTCCATTACACAATCAGTGACTATTCTCAATCAACAATGCGACGTATACGAATGTATGTGTCTCACATATACGCGGTCGCTCAGATGCCGTAGCGCGAATAACATGTTCGACCACGTAAGTTGAGCTCTCTCGGGGTTGAATCTGTAGACGTTAGGAGATGCCGGCTGACGCACATTCCATTATCGGTATTCGTTAGTCAGTTACATCTGTGCGTACGGCGTTACACAAAAACATTCTCAAAATCTCTCTACTCACGAGCTAAATATGTTTTTTTTCTACGATTCTCGATTTGCTCTTTTTTAATTATAATAAAAATCGTTCAATCCTTTCGCAGTTAAAAAAGATCCTATAAATCGTACAAAAATCAATTTAACATTATAATCAAGGCACAATATTTAAATACATAAAAACACGTTATCGACTTCACAATAGAAAGATAATATCTCAACAATTTGCAAAGTAACTGCGATAGTATCATATTTATTTCGCGTTTCATGAAATTTTTATCGCATTTAAATGGCGCGCTAGATTTCAAATAGATCAAGTATGATATAAGTCTGTTGCTGGTCAGCTAAAAATGTGATGGTGGTATTTGAAGAATTGGCTCTATCGAGCGCTAGTCGAAAGGAAGCGAGAACACAGGCAAAGAAATTGTCGGAGAGAGTAGATGGATAGGGGGACATGTCTCGCCTAAACTAGACCGAAAGTACGGAAAGCCAGACGTCGTAACTTTTCCACGTAACGCGTTAGCGCAGCCGTTACGCTATCGGATAGTCGCCACTCGGATAAAGTTCCTTCACCCTAGCTGTCAAGCGCTGTGTCGTAAGTGCGTTTTCTCCGCCTCGCAACGATCTGGCCGCGCTGTTTATCAATCGATCGCGGATTTATGCGACTGTCGAAATGCTGTATCGGTTGCGCGGCGGTAGTAACGTTATCATTAACGCCTGCCAATCTGTTCCGCTGATTTAAAAAAAAAAAAAAAAAAAAACCCGCGGCCGTCCCTTGGGTAGCCCGAATAATGTAGCGTAACGCTGCTAATTGCGATACACAAACGAAGATAAGATACATTTCGCGAATCGAGTTGCTCGACTGCGAGTTGATACAGCAACTGATTAGCAGAATGACGTTTCTTTAAAAATGTTATTCACGAGAGACGTGTCACGGTGAAATTAATTACAATAGCGCTTCGAGTTGAAAAGCTCTATCCAATATTTTTAAATACGATACATTTTATTTTCCTTTAATATGTATTATATTCTATTCTTATTTTTATCTTCGATCGTTAAAATAATTGTGACAATTAATATTGAAATGCAGTGCTGCCGTTATGAATAGCGAATATATACGCGCGCGACATTATTACCCTGTAATACTTATAACGTTACAGTTAATTTCAAACGCGTAAAGTCCTTTCACTATGCACATAACGGTTTTCGCGCGTTGCAATCATCACGCGCGCGGCTACGCAACAATAATAGCTATTTGAAATACCTTAGAATTATATATGCGTAACAACAGATATTAGAGGTAAATTTTTCGAAAATGTATCAAATCTTTCTGAAAAATAACAATATATGTTATCTATGCTATCCTTAAAGTTTAAATCCAAAAGCTTATATAAATTTATCTAAAATTTATTTCAAACTAATTTAAAAGACGAGAAAAATGATAATTCTATTTCTAAGTTATATATAATACATGATAAAAGATAAAAAAAATTATAATACAATTTCTTTTCTCATTTATAATACATACAGTACTATTTCAAAAGATAAGAGAAGACGAAAATTTAAATAATATTGAAATTATTAAATTCAGAATCGCAACGATATGCTAATGATTTCGTCAACGTATATTAGTCGCCGTATTTATACTCGCGCGGAGTATCTTATATTAGGTACGGTCAAAGTGCAATGTCCTCCGTTCTCCGTCGTCGAGGTCGATCGCGCTGGTCGAGAGCACGGCGTTGGAATATTCAGAGGTGGGTCGCGATATATCTTTGTTCGATTTGAAAAATATAATAAAAAAATCTAGGTATGAAAAGAGAACATAAAAATATAATCGCGATAAAATATTGTATCAATGTTGTGAATTCAGATATAATCGAAGGCGTAAATGTAATGTAGGAGCTAAGTCAAGTGGAGTCTTTTTTTTTTGTGTCGCAATAACGGTCGGTACAAGAGGTCTCGAAAAAAGTTATGCTTTGATTACGTGGGTAAAAAGTAGCATTGTATCGTAGTTTGTCGGATGTTTCCGACTCCTGATAACAGATCGTATAATGTCGTACGCGTTAGTTTCCTACGATACTTTTTATCGTCGAGAAAAGCGCGCGAAAAAGCTCCGGGCTGAAAAGAAATCTAGAAGGGAAAAAAATCTCGCGATATAACACAGCATCCGGCCAATCCTCGAAAACTTGGCGAAGCCACTTGATCGGCGATCTTCGGCTCGCGGGGGTGAATGTCCGCCCACTAGGACAAGCGGCAAGCCGCACATCGGGATTGCGCGCATACGCGGTTCATTTGTTACAGAACGCAACTGTACGCAGGTAAACATGATCTGTCCGAGCGATCGATCGTGCCTCCTCTTCTCGAGAGAATTCGCATGTTAGACCGATGACCCTTCGCTATTTTTTTTTTTTGCGCACTTAACTTGGCTAATATACGCGCGCTCGATTTCATTAATAATCTTCGTTGTCTTTTATGCAGAGTTAATATTAATGCGATGGTTGACGATTCAATGTAATTAAGCACGATACATTCATTGTGGATTATCGATGATTAATGATATCCAAACATGAATGTGCTCGCGAAAATCTACGGTAAATATATAGATTGCGCGTAACGTTGATGTCGATGATCCTCTCTTCGAAATGTCTGGAGATAACGTTATGCGACAGTTTCTAAATCGATCACCGGAAGTAGCGACAGCAAACAAGTCTCAAGCGTGAGCGTAAGCACGATCTGGTAATACATTGGTGGTTGCAACACGTCACGACGGCTTGCCAGGGTTTGTTGGAGCGGATTAAGGTATGCCACGAGGATCAACATAAGCGTAACCCGTTCGCTTGTAGGCGATATGGTGCGCTAACCGCTAACTTATCGATTTCACCATAGGCGATATTTCCCCATAGAGATCTTAGATTGCAGCTAGTAATATTTTACCATCAACATGTTGGAAGAAATGTGCCTATGATGGTCAATTTATTAATCCGCAAATAATGACTCATTTTATATTTCAAATTACATACTGAATAAATTTTTCAATTTTATATATATATATATATATATATACACAATAAATATTTTTATGTTCTTTCATAAAAACATATGTAAAAATATTAAATGTTTTACGGTGTTAAAATTATACAAGAAAAAAAGATACATCATATTCTCCAAAGGCAAAATTAAGAATGTTGACGAGAGTGAATACGAAGATAATGAAATTTTGCAAGACGAGTTTCGCTTGGACGAAGGAGTTAATCCGAGCGTTTTTCTACAGCGTATGTAGAGCGTAATAGGAAAAAGGTACGATTGGTTTCTATATTGAAAATTGCTAGCTCGCTAAATCATATATTACATATGAGGATTGTTTGTTAATCATAGAAATACGATTTACTGGAATTGCATTTTATTGATCTCTGAATCTCGGTTACCATAAATGTGTAACTTTTAAAAGCGTGTTGTATTTAATCATCTCTCGATTAACTCCTTCATATTCAAGATATCACAAAATGTCACACCCGTGGTTGAAACTTTAATGATACTGTGACAATAGAGAGGACTGTTCGCATTTGAGTCCGATTCGAAACAACGTAGCCGGAGAAAGGAATACGGCTTGCAAGAATTGCCTCGTGATTCTAAGTGTTCCAAAATAGCACATTGTGCACCGCCACACCCGTTCATGGATTAAACTAATGCTAATGCGACTTGTATAGTTCGAGACACGCGTGCAAATACACAAGCGAACGCGCGGCGACGCCCGCTCTCCGGGAAAATTATACGTCAAGGATAAGCGACGCGTAAATTCTAGTGTGACTTTGATAAAAAAATAATAAGAGCCCAATTACGTTTCGTCACGATCTCTTTCCTTTCCCGCGGTTACATATTCCAATAATTATATGCTAAACTAGACAAGTGTAATTCTATCATCGCCTTCGTGTATACTCGATACGAAGATTAAAGCTTCGCGGATTTCAATTTATATGATCGCATGGTAGTAGAATCGTGCTCTGTTATTAATGAATTATCAGGCATGACGGAGTATAATTTTACTGATCTGCTTCTTTATTCAAAACGGATAAAAATAAAAAGGAAAGAGAAAATGTATGATTTAATTTCGCGTCTATCATTTGATTTAACCAGCGCAGAGATACCAATAATTCACATCTTAAATAAATACATGAAGAGAAGAGCAGCGGCGAACTCTACAATTGTTCGCCGAGAATTTTATGAACGCAAAGCAGATCGAAGTAGATCTATATCTTTGAAGCTCCTCTTGCGTCCGCGCGCGCGCGCGCGAGCATCCGCAACGAATGCATCTTTGCACTTGACGTACATGACACGCGATTCCGCGGTGGCACAGAGACGCGGAGAGTTCACGGCGGTACGTTGTTCCACTGACAAAAGCTTCTCCTCGCTCTTCTCCTCACTCTTCCTCACGATCAAGCGAACATGCACCGGCGATCGCCTCTGCAAGTCGAGATTAAACGGCTCGTTTTTTAACGCGGACGCGTGCGTTGGCAACCTCTACGATAAGACCGCGATAAATCGGTGGGCGAATTTTGAAATGAAAAGTTTGGCAGTTTTTTATTTTTGGAACAACAGTCAAATTCTTTATCGCTCCTTTAACGACAGATTCGTGTCTTTAGATTCGTGTCTCCTCGCTTAAAGTTCTCTTTTCGAATTTCTCAGAGTTTTTTGAAGAATCGTACAATATTCGAGAGATTCCCAGATTTCTTAGAGACATTTATAATGTAGAGAGGGAAAAAAGATATTCGGAGAATTTCAAATCCACAAGCGAGACAAGATTACTGTATTGGATTTCATCGAGCGCTTCTCGATCACTTTGCGACCGGGATGGTCAGTCTTCGAAGCACCTGGACGACCTAGAGCCATTATACGTATGCTGGACGGTATATCCGATTTCCGAGGCTGTACTTGACGGCCTCCCACGTTCTGAAGACGTAACCCAACCTAGCCTAGAAACGACTAGACGAAAAGCGTACTCGGCGCGGAGAGACCGAGGGTACGACCTCGGCGGGCCATCGGCCTGGCACACGGTGACCTCCCTCGATCTAGGGCGCTGCAACCGTGCTCTGACGTCATCTTCGCTCACTCACTCAACCAGTCGAGTCAACCTGTGCATTCAGCCGCACGATACATGCTTTCTCGAGTGTTACCGTATAGCCATCCCAGCTGGACGACTGATTAAAGATGAGGAAAGGGACAATGAAGAAGCGTTACGTTGACTTTACAATTACCTTGATAGACTCGAATAATCTACGTTTCGTATTAAAACATTCATTATAAATATTCATAAAGAGATAAGCATATATATATATATATATATACAAAAATAATACATATATAAAATATATTATATATAATAAAAACAATAAAAAAACTTATTCTCTAAAAAAAACTTTTATTTGATAAGTGCAAATTTCATTCTTCTTTATAATCGACAAATTCTAAATAAAACTTTTATAATATCTTTTAATAGATTCAAGATAAACAAAAGTGACGTGCATTAATTAATCTTATTATTAATTATCAAAGTAAAAGCGACTACTATTTCACATGTGTTGTATAGCGTAAAAAGGAATCGAGAGGAAAATAGCGGTTTGGTGTGAGAGTGCTTTTAAGAGAACGACGGTTAGAACAGATCACTCTGTTGACCGACACTCGGTGCGTTGCCCGATCGGCCTTCGAAATCGGGGGCGCATATTCCATTTGCAATGAAGGGGTTTGAAAGGACATCCTCTCGGGTATAGAGACGCGCAAACGTCATCGACGATGACGACAAGGCAGAGGCGAAACATGACTTTCGCGTCGAGGCTACTCAAATTGCCGCAAATGTAATTCGCGGGGAAAAAAAAAATGCATACTTCTATTTCCGCACAACTTTTCAGCCCTACTTTCCCGTCTCGGCCTCCTGCGTCGTCATTGATTTATTCGGACATTCGCGTCCCAGTCGAGTCGTTACATTGTCACGGCATATTTATCGCGTAATATATTTACGCCATCCAGCGACGCCATATATTCATGACGACTATTCGTAGCATCGAGTTATCGTCGTGGAGGAGAGCGCGAGGGAGAGCCGGACGGGAGAGAGTTGGGAGAGGGAGAAGGACAAACATCATAGAGATCAGTACCACTCATCGCGCGCAATTAACGTTCAACATCTATATCTAATTTTAAATGATTTAATTGCTCGTCTTAGAATTTATTCCATGTAACTTCGCTCGTCGTATAATTCGCGTCCCATGCTGTATAAAACGACAATTTAGATTTGCGCGCGACGCGTAATTCTGCCAATAGCTTGCTTCGAAACAGCTGTTAATCCGTTAAAAGCCATTGGCCACAGGACAAGGGCTTGCGGAGAGTGCCCCTATGGCAGAACAAACGGAAGATCTCTGCTCCGTAAAGAGAGAACGTATGCATTATATATATATATGTGTTAAATTGATCTGATCTCTTTGTCCCACCCTCCCTTTCTTTCATTACGGTTATTCGCAACGGTCGAACGAAGAGCCAAGTGAGAATTGTTCCCTTGTGTTCACCGAAGATATTCTCTCTCGGCGGAGCCTTCCCTTTTCTCGTCTTTCTCGCGCATCTCCCCCCCCCCCCGTCTCTCTCTCTCTCTCTTTCTCACTCTCGCTATCTCTTACTCAGTCTCTCTGGCTCTCAGTGACACTGTCGCCGTTTCTCTTTCGGATCCACGAGATTGCTAGCGAACGTCCCCATTTCCGAAGGCCGTGTGCGGACGACGAACCACCGCCGTCGAGGACGGGGTGAGCGGCTTTGGCCACGCGGCTTGCCTTTGCGCCTTAGGGTGCTTTCACAGCCTCCTCGACAATGCACCGACGACAATGGCAAGATGCGTGTTCTTTTTCTACTCGAAACTTTTTCCCTCATCTTTCTGCGGAATGTGAGAGATGGAAAAATTTTCAAAACTTTAAATATCGAGAACCTGAGATCTTTGGATCCTTAAATCTTCCGAGCCTTATATCGGATTGTCAAATTAGCAAATATCTTACTGTCAGAGGAATAATAAATAATCTTAGATTTTAAGAGAAATCACAAACTCTTGCGATATATTATCCATCTAGAAAATGTACGTACAAAAAATTTACCTTGCGAAAAAATATTAAATATGCTACAGTATCGAAAAGATCGTATTAACAATCGCTATTACACAATGTCAAACGTAAAAAAACTTTAAGTTAACGAAGAATTTATTATAAATACTTTTTAGGCCAATGATCGATTAGAGTTTAAAAGATCCATTATATAATCGTAAATTATTAAAACCGATAAGATATATATACTCGTGCTATTTTAGCACGCGCTCGAATAATTCCATAGTACTCGACGTAATAATCTGTTATTATAAGGCATTCGCGTTATATCGCGTAAAAGAGAAGCAACGACCGATAACGAGAATAATAGACGATAATATCGTAACGCAAGGCACTCGAGATCCAGAGAGTGAAATTTAATTGTAAGATTTCTCAATCCTCGATTTTCTTAGCGAAAGTAAATAGCGATTCTTTCAACGGGTAAGACGATTCGAAACAATCCAAGTTATATTTCTTGAATTAGAAAGATTTTTATATCTATCGCAATGCACGGAGTGAAGATTTTATTATAAAATATAAATATCCTTTTCTCATCAAATATTATATAAATTCTTCTTCCGTCTATCTCTCTCTCTCTCTTTGAATTATGCATAAGTGTATGAATAGTAAGACGAACAGTGTTTAATGTGATTTTTTTGTTTGCTCGCGCATTACTTAAGTGGCAGCTTTAGCAACAAGATTGAGCTCCCGCGATCGAGTCTGCGATCGAGAATGCCTGCATTCAGTCGCTAATGAATTTCGCAACCGCTGCTGTTTCGCGACTACGAACCGCTTCGCTTGCTCGTGGGCGGACTTATCCTTGGTGCTTTCTAGCGCAGATGGAGCTCGAACAGAATGTAGCAGGATGTTATAGGATAGAAACGATAGATGTTTGTAGCGTCTATTTTCTTATTCATTATCTTTAAAAAGTCAAAGATCCGAGGGTCGACGGACTTGGAAAATCAAAGAGATTTCTCAAGGATCTCGAGTCTTTCAAAGTCCGGTAAAAGATCAAACGGCCTGGAATTAGCGCTATTGATAGCGGCGACGCGCGCGACTCGCGATCGTCGTGCTGCAAAATTAATAATTCTGTCGTCACTTTGGGATTACGTTCTTAGAAATTCAGTGTGGTGTAACGAACACACACGCGGACTCGAAAGTTCCTCATTTCGTAACGCCGTGAACGGACCCGAGTTCGACGTCCGCGCTACGCTCAGGCATGAATTCGCCGTTTCATAATAGCCGATCGAACGCCACGAATCTACCCTCCATCGGCTAAGAAAGGCCGGAATCGAAGCGTTTCTAAGTCTGGCATCGCAGCCTACGTTGGCGATCAAACTCCTTTGAGAAACGACTTCCTTGACGAAAGGGACAGTCGTTTATAAAATCGTATAGAGATAATCATTCCATAAATTTAGTAAGGGAAATAGAACTTCTCTGTGATTAATAGAGGCGATTCGAAAAGCACGACTGTGTCGATCGATATAAGCAAATTCACGTTTCGATTTTATTACGCTACGCGTTTTTTCGCTTTGATAAAAATACTCTCATTCCATTTCAATTCTCTTCGATTTCTGAATTTTCATAGATTATATATTTTTTATTATTTTTTCAATAACCACATTCTCCCTTTATGTATTCTTCATAAATTTAAGCGAGTCTATTGTTACTCTCTGAAATTCTCACAACGAAAGTGTTCGCGAAACCGAGCGCGGAGCGAAATTCCTCGCTGATTCTCGCGAGCGAAACGGGTCGGGCGTCGGGCTTGTATCGAGTCGAACGACAACGACAGCGCGTTATTAGAGGCGTTTGATGACGCAAAGTGCGGAGGACGGAGAGGATGGGCAGGGTACGAGGAGAGGAGAGAGACTCGCCAGGTCGTTGTTCTCTCGCCGTTAGTGGGACACTTTCGGCGTTACTGGCACGCATTGCGCGCACGCATGCACGAACGCTGCTTCTCGTACTCTCCTTTGGCCTGCGCTGACTAACTCAGTGACGCAGCTGCCGATTAATCTATCCTAATTACTGATATTAGTTAATCGGCTTGGATTTTAATGTCAGAGTGTAAATAATCAAACATGCGAAGATAAAGAAGATTTTTTCATGTATCTTGAAGGAATATTTTAGTTTACGACGAAACGTAATGATAGATTCGCGATTTAAATTTCACCGTTTGAGAAGATCCCCGATAATCTCCGATACACGCATTCGTATACACGCACGTATTTGTATACGTGCACACACGATATCGAGCTGATACATATAGATCGACTCTCGTATGTGTGTTAATATCGCTCGCCTTTCGTATACGCGGTGTGTCAGTGCGCCGGCCTAGATTCCCGCGGGTTCAACACTCGCTATCGAGGTGACTGCTGCTCGCTCTCGGTGCTTGCTCAACTCAACCCAACGACCGAATAAGCTCCCACCGAGCGCAGCCATTATTCGCGAAACGGCAATGTTCATCGGGACCTCCTCCGCCGCGAATCTCGATCGGCCGCTCGTAAAATCGTCCGAAAGTAAATGTTTCCAAGGTCTGGAAGATCCAAGGTCCGAGAAATCAGAGATCTAAGAAATTTTTAACTATATCGTGGATACACACACAGAATCTAGAATAATTTAAGTCATCGAAGAAGTCTCTCTCGGTAAATAAAGATTACGAGAAGGGATTTTAATATTTTACAAGATACTCTCGAGAGATCGAGCGATGTATAAGACGTAACGTAGTGTCGTCGCGGAACGAAACTTTTCGAGATGCATCTCGAAGCATTCGAGAAATTTCTAAGGAGCCGAAGCGAAACTGAACTACAGTTGACGGGCTGGTTGCTCAACAGGGCCGGGGTAACTTCTCATGGTGCAGCGACCGTTCGAGGACGCGTTACAAGCAGTTCAACGCGTTTTGCCCGCCTACTTTTACTTTCGCGCGCTAGCACCACGTCCCGGCCGACTTAACGGGGCTGTTGGGAGTTATCGATCCTTGATCGGATCGATAAAAGATAGGGTGGGGCGCGATGAATCTTAATTTCTTCCGATAATGAGCGCGATGAGTCGTGTTTTTAATCGATCGCGACAGTAATATTGAACAACGTGGATTTAAACATTTCTGGAAAAAAAAAGAAAAAAGAAAAATACTTGGACGATACATTTATACGAAATTTCTTTCGTACATAATTTTATAAGAATGGACGAAATGAGTTTTACCGAAACTGAAACCATCAGAGATTTCTCTAGCTATTTCTTCGCTCTTTTACAATAGAACGTTCACAAAGAATACGTCAACGAAGCTAGCCGTTCTTTTCATTCGTACTACATCGTCTACACCGATTCAATATCCCGAATTATGAATATGAAATAACGAATAGTCGAATACCAAGATCAATTGCACATTATATCAGTCTACATATCGCTTCTTACGCAACCGAAAGTGATGAAATTGGGAGGAAAAGTTTTATTTCCTAACAAGACGAGACGAACAACGCGCGCGAGAAAGTAGCCAACTGTGATTGCAGCGGTTGCATAATTTCCGGAATAGAATCCCGTGAGATTAGCCCGTGTTATAAATTTGCACAGGACGCAATTTGAATAAATATCTATTATCAGTAGTCTCGCGCGATGGTTGCGGCTCGTTTCGTCATGGAACCACGAAACTACTCACTTGTATTTATTTTCAAAATTTCTGCTCTTATATTTTAACGCTAAGGTAACATGTTACATGTACATACGATCGTGTTTATGCTGAAGGAATTGCATCCATGTAATGATTATTCAAGACTATCGATCCTAGTCGTTAAAATTTTGCTTTACGCAACGAGTTAGGTAAACGAGAATGTTTTTCATGACGCGATAAAACTTTTACTATATGTTAGAACAATCTTCAAAATTTCACATTCTTAATTATATATGCAGATACATAAATAAATGGCCATTAGAAAAATATTGATTGTTCAAGATGTTGCAAGTAATTGTTCCACTGTGATACGCGTATGTATCGTTCTCTGCAACATACATTCGTTCATTACGTCTTATGGCTTAAATCGGGGCACACGGTCGACTTACGTTCTACTGTTTTCACCGCGAAAGCGAAAGAGAGTGAAAGCGTTTCATAATATACATTATCCTAATAATGAAGGAGTGGCATCTCCGAGAGAAATTGCACGACTCGATTACGACTCGGAATAAAATTTCGGGATGCTCGATGATATAATAAATTCGTACTTAAAAAAAGAAAAACGATACTCTTACGCATCACTTTGTTGACATTAATTACCATATACTATTCCAACTGTCAATAATGCGAATGCGATAAGAGCCGATGTGTGGAGGAACGTGTACGTGAAAAAAGATCTCGAGCTGTATGCATCTTACTTGAGTTACGTCAGGTTAATAAACTGTTACGACGCGGGTAAGAACGTTTAATGATTACCGATGCGATATTGCGAAGCTTAACGAGAATGAAAGTAAAAAAAAAAAAAAAAAAAATCCGTCTGGTTGAGAGTCGCTGGCTAGTGTGTAATAGTTTCGATCGAAAGGAGGTTACGGAGTGACTGAACTTTGACTTCGTGTGCGAGAATCGGTTACGTGCACGCATACATGCTCAGGCACGTTTAGCAAATACCATCACAAGCCCGAACAAACTAGCTGGCGTCGTATGCACACCAATGCACCGGTGCATCGGAAAATCTATATAGTTGATCAACGAACCAGCCGAGTCGCCACGTGTCACGCGTAATTGCACGCATGCATTATGCGTGAAATTTGCAGATGCGTCCTGCAATCGAGTTTGCGCGAAGTCTGATCTCGTCGCTTGTGACTTAACGTAGAGATTTTCTCTTTGCTGTCGATACCAGATGAGCATCGAACAAGCGCAACATATTAACGATATACGTTCTAATAATATAACATGTAGGTAAATATATATTCTCATTTAGAAATATCACTAAAAAGTTATACAAATAATAACTGTGCCATGTAAAAGAAAAAAAGTTCAGGATTGCTTTAAAAATCAAAATTGCTTTTCCTTAAATTTTATTTTCTTTAATTAATGTGCTTTTATCTCTACAAATTTTACATAATAAACAATGGCTATAAAAGTTTCTTAACTTTTCGAATTTAATGATATTATTCTATTGATTCTTCGCGAACGAAGCTTTTCTAGATTTTTCAAAAATATTCAAAGGAAAAGATTGGAAGGATCCAACAATAGTAAGGCTCCAGTGAACTCAAAATAATCGAATTTATTTCAATCGCGAGAAAACTGGAAATCGTGCGAAGTGAAAATTATATCGCGTCTCACATCGACTTTCACATTATTAACAGAACGCCGTTTGCAGAGTTGTATCAGCAACGCTTACTTGTATGTAAGAATGTTTGTGTCAGTAATCGAAAGAAAGAGAAAACGGCCTTAAAACTGTCATTTATTCTATGTAATAATAGTTATCAATTAAATGCGAATTAGTTGCGAGTATAAAATGCAAATTAAGAGACCACCCATTCAAAAAGTATATTAAGTAATCGTTTAAACAAGATCTATTTTAAATATTTAAGGATTTTATGCGAATATATTTAAATATTTCTTAAAGCGCAAAATTTGAAAAAAAAAATTAATTATAAAAATTTTATATATATTTTATTTTGCAAATAAAACTCTCTCTCTCTCTCTCTCTCTCTTTCTCTCTATGTACAAAATTAAAACGTATATAAAATTTTATATGCTTGCTACATATATAATTATAATTAAGGAGCGAAATATATATATATATATATATACACATATATATTTCGCTCCTTAATTATTACTAAAATATTATACTACATCTGTCAAACATTGAACACGATTTGAATGATTGACGTCCCGTACAATTTATTTCGCGATAGTGAACCGGATAGCAGGTCCATAAAGGGCTGTGTGGTATCTAAAATGAGACATGCATGGAATATAGCATGCCGTTACCACGCAATTCGCAGCAATGCAATTGCGCAATATACTTTTGCGGTAAGGATACTTAATCCGGCTGTCTACCCTCTCACTTCGTCAACAATACGGAAAAAGTACGGCGTGATGGTGCATTGACCTGGCCTCGAGGAAAATTATCAGGGTTCGTTCGTAACATACCCTCGAGAAAATCATAGAGCATAATTGTGTAAAGACTCAAATGAAACTAAATTAAGCTTTTTGAAGATCCAGATGGATATGCACTATTTTAAAACGATGATATTTCCAATGTTCTTTCTATATATAACATAATTCAATTCACAATTTACAAAAATCTAGTATCGAAAATAAATTAATAAAATATAGCACATAAATTGATTTTTTTATTTTTTATCAAAAGAATTATACGAAATAATTTATTATCAACAATCATGTTAACTCTTTTACGTAAAGAAAACAGCGACATATCCGCTCGAGCAGGTCTCAGTCGCATGTGAGATGTATTCGCGCGATTGATAAGGGATCAAAAACACGTAAAATCAGACCAACCAGAGTCAGTCAAGTAGGTAACTTCCGTATCGGGCAAACCACTCTCCTTCGACGGGTTGGCCGAAGTAGTAGGTGGCAGTACAGTTCAGACCATAGAAAATGTGAGAAGCTCTTGCCAGACCACTCTGGTTTACAATATATCCGATAGAGTCTGCTGGCATCGTATCACTGGGCGACATCTGCTGTTCATCAAGTTATACTACTGTCATATGACAGCGCAACAGGTGTCATGTGAAGCCGCGCACGTGCGAAACCGCGTCACGTGACTTCGCTCCACGTGGTTTCTCAACGCTTGCATGAACGCAACATTTTGACATGACATAATAACTTTATATTATTATAATAATTTTGCGTGTGTCCAGAGAAGAAATATAGTATCGATATCATTCGTATTATTAAATTTTTAAGTTGTTTCGTAATTACGAAAAATTGATATAATAACTTTTAAAATATTGTGTAAAAAAATCTAGATTATTGATTTCAGCAAATATCTTATAGCGCAAATCTTTTGATGCACATTATAGCAAATCAAATCTGTTATCATTGTTTCGTGACATTTATATGGATCATCAATATTAGATAATATATAACGAGAGTTAGTATAGATAAATAATAATTAAGAATATTATTTTACTTACAAGTGATTTGATTAAAATAATCATTCGGCTCCGAATCAGTTTTGAACTTACCTGAAACAAAAAGAAAGATATATAAAAAATATTGTCTCATTATGTAATGTCATCATTTCTCTTATTTCCGATATATAAGGATTATTGATTCTTTAAATCTCCCTTGAATTTCTATTAAGAAATTTGTGTTAGAATCAATAATCATTTTCTAATTATAATTTAATGCTTTGATATTGAAAGAGCTTGATCAAACCACGAATGATGACATCTCGTTTTGTGGGAGTATTATTATCATTGTTTCCTCGATATAGCAATATCAAGTAAAATAATTTTATTAAAATTATTTAAGAATTTTATAATATTTATAGAACATCTATCGCATACAAGTATATTCTCTCTTTAAATACATATGTATATTATTATTATGATTCTTTTATATTGTAAATCAAATCTCTCAATGTGCGGTCTAAGGCTAATCATGCGGGTACGATACGTGGTGAGAAAACAAAGTCTGAAATATGGACCGCTATGTTTACGATGTAAATAGGTGTAAAAACCGGAAGCGGGCTGCGAGATCGAAGCTTAGAGTTCGAGGGCGAATCGTCGCCATCTCCTCGACCCTCATCCCAGCCAAGTTCGATCTTCCTCTCTACTAACCGCCCCTAAAGTCCCGGCACGATTTCCAACCCTGGAGACCTTCACCCCATTTAGCCTTCACCGAGCTCGCTGGATTCCGGGCTTTCGAATGGCTATATATCAACGAGAGAACCGGGCTCTTTGTCCGCGAAACTTTGCTGCTCTATCGAAATATCGCGCGACACGTAGATCCGAAGACAAAGAAAAGCATCACACAACTGCACCCCCACAATCCAATAGGGGGAAGGAATTGGGAGTGTGCGCTTACTTTGCATTCCGATCGGCAAGCGCAGACTTCATTCTCCTTGACGCGGTAACGGTCTTTGTTCCATTTTTCCGATTTTCGACACGTTTTCCATCGGATTTTCCTCAATCAAGCAATCAGGAATAAAATTTTTTTACATATAATATATTAATTGCACTTATAAAAATTATATTTTATATATTAGAGGAAAAGATATTTTCTTTTTATTATATTTTGAATATTCGTATAGAAAGGGAGAAATATATAATATACTTAAAATTACATAACTCTAAAGGAATCTCTCAGGACTTCTAAAGGAAGAACTTAGCTATATTCCTTTTTAAAACGGTTTGATCGATTGTATGTAATGGGCCGTCATTCCATTATCATCGACCTTTGATGAAACGAATGTGGATCCCTTTGAATCTATCTTCTTATTTTAATTATTATTTAATTGAACATAGATTAATAACTTTGTGTGATTACTAAAAGGGATGAGCCGAATCCTATCGAATGTTGCGCACTTCCGGCGATTATTGCGAATCACCCCCGTGCGTATCGCACGGCGATATCAATAAATCTGTAGGACAAGAATCGATTCAATATTCTCATCCGCGATATTTTATCTCCGCCAGTTCCTATCTACTCCCCGTGACAGTAACCCAAATCCCACGAGTACGTCCAAAGTGATCGTCGCGCGCACATTTTGGGGTCAGTAGACGAAGAGGAACCGAGGCAGCACGTGCCGTCGTTGTCAGGGTAACGACGACCTTGTCCCGCGCAATCAACCCCGGAATCCCGATACCCTCTCTTCCGGTATCTTTACCAATCGGCAAAGGCCCGCCATATGGCGATAATGTTTGCTTAATGTCGTCATAACGCTGGAATAAACTCGTGTTTCTACTTTAATCATGGCAATTCAACAATTGTGTCGACTCGTCGTTTATTTATTTGCTTTCTTATTTATCGAAAAAATTTGTTACTCTGAAATAGCTTTCAAGAAATATCATGTATGCTTAAATAAAAAATTCTTTTACAATATTTTGAAATATCAATTGTATATACAATAATTGTAAAATGAGTACAGGATAAAAAATTGTAAAAAATAATTTTGTCATTAAATTTCCTCTAAATAGATTATATTTAATGTTAAATTATATATATAGTATTTAATATTAAATTATATATATACGTGTAATGCATAAGTAGTGTAGTGGACGAGAGGAGAGATTGTAAAATTCAAAACGAATAATATCGCACGTGTCTCCAAGTGGAACGAACAAAGCATCACGATCGAATTAGGAACCGTCTTTGTTCCGAGATGCTTTAGGGATAGCGACGAGAGTCAACCGACCCTTCAGCTTCAGGGTCGCGAGGGATCGGGATTCTAACTTAAGGGAGAGAGAGATTGCGTCACCCCGTCTGAGGAAGTAGAGAACTTCGAAAATTGGGACGAATAATTTTCTAAATTTAATGTAAATTTGTTGATACGCGTCGAAAACTTCCGTGTCAAACCGTTTAGCCCCTACTTAATGGACTGCGCGTCTTTCATTAAAGTAATGCCTTGTAAGAAGCCATATTGATATCGTTTACATAACTTTTGTAAAAATAAATGACGATATAATTTCCAGCATGTCACAGTTTTTATAATTAATGCAAGAAGAAAGAGATATGTACGCGCAGTGTGCGTTATTTTAATACATCAAAACAGAAAGGATTAATTAAAGAGTCTCTTGCGACGGACTTAGTGAGACTATTTCGACCAAAGGTAACGAACGCCCGCATCTTTGTTCGGCGTCAGTCACTTCGTTTTGCCAGTGCAACCGTACAACACCAGTATAAGGGTGCATCGTAAACCGTCCTATAAAAGCCAAGCATCACGCAAGGGCGAATGTTGCAAGGGCCGAAGGTAGCTTTATTCGTGTAGTCATAGCAACGTACCATCTACCTTCCAATCGATAAAGTGCAACATTTTCATTCTACTGTCGTATAATAGGATTGAACTGATTAACGTATTACCGTCATTGTTTTTCAATTTGTCTTATCATTTTCGATACCTTAATGTTAAGATCACAAAAACAAAGCGTGAAAAATTACATTGCGCCAAACATAATCTTATCTGGAGAATGTATATAACTAGTCTCTTAATCGAAAAGTAAGTGTAAAAGTATACAAATTTATCATTTTATAGATCTTTGTACTTATGATCATGTTATATATAAATTTAGATATTCGCAGTAATTATGAAAAATTTTCTTTCAATGCAATAAATCTTTAATAAATAGAAATAAGAAATTAAATAAAGTCTTATATAGATAAGATTTAAGATCCTCATGTCAATAGCAATTATTCTTAATCAAATCTTTACAATATTCCGAGCAGAAAAAACGACAGATGAATCTTGATGCGAGATCCATGTCGTTTTCTTTCGGAATGATTGCAATCGTGATAACTCTCGATCGGCCGAGACAGAGGGTAAAAAGTAGAAACGCAGCTCTCGGGTGGGCGTTGCAAGGGTAGTTTAGTGGCGGTCGCTATGGAAACCCCGAAGAGCCGACGTTCACTGCACCCTCGTCGTGGACCTTGAATGAGAATCGAAGGGCATGCCATAGACGAGGGTACAGCGAATTCGCGAATGTCTATCTTTTTCTTTAAATTCGCCATTTGTGACAAGAATCTTGAAACCAAAAAACGGACATTTTCCTTACTCCTTATATCGCGAAGAGTCTTTAGAGATTTATAAAAAATATAATGTGTATTAGTTTTTCAAAAATTTCATTTTATTGTCATATCGGAAGAAGAAAAATTTTTAATTCATTATTTGGATTAAAAATTATTTTTCAAGTGACAAGTGCTACTCCTATTATTACAGACTTTAATTAGGCAGAAATAAAACTATAAAAAGATGCATATTACTTTTATCCGAGATTCTAGGAAAATATTCTTACTATTGATAGTTATACTTTTCGCGAATTTGGACGCAAATTGCCAATTTGAAGACGAGCTGAGAACAGCCATAGACCACAAACGTCTTCTCTTTTTCTTTTATTACATCGTACGAATAATAGTCCACTACTTCGCGGTACCGAGAAATTCACGGAAATCTTTTGCCTTCTCAGAGGGATCGACGTCCCGGTCACCGACATCGAGTGCAGTAACCAAGGAGTAGGTTATCCGCGGACCTTCACCGCACGACAAGAGGTCGAAGACCCTACGGTACCTTCGTCGAATGATCGATTTGTTTTAACCTTTTCGAGTTTTCTTATCGCTATTACGGTATTAAAGGTTTTTAATATAATAACGAGAGAGAGAGAGAGAGAGAGAGAGAGAGACATCAATTAATTATTAGAAATAAATTAATATAAATAATAACAAAATATTTTTATCTTGTCTCAAATATAATTTAAAAGAGATATAAAATATATGCAATAAAATTACAATAAAGACTTTAATATACAAAATTTCTTTACAGCAAAATAATAAAATATATTTTTGAAATTAATTTTGTATTTTTGTTAGAATGTGAAATTATTATAATATTACTAGAGACACGAATTATAAATCATAGGCAGGCTTTCAAAAAAATCTGCAATTTAATTCATCGTACGTTGGCGGAATTTTGCGAAACTGCATGCGAAAGTAGAAAGCAAGCAAAAGGGCGTCTCGTGCGTCCCTAGATGGGGTCTCTGTCCTTAACAGCGTAGGTCGAGGACCTTCAACGACTCGTGCAGCCTTCTATCGCCCGCCTCCTCCTTGCCCTTTCTCTGTTACCTCTCTTCCCTTTTCTCGCTAATGTTTTTTGCAACCGCCTGGCCGCGATCAACTGTTACCGGACTAGATGCCGACGCGAGCAATCGACAATGATTGCAAGTTCAGTTTCTCAATCGTATTGTGATAAATTACAAAAGTTCCGAGAGATCCATCGTACCAATTTTAATCGTTTTCATAATTTGAACAAACTTGGTCCGGATTGTATATCGTAGATACTAAAAATACTCGAATACACACACATATGTTGGAGACTGATAAAAGCTTTCTGTAAAATTGAATGAACCAAAGATTGTCCATGATAAGAATAGCGTTGAAGCGGCGAAAGAAATCCAATGTACATAAGTACTATGGCGATTGCCGATTAAGAGATATAAAAAAAAATCGTCATTGCATTAAATCGCTACAAAGAGTCTTAGCAATTCAAATGGTGACTACCGACCGATGCAAATTGCGACGTGCACTCGGGACTCTATATGTATTAATGGGTCAGTGGCATCGCGCGAACCTTGCTCGAACGTTGCACTTTTGCAGCGCTTCTTCTCCCTCGCTCTTCTTGTCTCCCTGCTCTCGGCATTTCTTCCATCGTCGGCCATTCTGTTCATCTTTTTCTCTATGTTTCTCTTTCTCTCTTCGTCTCATGTATCAAGGACTTGCTACTTGCTTAAACCGAAAGTTGACAATATTGAGATATATACATTTCTTAATATTTGTTTTTAATTTCTTTCTCTCTCTCTCTCTCTCTCTCTCTCTCTCTCTCTCTATATATATATATATATATATATATATATATATAAATAATAAATAAAATAACTAAATCTAGACGGTCTCTGAAGATACGAAATAATGAAGAATTTGAAACTTGTTCGGTAGCAGCCGTATGATTTTTGTATTAGAATGCGTAAATCATATTTTCGTACAACTATCGCTATATGCCCGTAAATTAAGCTGCTCGTAAATCAAGCCTAAAAAGGTCCAATGATTCGAGGCGTAAATAGCATTATTGGTTTATAGGCCGTCTGACTTGTTACAAGGAGGAAGGTACTGACCTCGGTTCACTACAAAAATGTCCTCACTAATCTATAGGTCTAGCGTGAAAAATTCGTCTGTGTTACCGCATATTCTCACGAATCACTACAATGAGTATGAGATACATGATGCATCATCGAAGAAAAAGAATTTCTATGAATTTTTCTTTTTATTCTTATGATCTAAATTTAGAAATCTGTTTTTAACATAAATTTATTATAAATTGTATCTTTTGAGCACATTTTTTTTTGCCTTTAAAGATTGAAAATATCGAGCTAAATTTTTGTAAAGTATGTGTGTGGCAGGTTGATTTAGTTATTAGAAGCAAGGTCGACATAAAATCCCTTCGAGCGTCGAACATATCGTGTTTCTCGCGATCAAAATGAGGATGGGAATAGAGATATGTGAAATCGGGACGGCTCGATGACGGTTACGAAGTTCGTATTGTGTCCCATAAATAGACCTTTAACCCCTTTCGTATTTCCTCTATTTTTCGAAAAAAGATAAAATGGGAAAATCTGAAGGGAATGTGAAGGGGTTTCGTTGGTTTTATCCGGGGCGGAAGTGCGAGTATTTCGATATAAGGCCCAGCTGCCGCCAAAGATCCATCTCAGGTAAATCTTTATACCCTTTCGAATGCTGTATTTCATAAATTTGGAAACCCTTCTCATGTATGTACGATCACGCCATACGTCGATCATCGCACAAACACATTTTGTATTTTGAATTGAATCCTTCAACAGGATTTCGCTCAATGTACGGGAGGCCTGCTGTAGATTTCTACGTTCGATAAGTAAATAAAATATAATAACGCATGATGGATAATAATAATATTGCAAAGATAATAATGTTTTTTTATTCAGCAGAAAGTATAGCGAACTGCAGTAAATTCCATTACGAAGAGTTAGATTGCTCAAATTGGTCGTAAATGAAATGTCGGGAAGAGTTTTAGTTTTGCGTTTAGAAACGTGTTAACGATTGTTACAGATGGACTTCAATGTACAATGCATCCTACGGATGCAACCGTTACTCATTTTCAATTGCATCTCATAAATCAAGTGTTTGGAATTTATTTTTTACGCAACGTGGAAATTTTAAATTCTTAAGTCATATATTGACCCTTTTGCGAAGCGGCTGTAAATTTCCTTCTTCTTCGACCTCCATGTATATTAGTTTACGAAACTCATCGCGACGTGATTTACTGATGACTCGAAAGGATGTTAAAATCCCGGAACTCAGATAAGACATCCAGAAAGCCAGAGGAAAAATAATTGAATAAATAAGTTTAACTAATTCAGGGGCGAACCGGAAAAGGAAGTCTGAGAAGATATAAATGTATACAATTTTTCGTAAAGGTCGTAAACATCATCGATTAATTACTTTCTTCACCTCTTCTATTTGAGTCAAGCAGGGTTGTAATAAATTTGGTTGCCTTCCTTTTCGTGTTTGCTATCCACGAATTATTAATCCGCTCCTAATCGCGTTATTGCGCGACGAGATTGGCCGAGAAGAGGCAATTTTTTGCGAAGGAAGAAGGTTACGGCCGCCTACCAAAGCAAGGAAGGGTACCCGACAAGGGATGATTCGCCTGCTTCTTTAAGGCAACGGGGATGGTTATGCGAGTGTATCCAAGGTCGGGACCGGTAAACACAACCGTTTCCTTGGTAACTATCCCTCGAGATCATGCAACCTTGGAAGATCTCGCAGGATCTCGGAATCTTTCCTTGAGGCAGCAAATGCGAATTATACTCAAACAAGGAAATTCCGAATCAACTATATACTTAAGAGCTTTTTATTATCGAGTGTCGTTAAGCTGAATCTGAATATTAAAAAGTATATAATTTCACAAGAAGAATCTGTTATTTATCGAAGTTATCTCACGATCGACTCACTGCTTATCATAATCGATATCTCATGTATTTATTTTACTTTCTTTCCTATCATCACTTTTCTTTCTTCCTATTTTTCATATCGCACATTTATCAATTCGCAAAGTCATATTGATACGACGTGCGTTATTTTTTCTGGGATTTAATAAAACCGGACGTGATGGAAAAAGAAAATTGACGTCTTCAGACGTCAGATTCCGTTTTTCTGCATATATATATTTGAATGTTTTCATAAATTATTTTGAATAATAAAGAGAGAGAAAATTACGTAATACACATACAATCACTATAATACATATATATCTACGATTACATATATTAATATTTTTTACGAATAATACGTTATTTTATATGTGTCATAATTAATAAATTATGTAAATAATATTAATATCTAAATTTCTCTCTCTCTCTCTCTCTCTCAACATTAGATATTGCTCGATATGTGAGCATGACTTCTCGATCACCCTGTACACAGATAAAGCAAAATGAGAACGTAAGAAGAACCGGGTTCGTTTACCCACAGTTATCGCAACAGGACTCTTTCGGACATAATCGCGTTCTTGTCTCGTGCAATTCTTTTTGCACGCCTCGACATGCAACGTTCAGCTTGACAGCAAAAGAAAAAGCGATCGTAGCTAATATCATACATTGAATAATTTTAATCCAACTTATAACTTTATGTTTACTTTAAAGGCGTGCAATAAAAAAAAAATATATAATATATAAATCTGAGAAAATCATAAATATTGGTAATATTAACTTTGCAATATTAACATATTTCTCTAAGTTTTTTAATATTATAATGCGTATATCATCCAACACATATATCTTCGAAAAATATAATTTTTCGTAAATTAAAATAGACAAAATGAAGACAATAATGAAAACGTGTTCGTTAATTTGACTGAAGCCGTATGACTCAGGAAGCAAAGTTTTTATTTATCAGCATACAAACCTCCGCTTGCGGAATATTTTGCTGAAATACGAGCGCTATATTCGAACGGACGGAAAGTTCGGAAACAAGAGCCGAAAACAAAGATATTCGGGCTGCTCGAAAGCGGAGCCCTTCAGCCGGCAGACAGGCCGCGTTCCCTTCGAAAGGGTTCGGCGATGATCGGGATGCAAGGAAGGAAGGAAGAAAGAGAACGACTGCGAGGAAGAACGGCGGGTGAGAGGAGAGATGATGAGAGCAAGAGAGGGAGAAAGAGGGCACAGACGGGGAAGCGGACGAAGAGAGGAGGAAATAGTCGTCGAGAGACAGGGAGAAGAGAGAGAAGTCGGGTCCGTGACCGAGCAGGATCAATGCACGACGCGGACCTTGAGAGTCCCTCCACCCTTCGCCCACTCTTCCTCCTCCCCCTCCTGTCTAATTCTCACCCAGCGACGATCCCGCCACCTCCCTCTCCGCGCTTGCTGTTCGCAGCCCTTGCACAGGCGACGCGACGACGACTACGACGATGACGATGACGATGATGACGACGACGACGAGAGTGAGACCGGCCTGGAGGGCGAGAGGAGGAAAGGGAAAGACTGGCCTCCGAGAGAGGAGAGACGTGCAGATTGCATCGTGCACAGCACCACTCTGTCAGCCATACCGACAACGCTGACCGCACTAGCACATTGCCGTTCGTCGCTGATATGCAGGCCGATGCACCGCCGTAGCCCCATGCACGACGGCCAATGCTCTTTGAGATCTGCCGAGGCTCTCTAAAAATTGCATTATTAATCCTTTACTGGTATGGTATGAACCTCCCGTATGATCTCATGCCCAATTAGTTACTGAAATCGCTGCTATTCGACAGATTGGCTTCTTTCGTATCTCATCTTGTCTCTGTAAAAATGTTTCTTCTCCATTTACTTTTCTAATATCCGATTAGCGAAATTTTTTAACTGATGATTCTAATATATAATTTGTATATTATAAAATAGAATAAAGATGCATAAAATAGATAGTCGATACAATCCATTCGCGAAGTATTATTTCGCTATAGATATTCGCTAGGATATACATAATCCTATTTTTCGAAATACATACGCGCGTAAACTAGGAAGTTACATCAGGACAGCTGCATTCTATCGAGCCAGGTCAACCCTTTTCAAAATTGTTGACCAGTTCTACGATCCCTTACAGGGGATATTTACGTAAATTTTCGCCAAAATGACGGAATATCTTTCATGCATGAACTCGGCAGCTGGACCGGCATTCGACGCAAGTGATGAGATTGAATCTCCATTGAGAGATTTACATCTGTTCGAACCCTTTTTCTGATTATAAGTCAGGTAAAAGTTTGACAAATTCTAAATTGACAATCGTTTCGGCAAATAATAATTCTGCCGACTGAAGGACATCAGCTGCTCCAGAAATGATGATGGACCAAATTTATATCTTATATATGCCAGATGTGTGATCTCATCTAAATGTATATTTAGTTATATAAAGCATACAAGTTAATAAAATTATTAATGCGTTATTTTCGATAACACACACATACACATATATAAATATATATAAATATATATAAATAAACATATTATCATAAATTGAGAATTGTTTAATCACTTTTGGCTAAAAATAGAACACGATAGAAAAGCGGTCTTCTTATTGTTAACAGATATATTATTCGTTGTATCTTTTCTTATAAGAATCGAGAAATATCCTTTTTGCAAAATAACAACGTATTCAAGATCGTTGTACTAAGTTGATTACAGAAGATATCGATAAGAGTATCTTACGCATATGCATAAATTCATGGTGCAATTCATGCAAAGAATGAATGTGCAGCGATAAATAAAATCATAAAAAATGCGTAACAAACGAACAAAGAAATTTCTTTCTTTTTTACCTGTTTTCTGTCTTTTTTTCTCTTTTTTATGTGACGTCTTTCGGAATTGCAGTTAACAAAATGCAGTTGTATTTTTTTGTGCGATATCTTTTTTTTTTTTTTCCCCCATTATGTTACGTAATTCTAAAACCATTTTGTATGTCTTCAAGAACATAGAAATTTTTAAAAATCTCGATAGGAAGAAACAATTGTTCAGTTCATCTAAATAATATAATAAGAAAGAAATGTAGTTCACTTAAGTTTCTTGTTTTTGAAAAATCTGGCTTAATATAGTAACACTTTGCATCCATAAAAGATAAAAATATAAGAGAGTACTAATATACTTTATGAATTAACCGTCAGTTTTCTAGATCTGTAGCCACTAATACAACGTCAAACATCCTCTCGTTCCCACGCCACTCATGTTTACACTGGTAGAATTTGACACCATTCAGAAATGCCAGAAAGCGTGAGACTTATAGAAAAAGGCACGATTTTTATCTTTTAAATTTGCCCAAATAACTAAGTTGAGAGAATAAAATTAACACGTATAAGAGTCAGTTCATCTTTTAACAATATAATTCGTGGTTGATTTCGTTTCTCGATTGTCGCGGCAAACGCAATCCTTTCATATATTCGGTACTTTAGGAAAGAATATGGGTATATAATAAAATTTCTTTATAATACCGCCGGTGATTTCCCCTGGCTCACGAATAGATTTATGCAATTCATGCACAAGACACCAGCCCAACTGTGGGGATGCGTTTACGGATGCATCTGCCGGGATCGGTAAGACGAGAACGCGACACGCGCGTTGTAACGCGAAACCCTTTTCGCACGAGCGATTTTACGTAACAGATGTAACGACATAACCACGTGGCTGATCTCTCATTTTCGTTTGAAAACACCGGAAGAGGACATCGCGAAATATTTGATAGCATAAAAATATCATTTACATATATTTACAAAGTTATATTGTATATATATTTATGAAAAAAAAAAAAGATTTTGGTTTAGAATAATAAAAATATATATAAATCTAAACAAAATAATGCATTAAGTAATAATTAATCTAAAGTTTTCAAAAACTAAATTACTATGTTAAAAGATTAAGAATTTTAATATGACTAAATTCTTTTATAAAATGTACATGATCAATGATTATTGCAAAAATTTATTAAAGTTGTAGATTGTATTGATTGATATTTTTTTCATAGTAAAAGCTAAATTTACATCCCCACGAAATGGACCTTTCTCCTTCCTCGAAAATCTTAAAAAGTATGGATGCATTTTAGGGACTAGAATCCAGAGAAATCAATTATCATTTTATGGGAGCCTTACATCGACAGAGAATATCAATTATTGCAATATAAAGAATTTCCACTACAAAATATCTACTGTCGTTAACATTTCCTTCTTATTTTTACAAAAAAGATCGTTTTCAGCGAGCAAAAAATATCCGCAAAAAAATTGGTGTGCGATGCATAATCTTGATAGATCTATATGGTATACATAAAAGCGTGAAAGATATGTGTGTCTAAACACACGATATATGATAATTAAAATATGCATTCATTATTTAAGAATTTATTATTTATTACACAATTTAAAAAATATATATAATTATTATATTATTAATTTTAAAAATATATATTAATACAATTCTGCAGCTACTTTTCTTACAGTTACCCGAGGCGCACGCTAGGGGTTCCTAGTTATTTCGCGAGCGTATTTACGAGACGAAGCGGGAGCGCGCGTCGAGTGCACTGCACCCCCGTCCATCCCGACGGGGGTTGGATCGATCGCGGGCGTTGGCGCCGAGGTCACCGGCTCGTCTTGCTCAGAGTAATGACCCTCACCCAGTGCAGTGCAATGGCATCGGCACCTTTCCTGGGAAATCGTAGGGGTGGTTGTCGTAGGTGCCTCTACGTCGTCGACACTATCCGATCGCCTCGTCTCGAATGCGGCGACGCGGCGAAGAAGGGGTAAAAACGCGGTTATCGCGCGGCACCGTCGGCGCCTGCGGGGGTGGTACTTCCACCCTCTCCACTCCCTACACCGCCACTGATGTTGATGAACCCCCAGCGCAGGATCGCTGGGACCTTAAACTTGGAGGGAGGGAGAGGGGAGGTCGATCATCGAACTCAACCTTCGCAGTGACCGCGATCGCGAAACGTTTTTGCTTACCTCCGCGTAAGGATGAGACCGTTACTTTTGGCTGATTAGAAACTTGAAGATTTTAATTAGTCATAAAAATTTTCCGCTCATTAAATATATCGTAATTAAATATCTGGGATCTTACATTTAAATAAATTCTATAATTATTTTATTGAAGGGAGAGTCTCTTCAACTATGAGTTTTCAAAAAAAAATCTGTATCAAAATTGAAATATAATGATTGTGAGGGACATTCTATTTCCTGGCATTTCGAGGCAATAATCATACAACAAAGAACTCAGACTCGAGATAGATTGAAGAGAGTTCCATACCCTTTGATTCTTCCCCGCTCAGCGGATAAGAAAACGGAAATGCAATTATTGCGAAACGGTGATTACTAAAATGACGCATGTGCGCTCACGAGCTTCTCTCGAGTCTTACCGGAAGTTTGCCACCGCGACAGAAAGTCTACCTGCCTCGCACGATCACCTCCCTCGTTTTCGCGGAAATGCGCTCTCGCATAATGGGAATCGAAAAGAGGAAGGGGGAACATTGATACGCAATAGCGACCGTAGGGGAGAGTGATTGGGCCATTCCACCCTGTTCTCTACCATCTAGTGACCGAGGGTCATTGCGAGACGGCAAGCCTTTCGAATGACCACTATCGCCAATGTCCTGCCACTTTCGATCCACTTTTACAGAGGAAATGCTAACATAATAGCGCGATAATAACGTCGAGAAGGGACACAGTTGAAGAACAACTCGCATGATATCGGATCAACACAAGAATAATAATACGCTATTCTTTTTCGAAAAATGTACATTTTTATCCTGTTTCTACTCAATTAAATAGAATGAAAATATTCAAATAAAATTAAATAATATTAAATTGTAAAGTTTTATGGACCTTTGGATGTATTACTCAAGTTTTATCTTGTGTAGGTCTAAATTTTGAGTCAGAAAGATAAACTTTGAATTTCTTTGGAATTTGAAATGATATAATATGCTCGAGCTTCTGACGTAATTCTTTAGATAATTTATTGAGTATATATCGAAAAATTAAATAAAAATGAATTTCTCCTTGTCAGCTGACTTTGATTGATAGCAAGGTCTCTCGTATGATATACTTAAAATAAATTAAATTTTTTTTTGTTTTCCGACTATTGATTTTTTTTTTTTTTTTAATCGTTCTTGAAATATATTACATACGTAGAAGTTGAATATTATAAGCGACAAATCACGAATCGAATCGAATGAAATATGTTAAACGATAAATAAAATTTTACATAAGATTTCGTTACGTTCTTGAAATGAAATTATAATCGGGCTCATGTTACACGTATAAACTTCCTATTCAAAACTAAAGACAATAGAGTAAACAGCTATCATTATTTGGTTTCATTATAATGATAAGATATTGCGATAAAAAGTAAAAATTTTATATCGCTTTATAATCGTAATGAAACGAAAAATGCAATCGTTCAAATCTAATACTTAAACTTTCGAGCTGTTATCGGGACAACAGGAAAATCTGACTTGGCACAAGACATCTGTAAACACGATATTTGATAAATTTTGATGGATAAATGTGTTTTATGATAAAAAAAAAAAATGTACAATGTACAATTTTTATTAAATAAATAAATTTCAACAATAAATTTCAAATTTTAACGGCAACAATTCTTGCAGTACTTTTCTATAATTTAATAATTATTTAATTATAAATTTTGTACAAGAAACAGCGTCTCTTTATAAAAGAATAAAAAATTTGTGAAGCTGTCTCCACTGCATTTGTTTCATTAATCTATTCCTATACGGAAGGAATAATCGGTGCATCGTATTGGATTGTATCGTAAGATTTTTCCTTTATTATGAAACATTATACGCGTGAAGAGAGAGGAAGAAAATTTATCAGCTTATCAACATATTCTCAAGGAGGAACACGTCTTCCTCCTAGGAGTTCCAAAGACCTATCTTCGGAAGACCCAAACTGTATTTGCCCTTCTTATCATAGCGCATACCACACGCGGGCACTTGATGCACACGTGTTGCGCGCGCGCGTGAGACACGCACACGCGTACGCACAGACAGACCTTGGCTGAAGGGTGTCTGCGTCCATGGTACACGTTGCGGGATGCAACGAGATGCACACCCTTTGATATTAATGTCCCTAGCGCGCTCGATTAGTTTCTATTAGGTTTTATGTAACGCACTTTATTATTATAACACATTACCGAATATTAATTTTATTATCGTATAATATTGAATTATTGGAGATAATTAATTATTTTCAATAAATTGTGCTTTATTACCGATCAAAACTTGTTATTCCGCCGAAAATAACATTACTATAATTGAATAAAAAGTTGTCATTATAATTTTTTAAAAATTTAATTTTTAATTTTTTTAAAAATAATAGAAGAGGGAGCACATAGTTAAAAGATGTTTAATTTTGATAGAATAAAGTTTCGAGAATAGATTTTCGAGAAGACTGTATTTTGCCTTCTTTTTATTTTTTAAAAGAGATATTTTCTATTCAGAGAAAATTCCCTTGCTCTCAGTAGCTCTGTTGAAATGTATGATGACACACCGAATCGTCACGTCACTGAGCCTTGGCCTCCAGTTAGGAGATAATACAGAACGTTGATAAGATGCAGACTATTTTAAAACATAACGACTTGACCCACTCTGGATCAACAACGGGATCGTTTGCATTCTCTCATTTACCTGAAAGTTCTCTCCTAATCGCGCCTGCTCTGCAGTATTATTGCCTCTCGATGGAATGTTTCTAACATTCCAACACATTTTAGTAAAAATTAAACTCTTAATTTAGACCTCACGTAAACTATGTAGGTGTATCGCTCTAACTTTTCATAACAATCCAAATATAAGAAAAATATAAGAAAATATAAGATATGCATTTTGCAATTTTGCAAGATGACTCTTCGGCAAAGTATCTCTTCGTTCTCATCATCGTGCTCGGTTTATTATTATTATTATCATCATTGTGTGATAACGCTTCGTTTAAGATTTTTCAATATATTTTTACAATTGCGCGACATCGCCGCCGTTTATCTGTCATCCATCGATTCATCGACGGAGAGAAATAATGGATTGTATATTGTGAATCGATGATAAGTTTGTAAAACTCACGCACTTATGTGCGGTCACGTTACGCGTTAATTAGCTTTCTAAAAGCACGAGATTAAAGGCATGAGTGCAATTCTTGTGGACGAATAAACTCGATTTCTCTCAATAGAAAATAGTTGATTTTTTAAAAACATGAAATTGTCTTATCCTTGTACCCAGATCTTCAATTTGTCGCCAGTTCTAATATGCAGCTTGTATAATTTCCACGCGGTTGGTTCCGATTACGCGTCTCTGCGTATAAGATAAGAATGTTGATTCGCTGCACAATGCGTGTCGGTGGTCTTTCGGAATACTTTGCGATATTTCTCACGGTCAAGGTCGCGCTCTGCGTCACCGACGAATTTATATTTAGAATGACGATTTAAAGAGCCGACTCTGTCTTTCTTTCGTATTTAACATAGATCGTAGTCGTCGCGGCTGTCCGATGTCCTCGAACTTTAACGAATTCCAATCTTCGCATATATGCGTATCGATTTCTTTTTCGTGAACAAAGTCATCTGCTGACAGTAAGAAGCGGAACATAAAAAAAAAAAAATATGCGCGTCATAATCCTTTCACCACAGACAACCTTGATCATTTGCCACCTCGTTTACGAGGACAGATCGACCGCGTGTTCCGGAATTAAATTATCATGCAGGAAAATTATTATCTGCTTTTGTTTCACAACGTATAAATATTTGTTGGTCGTCCCAATTTGACATAATCTCCTTTTCGTCAACGTCGTCTCTTCTCTTTAACTTCTTTCTCGCTTCACTCGTTCTAATGTGATGATTGCGACCAACAGACAACAGCGGGACTTATCGTTAATGAACCTTACCAACGTAAACATACAGTCGTATAATCTGGAATATAAAACAGTTCTACGAAGTCTGACGAAAAGAGCGGCGATTCGCGGCAAAGAATTCTCCGTCTACATCCGATCAGTCAACGCCTCGAAATTTATGGCCATCGTTGCACCGCGGTATGCAAATTTCGTCCGGATCTCCCAGAGGTTCGTCGTTTCTTAAACCGCTTTTTATGGACCGATGATGTCTCGCTACTTGTGCCACAAAACAGTGCATAAGCCGCGCTTGCATAAGCCGTTGCTCGTAAAACGAGTGTGGATGTACTCGCGAAATATGTATCAATGTGTGTCTCGACGAACGGTGAAAGTCATTATATGGTATATGTACGGTCTTACGAGAAGGCATGATTCATTATTTATACAAGATGTTTAATAATTATCGATCTCTTTTTCTCACGACAAATTTTAAGAAATGCTAGATCTTTTAATCTTTTAAAAAATTTAAATACAATACAATAATCAATGCATCTTTGACGCAAAGAATTGACTAGCTAAAAATAATTTTTAAAGAAAAATTCAAACACATACACAGAGCGGAAAAATGATTTTTAGAATTCGTGTGGATATTTTAGATCCTTGTGTCTAAAGAGATACACATATTTCAAAATACTAACAAAAAAAAAAAAAAAAAAATCTAAACATGCTCCTCACCGAGATCGGGAATAGAACTGGTAGGTTCCTCGTGATGGCCCTTGCTATCGTTGGAAGTCCTCGCTCTGGGAGGCGGCGGCGGTGGCGGCGGTCTCATGCTGGAAGTCGAGCTGACTACGACTGTTGCGGGCGGCGGCGGAGGTGGACAACCGTTTCTTCCGTGATTAGCGCGTATCTGGGACTGCGGTGACATCAGCACCGTTTCGCCCCGCGCGTGCCCCTGCGGAGGGCGGGGGCACCAACCATGCAGCACCCTTATGGCGCTGCGAACTTCCGCCTGCAATTCGGCGGTCTTATCTCTAGCTGTGTGAGCCACTTTCGTTACGGGGAACCCGCGTTATCGCGGGTTACACGAGGATCACGCGAAAGATAACACTCTCGTATGTTAAGTTATGCCTGCGTCCACTTCACTCACGTAACACGTATGAATACATGTATAATGCACTAAAGTCACGTTACGAATACACTTTGATCAACAGTCACCAACAGTCTCATAAACGCATTCCACTCTAATCTCTTTCCAGCGATAGCGAATTTTATAAACAGTCAGGATCAATTACGTTCCGTGATCGATGCACTCTTTCATCAATGTTAAATCCAACGTTCACCGAAGCACCAATTTGGAGAACGCCAATGAGCTAATCACTTCTCGTCGCGAATGCATTTTTCTGTCTCCGCAAGTCCGTCGAGTGACATTTCAATCTGAAGAACACTACGAGTCATACTTTCCGCCACGAATCAACTTCGTTCTATGTCCAGAGCCATTAATTATAAATTGGACTCGGAGAACACTTTCGGTCACTTTCTCTCACGAATGCAATCCGTCATCGTTTTCTCGTCAAGATCGACCGACCGAGTGGAATCACACAGTCACCTTGTCCCTCTCGCGCGCACTCCCGGTGGTTGATTCGAGTGTCACGGTCAATGTCTCACAGTGGAGCGTGGCAGGTGTCCGCGGGAAATTCTCGCTCGCGATACCGATCGTTCTCGCCTCTTACGGTGTCGTGCGCGATAGAGGCGCGCGATTAAGCGGGATGCAAGATGATCAGGAGCGAGAATAAAGCGCGAGCGCGCGCAACGCAGCCTTTCGAACGTGTGAATGAACGTTTCTTAGCAGTTCGCCGAAAACAACAGTCCTCTCGGCACACGCGTCGTCCCTCGCGAGTCAGCGCCAACCTTCCCTTCTCTCGTCTCTCCTACCACCCAAGCACCCACCACTTTCTCGCTCCCTCCCGGCACGTCACTCTGCCCCACTCACGGTCAGTCTCCCCGTGTCTCTCACCCTCGTGCGCGTTGGAGCGAGAGAGAGAGAGAGAGAGAGAGAGAGAGACCGAACCGCCTCCGCGTCTACGCTCTATCGCTGGCACAAAGGCGCGCGTCAACCCTCCTCCCCCTTCCTTTCGTCGCGGGAGCCACGCTGTCAAAACAAGACGCCTGGCGTCTAGGTCGTCCCCGACGACGACGACGTCGCGGTAAAGACGTTCTCACGTGGTCGCTCGCTTCAACGTCGTCCGCGCGTGCTATCCGGTCGCCGGATAGCGGTACCGGATGCGGAAAATCCGCGTTTGCGGACGCGCAAACTGGCTACTACGTAGCGATGGTTAACGTATACGTGATCGCTGATGCACAACGCTCTGACGGCGACGAGCCGACGACGCCGAGAACCGTCATCGGCACCGGCGAAAGTGAGAGTGTGCCGGTCGCGGCGGATTCAGTGGTGCATAAGCACGGCGGGCGCCTCCGTTGTCTCTTTCCCTCTCGCGTCGCCGTGCCGTTCTCTCCCTCTCTTCCGATCCGGGGTCTCCTCTCTCTCTCTCTCTCTCTCTCTCTCTCTCTCTCTCTCTCTCTCTCTCTCTCTCTCTCTCTCTCTCTCTCTCTCTCTCTCTCTCTCTCACTCAACCTCGCCCTCTCTTTCCTGTCCTTATGGGCAGCCTATAGCCGCCGGCGAGCAGAAGCGTGCACGTTCTCGACCTATAGCGTCCGATGTGCCGGCGCGCTATCCGCTCGCGTATATAAAGCGGCTTCTCGGGCGATACCGACTTCACACACCAAACCACGCAACACATGGTCACCCTCCGACTTCGCCCTTCGGTCGCCCTTCTTCTCACCGTTCCGTCCTCTCTTCCTTCCGTACGCGCGAAAAACGCGACCCCCGGATACAATCTCTTACCATTGAATCCGCGCGCGCGAAACAAAGCGTGTTGTATGTAACGCTAATATTTATTTATCAGCAGGATTAAAAATCACGAGACTAACGTAAGATTCATTGAAACGGTAATGGTTAATTGTTTTAAAAGTAAGATTAATATAAGTAATTGTAAGATGTGTGAAATGAATGACCGATTATCTTTTACCGCCGATATTTTCGAAGATACCTTTAAATCATCGCGTTTAGATCGACACCCCTTTCGCCACGCGTTACTTATGGCGTTTAGAGAAGATTCTTTTGACGATGCATCGGTAAAGGGCCGAGTTGCGTGTTAATCCGCCCCTGCGCCAGCGATAGGCAGGGGTGGTTCGGTGCGCGCCGCGGTTGCGCGTCTGCTATCACATGGCCTTGTCCTTGAATGAGGCTTGTGAACCCGACTGCCGCTTTTATCGATCAGCCCCCGCATCCCGCTTCGACGCACTCGCTATAAGCATCCATCTATCTCGGTGCAATGGCGTATCTAGCAAAGGACGCTCCCAAGATCATAATTGCTTCGGTTCTTACGTACAATACATTTCTTACAGTTTCGCATTTATATTACACATTTAATAAAATGCAGATATATAATTCTTATTGTTAGTTTACGAAAATATTTATATGATTTATTTTATGGGATGAGTAAGATGTCTGAGGATCGATGCTAAAAAATTCAAAACGAAATAATAAGAGTAATCCAATGAATAGCAGCACACAGAGAACACTTAACTAGAGACAACGAGAACCAGACGTAAGCCGAAATAATAAAATTTGCATACATTCGTGCATGTCGATACGTATGTAGATCGTAGAGCGTATTTTAGGGTTAAAACGAGATCCGCTTTTCAACCACCGCAAAACTCCACATAAAAGATTCACACTGAAACTGAGCATGCTTCGAAGGAGCCACTAAAGGGTTAAACGTACCTAATGTCCGATTCCACTTTTCGTCACTGTGAACTAAACCGGACATGCATCGTGCAACGACATCCGTCGTGTCTCTCTATTCTTAGGACGAGCCGTAATTTCTAAGACGAGTCCCCCTCGAGTTGCGCCGCAGAAGAATGGAACATAATAAGTATAATGGTGTGAGCATTAAACCCTTCTGAATTTCGACCGAGAATCCCTCTAGACGGTAAATTCACCGGATGTTCTAGGACGGTCCCGACGAAGGTCAAGGCCTCCCTGGACAAGGATCGGCGAAGATTCTGATATCCCTGCGTCTCGCTCGTAATCAGTGACGCGACTCATCCAACTTGCGGCTCCTTGTAAGGAACAAGCGGATGTGAATGCGACACGAGGTAACGTGCGCGTCACGAAAGGGAAGAGCTCTCTAATTTTATCGATCGACTATGAAAAAAATATTTATCGATTCTATATGATTCATATAAATTCTATAACATCCCGGAACCAGTTTAAAGAGACAACTCGACGAAAGAATTCCATTAAAGGATTAGTATAACTTTTAGAAATTGAAAATAATAGGAACAAAACAAGCGGACAATTAAACATCATCCCAGACAACGTCTAGACACTTGCCTTAAATCAATCGCCGTTGTATGTAGCTAGCTGTAAATTCCGGTCAACAAAGGGGGAGCTCTTTTTTAATGCAAATATTAAGTTCAAGGCGAGCTTAAATCCGCCGTCCGTGACTCTCGATGGGCACGAGAACGCGTCTCGTGCGACATTTCGAAACCTATTCTCACGAGAAAGTACGTAAGTACCATGTCATTGTCGTACGTGAAGAGAGAGAATCGCGGGTAGCGTATTACGTGACCGAGCCCCGTAGCTGTTTAGATCTAGATGAACCTGAATCATCAAAACCGGTCTAAACGCGCGGTCGCGTCGTGACATGGCTCAGCACGACTCTGTTGTATTAGGTCAAGACGCACGTTGTAGCACGCATGAGTTAGAATAGAGAAAGATCGACCACTGGAGAGTCGAGGGTATCAATAAGGAAAAGAGATGGTCGTAGCGCGCGTCAGAAAAAGACGGAGGTAAATGAATATTTATGGCTAAATAAATAAATATATAGATAAATTTAAAAGAAGTGAGATAAATAATGAGATCGAGAAAAGAAAAGAGAAAAAAAAAACAGCTGAGTGAGTGAAGAAAGGAATAGTATAAAGGGAGTATAATGAAATCGGCTTAGGACCACATTTCCGGCTCTTATTTTCAGAATTTCTCTGCGTCTTTTTAATCGCGCAACGCGAGCTCGGGTAAAACAATAAAAAATAATAAATCTATAAATTGTCAAAATACTTTTAATTCCTGCTCTAATCGTTAAATTATTACGCTACATAGAAAGATTATGAAGAAATAAGATAAGTTAGCTGTAATTATCAATATACAGTTCTTATCTGTCCTTTCTCTCTCTCGTCTTATATTTCAATATTTTCTATCAAATGCAACACGTATATATACACTGTTATATATCGTATATTGATGTGAACAAGGAAGGCTTTCTCCAGCGGCCTTGAACCTCTACTGAAGCCTCGAAGCTATATAACTTGAACCAGTCTCTCACTCTGTCCTTACAACATTCTAGACTTAACGTATTCACGATACTTCTCATAGATGATAGTAATATCCATCGAGCAATTAAAGAGCCTTATTTAAACGAGCAATTATATATCATTATTTTTAAATTCAAGAGTAGATCTTTGGTTCTGTGGAAATCTTATTCTTTTATTCAATATCTTATTTTTTTATTTTAATTATCGAGTATTCCGACATTTTGATAACATCAAATTTCGAAGATTCATGCATGTAATATTGGGATGATGTTTGCGACTATCGAACACCTTGGTATCGAAGACAGTTCGTCGACCAGAGCACGTCGTTCTCCACTTTCGTTCTCCGTTAAAAAGCGCCGATGGCGATCACCCAACGAAAGCGAATCGCGTCGGCGAGAGTTTTAGAAACCGGATCGCGATCAACGGGGGTCCATGAAAAGTCGGTACGAGGCCGACGAACGCCGAGAGCGAATGTGAGAGCCGTTCAAGAAAGTGAAACTTTGTTTCTCCCTGCGCGAATCGTGACAAACCAGCTTTGACTTTCATCGCTATCAATTATCGACGCTAAACCGGAGGAGAAACCGGCACGCTCTGTACTAAACGAGATCTTCGATTCGCGTGTCATTCGTTGCGCTTTGATATATTATATAAACAGATGCAAAGAGCGTACGGTGAATCTGAAAGACTCTCGACTGACCATAAAATCTCAAAGTCCGCAAAATTCTGCATCCGATACTAAAATCTAACAAACAAATCTACAACTTATTAGCATTAATCAAATCTATTTTTTTCGTGTAAAGATTCCAATTTTTAATTCGATTCTATTTTATCCAGCGAGATGATCGTTCGCTGGACCTAAAGAAATCACACGTAGCTTTGAGCTACAAACGCGTCAATACATGTGATACTATGACCTACTTCTACGCATACACGCACGTTGCACTTTCTCCTTTCCTCGGCTCGGCTCGAAACGAGTGAATTCTCCATCTTGATCTCTCTCTGTTAGCCTTGAACCTGATCGAGAATGCAAGTGGATCGGCATCGTGGCAAAACGTGTGGCGGGACGTCGGGCAGAGAGAGGAGGTAGGAGAGACCGAGAGAGACATATATAGTTGCTGTCGACCAAAACGGTTTTTGGTCGCCTTCGACGAAAGTGAAACGGCCTTCGACAAGGAGCTTCCCGCGTGCATATGGACGCCATTGAACTAGTGACCTTCATATGAGAACCGGTCTTTGTTCAGGGCCCTTAGAGTTAGCGACCTAGCTCGCTAACTGGGCCCTACTACCTAGGCCTGCTCCTTCTGTAGACAACGAGTCATTTACATGCGGCCAATACGAGCAAGAGATTACCTTTCAGCTTGCCTTCGGATCGATCGTTCTCGGATTCGATCTGAAAATCGAATTCACGACGCTCGAAACTTTCTTTGGAAATCGATAGTTTAAAGAGAGGATTGCTTTGATAGTATATCAGATAATTATACATAAATTTATTAATAATCATTAAAAAAGTCGGTGAATTTTACGAGCACACAGTTGTATTTCACTTCCAAAATAAAATTTTGAGACTTTGATAAAGAAGCGAGCGATAAATTCCTTCGCGATAAAACGTCAATAAAGTCAGGGTTAGTGTCTGCAAGGTTATCTAGGATTTCAATGTTTTCGGCGATTTATATCATAAATAATATGCTCCTCATAAAGCTCATTCGATTTTCTTCAAATACGATATCGATCGCGATACGAATTCGTTCAGCCTTTCAATCTCGATCAATATTCCGCTGCATTATTACAAAAATCTTTAAAAAAAAATAGCTGGACTGCTTTCGCTACAATTATCTACTTATTTACAAATATCTACTTACGATACATATCTATCATATTATTCTCGACATCTCAGTAAATCGCGATGGAAAGTAACTTTTTCTACATGAATATAATGATTCGGGAAAGCACGAGAGGGATTTATTTCTAAACCGAAACGCAATACAAAATTGATGTACAATACAAGAATACATTGCACCATTTGTTATCAAGCATTAAATAACGCTGAGATGAGCCGTTTTACACACGAGAAATAAACATGTTATCCAGGGAGAACAATTTTCTATTAAAGTTGACATGCATATTTATAGTCTGGAATTTTTTTAAATTAAACTTTAATATATGGGATCTCTCTCTCTCTCTCTCTCTCTCTCTCTCTCTCTCTCTCTCTCTCTCAAACCTTGACTCAATATTAAATTAAAAATTGAATGACTAAATTAAATTAAAAAGATAAGATATATTTTTAATATGAGGATAAAAAATATCAAATGTAATTCGCGGAGAGATTAGATGATTAACATGAGGAAAGTGTGCCGTTAAAAGATTTGATAAGCTTTCAACCGATTAGATAACAAACCATGACCTGTCGCAAACTGTGGTCGCACGATATTAACGAGACGCGATTTAGCGTCAATTTGTATTCGTGATTTACATAATATCTTTATATAAAATACAAACACACACTTACAAAGAATATCAAAGATATCATGCAAATATTTTTTTAGTTGTTGTGTTAGAGCAAACTGTACCGATATTGATCTCTTGCGACATTTGCACGTTGTCGATTGAAACACGAATTCGTGACGAATTGAGCGATGATTAAGATTATTTCGGGATAAACATTCAGCGAGACATGGAGACGTTAACGGGGAAAATAAATAATCGCGCGACGTGATTACGAAACCGCCGTGCCGTATAAATATCGGCGTAAGCCGTGTCGTATCACCTGCGATAATTTGCGTTAACATTGAGACCGAGCACGCGGACAGTTAGAGGACGGTTCGACTGATATCGTATCTACAGACGTGGATGCATTTCGTATCAATGTTTTTGTTTTCTTAACCTCATGGCCTTCGTCTGTTTTAAGTAGCGGGTATCTCGCGACCGATGACAAGTACGACACAAGTGCGGGCTTATTTGCTACAATTCAAATTTAAAAGATATTCACGGTACACAGTAAGAATCTTTTTACATAATTTTAGCCGAACCGATAAGTTCGCGCGAGTTTATTGTGGCGATGGATTATGCGTTACGAGGAAGTTGTAGGAATAACTCGCAAAAATTTATCTCTATCAGATAGCCTGATGTTCCATTAATTTCTGTACGTACCTGTAGCTTGATATGTTCTATATCTGTACATCATTTAACATAAAAAATTATACGCTTAACTCTATAACAATTTTATCGAGATATGTACACGTATTTAAAACTAAATTGATATATTGTATTTAAAATTAAAATACATTCTTTATTACTGTCCGAATATATAATTGTCGTTGATGCTGGTTTTCAAATGTATATCCCTAGTTTGAAGTTTTACAATGAAGAGACGGGACTGTAAAATCCCGACCTACCACAAAATAACGCTTGTGCAATCTAAACAGAAATTTTCTTTTCCGGATTATCGTATAATACCATGATATCGCATTCCGGCTTTGACATTGAACTTCTTATCGACGAATTGCCTGGGATAGGCTGCGAAAACAACGATGAAGCGAGTAACTGGGTTGGTGGAATTGAGAAATGATAATCTGCTAGCAGAAATGCAGACGTTCGAGAATCTGAAGTTTCGAAATTATTTAAAAATGCAACCAAATCTTCGCGACATTATTTAAGGAAAATGAAAATGTAATAATATTGTTAAAGAAAAAGATTTGCTATATATATATATATATAAATATTATAATTACAATTATTATATTTATACAAAAATAAATTTAATGAGGTTTAAAAATTAAAATGTATTGTTGTTTTGGACTGATTGCATCTTTCTCATTATTTCGCGGGGAATATCTGCATGCAGGTTGCATGTCGATCGACACCGAATGCAACGTCGCGACAACGAATTGATCCTTCGTGCTAAAAAGCTGACGTAACCCTCGTGTCAACCCCGGTTCAGCTGTTTTTATTCAGATACTGTGGTCGATAGTGTGGTAACTAATTCGCTAGAAATTATGCACGCGAGTCGTCGTATCGTTGACTTCATCGCGCAATGACCGGACGATAATTGATGGCTTGAAATCGAAATCGCATTCATTTGACTAATTATTTGCATCGTAGCATATAATTGTCTGAGAAGCGCGATATAATTACAATCTACGATTACAGTGAGATACGAATGTATTTCTTTGAACATAAAAATAGATCTCGAAATCTAATTGACTGCTTTGTGGAGTCTGCGACTTTTGAAATTTTGCCAGAAAGCGAATGAATCGGATTTTTAACACGACGCTCCAATGATGACACAACCGGATTCTTGCCGCGGAAATCTCGTCGATGGTGGTCCCCGACGTTTTACGAATCGCTATTGTCGCCTCCGCTTCCCTTCCGTCAAATCCGCGAGACGATGGCGCACAATGCGCTACACACCCTCGCCGAAAGAGCTCACGGTCTAGCCTTGACTGCACGCGGGGGTTGCTATGGCGATAACCAGGCCCCACACATACACAGGATCGCGGCTCGCACGCGACGACCACCCCCGCGCGAATATAACTTCCCCCTCCCCTGATTTGCCCCCTTCCTCCCTCTCATAAACGATGACGACCAAGAGTATGACCCCGACCTTTCAGGTGGATGACCTCCGCTGCATCGCGGATGCGCGCGCAGCAACGGACCTCACCTAGACGCGAATCATCCCCTCTTTTGCCAGAGCTGCCCTCCGGGACGAACGTAAACGACTTCGCTTGAGAATAGGGTCGAGAAAATCCGCATATAGGGATGTTTAAAATTTGATAGAATCTCGAATATTATCTCAATGATTATTCGACAAGTTTAGAGTTTCTTAGTACTCTAAGTACAAGGGATGATTAGGCTGATCAGGCGTCACATTTAATATTTACATTTTTACAAATAACGTTAAATAAAATAGAAAAAAAATTTTTTCATGATACATCATTTAGGAAGATTTAATTACACAAAGTTCTATCTTTTTAATGATAATTAGCTCAATAGATCGGGCTCGAAAGACTGAAATTTACAGAAAATTAATCTGTTTCACTTGCGAGATTCTTGTATAATAAAAATATTTTCTTCAAACTCTTAGCAATATTATTAGCACTATTAGCAAAAGATTATTACGAGTATGCAAAGTATTTGTATTAAATTTTGAAAAATCAAAACGTTTCGTCACATAGGTAAATATTACAATTTTTCCGCAGGAAATTGCACTTGTGTCTCTAGCGCGAATCGACAGGTGTGGTAAAAAAAGTTTATTCTCGTCGGGTATCATTGACCCGGTCACTATCCGATTGTATACGCGGTGCACTACGCCTATGCGCCAGACGTCGAGGGGTTGCTCACCCCTTCCTGTCTGCACCCTCACATGGAAACGTGGCTGAGGCTTTTGCACGGACAGTACCACTCGAGTACTCGACCCCACATTCTCTTCCTCCCTTTCTCTTCGCTTCCCTCGACGTCTCTGTTCTTTTCTCCCTGCTCGATTTCGCACTAGCCGAGGAATTAGACGGCTCAGCGGAAATTTTCACCATCATTAAAATTATACATTGTTCGCACTTTCACAACACATATAATATATAGAAGAAATAAATTTGTGGCAAATAATTGAGCAAAAGTTTTCTTTCCAATTCGCTCCGTTAGACATTCTATATTGCAGAAATGTGGGCGAGACGCCAGTATTACAAGAGAAATAAGACGTCTAAGGGAAAATGAGACGCCGTTTTTAGAAAGAACCGAATAATTTATTGTAGAGAGAACTTCTTATCTCTCCAACGAGCTAGCCGAAATAAATGAAAATTTTTCAATGATATATAATAAAATATTTCACTATATTTATTTTTTGAAACATATAAGTAAAAAATAAGTATAAAGAAATTTAATATTAACTGTATATTTTATAATTATCGATAATATAATAATCATATAATTATTATCAATGTGAATGATTTACATTTTATATTGTTACGATGTTTCTATGTTACGAAAAAAGTCTATCAAAAACAATTCTGTCTGTAATAAAATAACTTTTTGGAGCTTCTCTTGGAGCTAGAACTTTGGAGCTTCTCAGATAGCAAGAAATTCGACAGCAAGAAACGCTTGTACGTTTTCGATTTTATCTTAGCTAGGGGTTCTCCGGAAATCGAATAATAACATATAGTGACAATAGTGGGGGTTATGGCTGGCGAAGGGTCGATAATACATACGCAAATGCATCCACGAAGACGAAGCCCGAGGCTAAAGGGAAAAGATGGTAGGTTTCTGAGTGGAGGGTGTCTGTCTAGACGGATCGTTGTCTGAAGTAAACCGTGGCCGTGAATCGGCATCTTGTTACTATGGTAGGAAGAAGCATAGGATTAAATGAGCATTGCGTGGGAGGTACATTGTCTTCGGACTTTGATAGAATACATTATATAGCCTTTAATCATTATCCATGCCAAGTTCTATAAAATTCTTCAATATATTGTTGTATAATGTTTCTTATTTTAATTCTTATATCTTTATTCTAAAAACAAATTTATTCTAAAAATAAATTATTTTTACATATAAAAGCGAGCGAGAATTTCGCTAAATAAGTCAGTTTTTTTATATTATAAAAATAATTTTAGACAGTTCGTGCACAAAAAGAATCTCTCTCTGTGAATAAAAAAAAAAAAAATCATGATTTCACTAGAATACATTGTAACAAGTCATTAAATTGCGGTCTAATTTAAATAAATTCTTTCGAATAAATAATAAACTTTTTTCACGCCGCGGTAAAAAATCTTTCGTGCATACGCGCACGCGGGAATTATGCAGGAGAAAATTGGACTTTCGTGCGGTTAAGGGGATGCATTTGAAAATGGCTACCGCTGGCCAATGCCCCTGAAGCTTAATGACCTCGTGACTGTGTACACCAGCAGCTGGCCAAAGCCCCCGAACATCGCGTGCACGCGAAACGAATGTTGCACGCATCATGTTATCGTCGGAATAATGATACCTGGTCCGCGAATTTACCTGATGAAAACTTTTGAACGTTAGACATATACGAGAAAAATGAAGCGCGGATATTATCGATACTTTCAAAATGGCAATAACGTAACAATATAAAAATAATAATTTTTTAATTACGCGCAAAAAAATATCAAAAATTTTCAAATCGCACAAGGATTTTTAATTGTCAATTTGCACACAAATTTTGATACTGACTTTATTTCGTATTTTTTTACATAATATATATAATAATTTATAAATTTTTGTTAACAAATATTTATTGAATATTTAATAAACAATTTATTCACATGTAAACTAACTAAAAGAGAAATAAGAAAAGTAACGCTATATTTTTTCATTTTATATATATATACTGTTTTAACCGATGAAAAAACTCGAAATTTTCTAATAATGAATGAAACACATTTTCGCAAAATTTTTGTAAGATATATTCTTTTATCAACAATCTCTAATTATATTAGATAGGCAAAATGGGCTAACGCATCCTAGGACGTGGCAATGGCATAGTGGCACTGCAGTGCGAGAGAGCGAAAGTTCGCCCCAGTGGCGCCATTCTGTCTGCAGAATTTCGTCCTCGGTGTCCGAACACCCCACCGACATTCCCTCCCGTTGCACCACTTCCTCGCAAGCTACGTCTCTGTCGTGTACACCGAACAAGCGTCGCGTCGCACCCCAGGGCTACTAACGTTCGCTATCGTGTACTTCGAAGGAACAAGTACATTCAGTGTATCATGTATTTAACGCTATTTATCATAAGTTGAAATTGATTAAAATTTAAAAAAAAATAATACCAAATAAATATATTTATCTAACAATGAAGGCGATTATAAATACAAAAATATGACGATAATAAACTGCAATAGGTCCATTGCTTATTGCAATATTATTTTTTTCATCAGAATGACCTTATAAATGGAAAGTCTAAGACCATCGGAAAAATGTTGCGACAGAGAGATAATTTCACCATAATACATATACATATCTTATTTCTGTTCCAATACGTAAACTTTTAAGCATCTAAAGGTTTTTTAAAAAAGAATGTTGACGAACAAGAGGGAGCTCAGCTCAAAGGGTTAATGGGTCTTCCAGATTGGCAACCGCCCTGTCTGCGAGCTCGCGTCTCTTTTTGCTCATGCTAGTCGGGCAACGAGGGAGTTACAGCTACGGAAGAGCGAGAGGAAAGTTTGCCCCAGTACGTTGCACCCTCCTTCTCTCTTTACCCCCTCCCCTCTCCGCGAGCCCTCTCAGTCCCGGGAGCCTTGCTATCCCCCGACAACGCCAACCCCTTGTGCCTCCAGATCCCCGGGTCCCCTTCCGCTACATACATGTCGTCCCTCCGAGGCGACACCCTCCCTCCCGTCCGTTTTACCCGGCGCGGCGTCCCGGTATTCCCGTATTCCCGTTTCGCCGCCCCCGAGTCCGCGCTGCATCGCCGCCAAATCAATACCAGCAGACATCCTAACTCACTGGAGGTCAATGCCTCGTTCCCGCGAGCGCCGACGACCTCAACCTCCTACCTTCCCTACCCTACAACCTCCTTCCAGAAGCCAGACGAGGGCTCTCGGCCGCGTGGGGAGGCGACTTCCATCTCTGACGCGGCCTCTCTGTCGCCGCGGTTGTACGACGAACAGGACGACGCGACGAGACCGCGACCGACCAATATCGGATGCATCGTCGAATCTTTTGTCGGCGCTTCCAAACGGTCGCAGACGTTTGAAAGTCAAATGAAGAGAGGAAATGCTCATTATGCGACGATACAAATATTGATTAGATTCTTTTTTATTCTTTTATCTCTGAGATATACGATTACGTATAAAATCGATTTAATTTTGATTCTCGGCAACTGCTATTTTATAATATAATTAAGCGGTAATTAAGCGCTATTTCTCTTTACGCGAAAGAAACAGAGACGAGGAGATATGACGACATCGAGAGAAGCTGGATCAAATAGAAATTACTCTCTAGAATGCAACGATGCGCGCGGGACCACGATGAAGACAATGATATTCGAAAAAAGCTCCCTTTCACATTTATCTTCGTACGACGAATCCCGCCTTTATATCTTCGATGGGGAGTCGTGTAGTTGCAGCCAAAAGATGCGAAGATATAGACATGCCATTGCAATTGCGCAAGCGCTTCGTTCGATCACACCTATCACGCATATTCTCAAAGGTTCTTTAATTTTTAACGTTCGGATAAGCACGTATTACGAAAGCAAATGTCTTTGCCTATTTTCTCGCCACGAATTTCATTTACATCAACGATTTGTATCGATAGGCAATTCGTATACAATTAATGATTTGGATGAGAGAAAGATAATGATTTTAATTTTGCTCTATCGAAAACATCTAACGCAATGACGCGATATTTGCTCTAGACCTAGAGGAAAACACTGTGTCGCGCGCGAATGTACGTAAAATTAGACGGTGCATTCAACTCTCTTGTACTCGTGCCAAGAATCGCTCGTACCGCGACGGTTCTTCTTGCGGCAGTGGATGCTGCGACGCTACGCTGCGGCAGCCGCGATGGCACCAATGCCCTTGTTCCAAAATGAAATCCGCTCCCACAAACCTTGTCGACGAATGTTTTTCCGCATTGGCGCCGTATAATCCATAACTGTTAAAAACGTGCAAAGGAAAAGGACAACGGTAAATGATGTCGGAATAGCAGAATCCAACTTTTAATTCTTGTATTTTTGAATCTTCCGATGAACGCGTCCTGATGAATTTTTTCTATTCTCTCGTTAATCTTTCCTATTTCATATATCTTAAATGTTGAAATTTTATAATTAAACTTAAATTCCATATATTTTCCAAACTGAAGATTTTTTTATGTTCGAGATAAGTGATAATAAATTAATAATTTTTTCAAAAATGCTTTTCGCACCCTACAAATTCTGTGAAAAGATAAAACTTATTGAATTTTTAAATTTTGCGAATTCAGATTTCTATAAATATTGAACGCATTGACTCTTTTAGATTTTATTGCTCATCGATTTCATCTATTCATTTGTCCTTATGAAGATCGATTAAGTGCGAAGAAAGGGAGACCGACGAACAATAAGAAGGCTAACGCACTACGCACAAAGGGTGTCGCCCTCGGGAACAAAGACAGTAAAGTTAAACCGCAGTATCTAGCCAGTCAGGTCGTACACCCTTGGAAGAATCTCTCGCTGTTTGCGTCTCTGCTGTAGATACATTGCACTCGGACAGTAGAATGCCCGACCACAAAAATGTTTCAACGATAAGACGACCGATTCCTCGACATACAACATTCTATGTAATTGCACAACTGAACGTCATACGCATTGTTCTCGTGATATTTAAGTATTAACCAGAAACAAAAGTAAAGACACTGTTTCATTAAATTGTAATGAAATAACAATAACGAAATATTATTTTAACACAAAGTAAATCAATAGAATTATATTATTATAGTTCGTCACAAATAATGTGTTTTACACATATTAGAGTTAATTTATTAATCAATTGTTTAACTAAAAAAGCAAGTAATTTAAAAGTCAAATTATATATATGAAAAAATATTGATAAAAGTTAATTATTATTTTCAGTGTATCAGCACAATGAAACGCTTTGCATATTCGAAAAACTAAAAGACATCCTGCTCGTTGAAAGGAAACAAAATAGATAGAATGGCTAGATGAAAACACATCAACGACGCAAGATGCATCATTCTCCAGGATGACGTTCCAGAAATAACTCAAGACATTGCGGTCCAATCGCGGCTGCTTTCGTTCATCAGTTCAAGGTTAAAAGCGCGTCGCCATCGGGTGGTGGCTGCAACTTCCATGGGACCAAAATAAATCCCCTCACTGATATATAAATACAACGTTCGAAAAAAAAAAAAAAAAAAAATTTGAAGGAAAGGATGCGCTGACGACGTATGCCGATAACCTTTCCTGAGACGCGACATCGACGCGATGGGTTACATATATGTACAGGAAACGGATCAGATCCATCGACGATCTAAAGATGCATTTAAATAAATTCACGAACGATAAGAGTTAAGAATCATATCTTATCTAAGTACAGAAGATTTATGAGACTTGATACGTGTAGAGATCTAATCTAAATTTGATTCAGTGAAATCTGAAACTTACAAGGGCTAGTATTTCTCTACGAGTCATGTAATCCGCGAAATTTAACAAATAGATTTCAACTATGTAAGTGTATAAATAATAATGTAAAAAATATATATATACGTGTGCGTATAAAATCATAAATAATCGACAGACGTCATCGTGCAGTACGTATCGAAGCGAGCTCAACCGTCACGCATGGACGTGTTGCGTGCCTGTGAAACGAATTAAACATTCCGTGATCGACGAACGCGATGAGGTTATCCGCAATAGATGCATTGACCTTTACAATGGATACACCCCGGCGTGTCGATGACACTTTGTTCTATAAAGATACCCTGAGGAGGTAGGGCCTTTCAGTCTTTGTCTCGCTCTCGTCCGGCAGTCGTTGAACCCGAGTGTTGGGGACAACACACTTTGAACTATGCACGAACGTAAATTAACTGCGATAACGCGAGTCCTTCGTAAGGATACGCATCGTCGGCAGGACATATGCGCAGGACTCTTCTTCCCCGCATGAAAGTCGGCAGAAACTAAATTACTCGCGATACGTTAATCTATTTTATATTTATCTCTCGCATATCGCATGTTGACTCTTCATGTTTTTCGTGATGTACTACTTTCTTGCAATGTTTACTGCAGATGTCGTTGTTCTTCGCTCATTCACCTCCTACGAAGGTCACATGAGCCGCGTTAGCTTCTTTCGTGATAATGCGAGAATAAAACATTATATCTTATATTTACACAAGAGAGATTAAATAAACCTTTAGTAGGCAATTAGCAGAGATATTTCGCACAAGTATCTAGCGCTAGTTTATGAATTGGATAACTAATTATATATTACGACATAATTAGTAATAATAGACCAGACTGAATATTTGAGATGATAAAAGGAAGTAGACGCGATGATACAGAAGCGAAAGGAAATCCTCCACCTAGAATTCGCGACGATATATGTATTTTGTTCTCGGTATCGGCGCGAAGGTGCGATGCACCTACGTGCAGCCGGGTCAAGGTCGTACTCCTCGTGCGCCGGGCCGGCTGAGTCATTCGTGCAGAATCGTGCATACACAGAGTGCTAGGCGTGCGAGTGCATCGAACCCGAGATGACCGTTGCAGCTGCAAGCGCGATGCTGGTAGTCCACTTCGGTCGTTCCCGGTGCACGTCGGCTGCCTTCGGTTGCATTCCGCGTGCATCAACCCAGGAGATCAGCATCGAGAAGCGCCGTCGAGTGCAATGCCCAATATCGCGTTCGCGCGAACAGCTGCGCGAACGCGAGACGGAGAGGAAGACTCTCGGAGGAGGCCCGTCGAGGAGGAGAAGAAGAAGCAGCGACGAGAGAGAAACGGCGGAGGAAGAAATGCAGGATCGTGGACCGCGAGCGGCATCCGCCGATCCGAAAGCAAAGGGATGCGTTCGATAGAGAACAGCGTGTCAAGTTGCCGCAACTGCAACTTTGTCGGATGCAGCGAGAAAATTTTCCATTTGCCTCTTCTTACGTCGTGCACCGAGTATCCTTGGACGTTCCTTAAATTTCCGGATTTCGAATCCCGTAATAAATTTTCAAATTTTCGATTCCACGCGAGTGCATTCGTCGAATTCGCAATTTCATAAATATTCAATTACTTCAACTTTATTAATTATATTTATTAATTATGTAATCGATGACATTTCTACGAGCTTCTTAATGATCGCGGCAGGACTGTGTAGGCGGGTATTGTTACGTTACGGCGAAAGTTCGTGACTGCGGCGACCTTACCTAGAGACCTCGGATGCCAGTTCATGATTTTGCTTATGTTTGAGAGACGCTGCGAAGGGCCGATGCACCAGTCAGGGTGAACGTTCTCCTCGCGCTAGCTCGCTCGTCGGCTTTGTAGAGCGTGGCAACGCGCGCGCGCGTACACGCATGCAGGCGCGTCGTGCGTACGTGCCTACCAACTTCCAGGGATGGCTAATGCTTCTCTCATCGAGATATATCTGCTACCAGTTTCTTACTTCCAACAGTTTATCCGAATTAGTTTTCTTTTCACTTTATAGATTTTGCGAACGATTTTTTTACTCTATATCCTTTAGCTCAAAGTCATCAAGATAATTTTTTGTCTTTTCATATAACGAGACAGGATAAAATTATATATATTATAATATATAAAAATTTCTAAGAGTGCTTGCGCTCATTTACCAAAATAACTTTCCGCTCTGTATATATAAAAAATAATAACAATTGCTTAACTGATAAGAGAAAGCGAACTTTCATCTATACATCATCTATACGTATATATACAGAATTTATTTAAAAACTACTTATCAAAGGGGTACTGATAATAAAAATTATTAATATATAGATAAGAGTACATAGAGAGAATTGGTCAGATGATTATATTGTATTTAGGAGGAATGAGAAATTTAAGGGTCAACGTTTAGCCGAACAATTTACCCGGCCCTGAAAGCATTACGGCGAGTGAAACGGCCGAGAGTGGACGTTGCATATGTGCAAAACGGGCGCAGCGCGGGGCGAAGAAAGAGAAAAAGTCCATCACGGGAAGAGGAGCAGGAGGGAAGAGGAGGAGGGCACGCGGTGCGACGTCGGGGGCGGAGGGGGAGTGCATGGAACACCGTGTGCAGCACTCGTGCTGCACGCGTTTCGCATGGCCACGGGGTTCACTGTCCCGAGCCAAGGCCGCAGGGGCACCGCCCCACTGAACCAATTGTGCCACTTTTATGCTCGTCGACTCATTTTCGTCGAGTTTTATTACTTGCGATACGTGTGCGCCCTCCTCCTCCTCCTCCTCCACCTCCTCCTCCTCCGAGCACGTGCATTACGCGCGTACGTAGGTGGCTGACTGCTACTTGTCCTGGTGCGAGTGTTTGGCGCGTGCAGCGCGTTACGCGCTTTCCAGAAAAAAGCCCACCGATAAGTATGAAAAAGAGCAAATGAAAAAGGCCAATCCCATAAGAGATAAGACCGACATTGAAATATGCTGCATCGGTTAATATTGATTACAGTTAATACGCTGACGTATCGACGCATCTAATTAATGGGACCTTGGATACGCTTTTTTTTATTACTGAATTTTTCTATTACTTATCCTTCTCATATAATTCCTCAACATTCTCTCAATTTGCGTAAATTAAATCTATTGAAAACGTATCTTTTATATATTTTGTAATGTAATTGTATTTTAATTGAGTGTTTTTTTTATCGATGCTAAATAGATGCTAAATAAATCGAGTGCATGCTAAATAAATGCGTGAATTACAGATAGATAAGAGATAAGATCTCATTTAAAAATATTTTTTAGATTGACCAAACACAGTAAGCGAGCATACTTTCCGTGGAACATCGCCAACGATCGAAAATGTGTCATGGATCTTGTAGTCGTAACGTCTCGCGCTCACGGATTTGCGAACCCCGGGAAATGCGTTTGAGTTTGCGAACCCCCAGACTGGAGGGGATTGACCCAGACACCCCCTCCAGCAGACGATTCTCCCTCTACCGGGTAGCTGTAGCTGCTTCTAGAACCCTATGCTATAGTCGATGGAACGAGGGTGCAAAACCCCGTCTGCTTGATAAACCGTTGCACCGCCCAAGCACGATAAACGCGATATCGTTTATCCATTGGTGAAAAAAAAAATTCAGCCCGTACTGTACACTCGCGTATTGCCCCTCATATGGAATCGTACTTTCTTTCATATTTTATGAAAGCGATTAAATTGCGAATCATTAAAATTAAATTATCTCATATTATTGTTGTTTTGTTTTTCCCGTTGATATTAACGTATAGTTATTTATTATCTCATCTGAACAGAATTGGAGTTATTTCGATTTTAAGATTCGTATTCAATTAATCTGACTTAATTAAATTTTATTTAATTAATTTGGTTTAATATAAATTATAAATATTGTATTGGCTTGCAATGTTTTATATTTTGATTTTGTCATAATCGAGAGCCTTTTTCTTTAATTTTGTTTAATTGGTATGTATATATATATATATATATAGTTGTGAATAATAAAATGATAAGAATGACTCACACGTTAGAGTAGATCTATATTGATGTCTCAGCAGACACAGTTGCGGATGATTGTCGTCGGAAGCCGTCAGATGAAACATTCGTAGAAACATTCTGTAAAAGAAAAAAATGAATCTAATTAGAAGAAAAAAATCTTTGTTATACTATTTATTTGATAAAAAACGAACAATATTTTCCCACTGACTCAATAAATTATGAGCGATTAAAACGCTCGCGTGTTTTAAATACACGTACGTAGATATATGTCATATAATTATAAGATTAACAATCAAAGTATAATGCTATCGTGATGTGTTACAGCATGACATCTTAGGATTACTCTTTGCACTTTCTCCATTAATTAAAATTAATAGACGTTATTAGAGAGAGCGCAAGGTGATCGTCCGCGTTGGCACGAAAGCGATCAGTTTTGCATCGGGTGTTTCCCTTTCGTTCTCAATGAGATTTATGATTGTTAACGAAGCAAATAATATTTATTATGAGAATCTTTATTAAAAGAATAATCAACATTGAAAATCGCTGGATAGATACCGCCTGTCATGCAAAGCTGAAATAAATTTTTTTCTTAACGAGAAAATAGCATCGTGGAATTAAATTAGTTTGTAAATTGAGGTAAACTAAATTAACGAGGCAGGGAATACGCGAAGCAGTTCGTTATTATGAGCGAGACCCCGCGCGCATAAACAATCGGTGCATTTCAGTGTCATGGTTCGTATAACGTTCGACAAAGCAGGGGTTGCGAACCCCAGGAAAGTAGCCAGCCAGACAGACAAACTAACGTGAAAGGGGGTGATCCAGACACCCCCTCCATCGGGCTGTTTGCAAGCGATTCGACTACCGCATTGGTCTGTGCAAGTGGTGGTAAAGTATCACGATGGAAGGGCGGTGTTATAAAAAAATGATGCGACGACATCGAAGGGGTGACTACTGCGTCTCATCATGGCGTCGATAATAACGATCGTTTAATATTATAATTATCGCAATCAATATATAATCATTTTCGCAATCGTTTGTTGCGATTTTTGCATTCTAATTCAAATCAATTATAATTAACTTGCAAAAATGCACGATTCAAAAAATACAACAAAAATATCTTATTTCTAATTACTATATTTTAATATATTATACATTAACTGACTTTTTTTCTCGAGGAAATAATTTCGCGTCGATAAGGGAATTAAGAACAAGTCTAAAAAGACAGAGAGAGATAAATTATAAAAGCTAGATCTATAGAAAGAGAGTGGATATATTTATCGTTATCCCTAAATGCGATTACTTATATATTATACTTAATGATAAGCACCTATAAATCTTTTTTCTTCTCATACAACGGGGAGAAGTATTATACATGAAACACACAAGAATGATCCCTTGCCGCAATAACTATTAAGAATCTCGGTAGATTCGCGAAGATGGCACGCCCTGGCACTAGTGAGTGAGGACAAATAAAGGACAACGAACGAGAGAGACGCATAGAGAAGGGCGGCATAGTTCTCTCTTTCTCTGTCTTTCTCTCTCTCTCTCTTTCTCTCGCTCTTTCTCTCGATGAGGAGGAGGGTTAGGGAGGAAGGGCAGACGTACCTACATCGAGCTTGGCGAGGGCGGCGAGAGGACGAGGGATGGCAGTCAGGGTGGAAAGGGAAAAGCGGGAGGGACGGCCGTGGTGTTGCTGACCCGACGACCGCTGTAACCTTGCGTCCCGACGCCCCGCATCCAGATCAAACGACCCCGTGCATCGCTCGAAGGTCTTTGAGTCCTAGACCAATAGATATTTCCGTACATCCCTCCTCCCTAGGTTAACCTCACGCTCGTTAGATCGAAAGCCAGAGCGCGCGTCGTACTTTCTATTTTATTATTCTGTAAAATAAACGTACGTGTAGTTATCGTTACGCTGACTGTAAATAATTTATTTCGTGTATGAAATTACATTAATTCAGTATAAAACCAGCCATTTTTCTATCTTTATCAATATCGAAATAGGACATATATCCCTGACAGTAACTCAATTCTTTATTCATGTGCTCTCTGCGAGAAATGAATAACTCGAAAGAAACCGTGACAGAGAAACTTATACAAGATCGAATTCTTAAATCTTTGATTTTTAAATTTTGGCTGCCTATCTTTCAATTGCTTTTCTTAATATATTAATAGCGTTAATCTTTTCTTTACCCGATTCTAACTTTGATCCTTCGTTGAAAGAATATGGAATCCGATGACTCTGACTCCGAGACTAAATTAGCGCGAACAATATAAACGGCACGCATGCGCGCATGAAATAATAAAATGATTATTGTGCGGATTTAACGCGCCATCTCGCATGTGATACGAAAACTGAGCAGTTTTATATTTATCGACGATTGATCTCATGGCAAGTATCGACTCTTCATGGTATCGACGACGCTGTCGAATAGACATGCCATCAGATGGCATTGACAGAAATATAAAAAAAAATCATTTGTCACTTACAAATTATTTTTATTCTTTACAAAATTATGCGACGAAAGTTTCATAGATATGATGATTACGATTATTAAAATAATCCAAGAGATTATATAGAGTCCATTATTTTAAATATATATACACGCGTACATAAAAAAAAAAAAAATAAATATATACATGTTTGTTTTCTTAATTGTAAAATCTGAAATATTGTTTCTATTATTTTCACGTGATAATGGGAGAGGTTTCCAACAAGAAAAACACAGATAGACACAATAATGTCACGCAATTGGACTATTAAATACAGAATTTGTGAAGATCCTAAAATTTTTCTATTTCACAGCTGTAATCTTTCACATGATATTGCGTTTGTGTGTGTTTCTTGCTGGAAAGTTTCCAATGTATAAAATCGTGATTGTACTTACAATACTGCAATTTTATATTAATGAAGTGTATCTTTCTCTGCTGCGTTAGAAATGCATATAAGCGTAACGATATACCTAGATATTATTTCAGGCTTGCGATTATTTACTTCGCTGCATATTTCGCTCTCGAAAATCATAGTTCCTTTCTAACCGCCTAGTTTCACTAATTAATTCGTTCACCTACTCTCTTCTTTTTTACTACGTCTACTACCAATACACAGGGATACTACCTAACACCTTAGTGCCTATCCACAATAGGTGATTTAAACCCTAAGCCTTAAGAAATTGACCAATCATAATCAAGTATGAAGAGAATACTCGACTGTGATTAGTCGATTTCTTAAGGCTTAGGGTTTAAATCACCTATTGTAGACCGATATTACATTTGTCGTACGACAAACTTTTTAAGCGCATTGATTAGCTAATTTCTAGAGACTCGAGAAAGTTTCTATTTTGCAGCCAATCAGTATGCTTAAAAAGTTTGTCGTACGACAAATGTAATATCGGCCTTAGACATATATAAATGGAAGGGGAATAGCAGGCTGAAAAGTATCGGAAGGAAGTGAGAAAGAAAATCGTAGTTGCCTCTCTCTTGCGAGTAACTACACGTACAAGCATCGTGCTGTAGATACTTTTGTGTACACGCACATGTGACTAACGTAACCTTATTTTTCATTGGGCCAAATCGGTAAGCCGTGCATGCGCACTTTTGAGCAGTTACTCACAAGAGAGAGGCAACTATGATTTTCTTTCTCACTTCCTTCCGACATGTTTTTCTATCGGGAAACAAAAGCATTCCCCTACCATTTATATATGTTCTAAGTCTAACACACTACGCGGCAGTACTAGGGAATAACGCGTGTCTCGACGTGATAGCCAATCAGATTACCACTTTTCCGGAAATAATGAAACGTAACGAGCGACGATTGGTCGTTGCGCGCGAAAAGCTGCCAATAGGATCGACGCGACATGCGCGCACGAGCGTCGAAGATCGGTGTTGATCGGAAGAATCCGCCGCGGCGCTTACCGAAGTGGCCATATTCGCATTCCGTTGCTTGGAGATACACTATTAGCACGTGGCGTGCTCTCGTAGAAAATTCGCGACTAGTCGACCGTTCGGTGAGTTGGAAACCTTCTTGGATGAGTCCGGGCGAAGCGCGCTACTCGTCCCAAATCGATCGTAGCCTCGCGAACATTTAACGACACCGGTAAGTAAATATCCGGCGACATTCCTTCCTGCTCTCCCTCTCAACGGCTTGGCTATCTGGCGGCGGCCGATTTTCTATTATCCTCCTGCTTTACGGGTCAAGACGCTACGAGGCACGGAAATAAGCTGTATAATTAACGAGGGACAATTGCAATCCTCCGCGTGGAGTCATCGGCATGCGATCAGGGATCGGTATAAATATTAAAATCACCGATCGCACGCTCGCGTATGTCAGACTTCTTATTTCTAGTCAGATTCTTTAAACTAGTATTCGAGAATATGCTCTCTCTATACAGCTTGTGCATGATACATACACATGGAGATCTATTCATCTGCTTATCCTCCAATTACATCTGCTTCACATAATTGTTAGATTGTTGTACATTGGTGATATCGTATTTTTTTCGGCTTGCTATTTTTTTTCTGTTTATTTTCGCATTTTACTTTGTCCAAAATTCTTTTTATCCATATTATATCTATGTATAGAATTACCAAACTAACACTTTGTTTTGTATAATTTTAACTTTTTTATACAATTTTAATATAAAAATATAAAATCATCTCGTGCGTATTTAAATAGTACAGTATCTAGGTAATAGTCTAGATTTTAGATATTCTATATATAAACAGCATGGGAGAAAGAGAGAGAGAGAAAATAAACATTATATATTGAGCCTCTATGTATAAACTATGTATAATATTTTATCTTTATGTGTAAATTATATTAAGAGTACATTTATGTATATTTAATCAACAAATCTCCGTACATTTTAGTTAACTTACATCGTTAGTGTTTTATAATTTTGATTCAATCTTTAGTTAAAGAATATGACAAAAATATTTTATATATATTTATGGGGACAATTATTTATTTTAAATTACAAAATCTCTTTCTTTCTGTTATAAAATTAATAAATTATTATTAATCTAACATTTCTTTTTGTTATAAATAATTCTATTGTGTTAAAGCAGAGACAATACTTTTGCATTCTAGAAATATTGATCTCACTTTTATTGTATTTCTTATATTATATTTTCATACATAGATATCAGTTGAATTTATATCCGACGATTGTAGCAGAGTATATGATGGCTGTATACAAACTTCTTGCATGTTATTGGTTTTGGAATCTTTATATCTTGTTAGAAGATAACTTTCGTGCGCTTTTAATAATAATTATCTTTTAATCTATTTACCCAAACAGTTATCTTTGATAGAATATCATATAATCAATAATAAATATTTCTAGTAAATATTCACTTACATACCAGTGACATTCATACAATCCTACCCAAGTATATATTCCCATTTGTTTTGTAGTTGAATAGACTTTATAATCTATATTCGAATTTTTTCAAATTTTTCCATATCTTTCAGTCGTTTTTCAAATTGTTGAATCTGCATTCATTACTAATATAAGATTGAGTTTTTAAAAAATTCTATGTTCCTGTGTAAATATTCTGTCCTAACTAAATTTATATACCTTTGTATATCTTTCTGATTAGTAAAAAAGTATTTCCTTGTTACATTCATTATATTTTATTTTTCTTAATGCATTATAAATTGTCTCGGATGCAATTTTAATGTTATAATTAATTTCAATTATATTTACGAATTTTGAAGCATTTGTCTTTAAATGGCCCTTCAAAATGTATAATTCGATCTTAATCTTTATGAAAGACCTTTTGTGAAATATATTTATGATTCTTTCAATGTAATTGCATTTAGTAAATTTATCCACAATATATTACAGTAATTTTATAATATATAAATGAAATTTAATTATTGCTTTTGTTTTTTCTTTCGTTATTCTTATAATTAACTCACAAAGCGAAGATTTAATATAATTCCACTTTTTTTTTTTTTTTCAAAATTATTTCAAACTTTTCGTTTGTTCTGCCTGCTTACCAATACAAAACTATTATAAAATCTTACCTTTATATGTGACCTAACCCATGTTTGTTTACATCATATTATGTATTTTCATTCAAATTGTATACAGAGACTTATATATGTGTGATTTTGTTTAATTTATATTTAACACACACTGCGAGTCACGGACTGGGATATTCTATTTCACTTATATACGATTTATTGATAAACGTAGAGAGTCAAAGATAAAACATATGAACATATTTATTTTGCCTTTTACTTTATACTGTTGATTTATGTAATGTTAAAACTTTGGCTAATTTATCATATGGAGACTTACTATATGGATACTGACTATATAATCGAGGTAGATCGTGCAACAGTTACTATATCCGACAATTTCTCTTTAAGAAAGAAAAAAAGAAAATTGATATTTATTTCGGATAAGAATTAATTCTTTGTGATTAACTGCTTTGTTGAAATAAATTTTATAGAACTAATTTAGTTTCGAACTATAATGTATGTGTGTATGTATGTATAAGAAACAAATATGTACGTTTTTCTGATCATAATCCATATAATAACTGATGATAAAAATCGAAAGTCTCTTAATACGACTTTTTGAAGACTCGGAATTGAAGGTTACAACAAAGAGAGATATTTGCTTACTTTATCAAGTTACCACAGTTTCCCGTCTTTCCTTCTCTTGTATGATGCTTTTACTATACTTTACTTACACCGGTTATTTCACCAGTCGTACGCAACGCAGGTTCAACATTCCGAAAGCATGTTGAACGCAGTATGCGTCGTTTGACTTATAACATATAGCATATATTCGAGTTGTTAATGCCAAATTTTTTTCTTCAAAAAGATCGATAATGGTAAAAAACGCGTACAATTAACAATTGATGTGGATTATTATAGATAAAAGAAACTTTTATTTTTTTTATTTTTTGAAAAATTCATATTAAAAGACTTCTTTTTCGCAATGCTAATTACTTTCTATTTTGAGATTTTATTCTATTTATACACATAATGCAATTTCTATAAGCTATAGAATCGCTCGACTCGATTCAAAAAATCGATCTAAAAAATTAACTGTTTTTTTTTTTCTTCTCTAATGTCTTTTCTCCGTATTATGATGTCATATTATAGCTATTTTATTTTGACCGAATTCCTTTCTCACAATCCCCAAGCATATCGCTTTTTTATGTGATATAGATTTTTATGCTGTGTCTATCCAGTTTCAAAAATTGTTAATTGAATCTCTTAGTATGTAAAATTACAGTCTAAATTTTAAAACTTTATTTTCGTACTAGCCGTTTTTCGATCGCGATTTTCCACGTTACAATTGAATTGATAGTTAGATAGAACTTGAATTTATGTATTATTTGCGTTATCTTACGTTTGAAGCTTTCGATGAAAAAATGATTGGTGATTTATTATCAAAGCAAATTCAATCATTCAGTTCTAGATATCTATTTATCGTAGTGATGCCAAACTCAGTTATACAGGATATTCTTCACTTGTAGATTTATATTTGTATAATATTTTCTCATCAATACAATTTATTTAATATATATACATGCGTGTAGTAAAAATTTACCAAACATTTTAGAACCTATATTATTTTGTCCCAACATATAAATAAGTTGCGATGTCATCGCGCTCGTTTGAAGGTGATAGCTATTTGGCTGACAATCTAGAAATCGGATCAGCTATAAATTAGTCGAGTATGCAATATATCGCTATCGCCAGAACGGTGAAGTTATCAATAAAAATATAATAAACCAGCTCTATATAATTTACTTGAATACGAATTGATATTCTAAGGGAGGCCATTTTATTCCAGTCGCGAAAGATAAAAGAAAATATATATATTTTATTTTTTATTGGAATTATTTTTCATTATAATATTGTATATTATCTTTTTTAATAGAAATTTTACTCAAAATTATATTACTTTTGTGTCGCCCTATACGAAGTTATCAAAGATCTTGATCACAGTGTAAATGCCGCGACCGCACCTGCGTAACCGGTGAATGGTTCCAGTCAAACAGGTCCTCGATATTAACCACGTGTTGAAAATCCGCGAATTGTAGTATTACTCCAGTCGTGCTGACATCAATAGCGCATTCACGTAATCCATATTTCGATTAATTTCGACGTGTATTGTTTCGAGTTCACTTACGGATGTTACATAAATCCGTTTGGATAAGTCTCGGTGATTAAGACAAAATATTTCGCAAATATACGAAGAGCGATTCAATCATGATCAGCTAAAAGCATTGGATCGATTGACATTATATGCTGATGTAAGTAAATAATACGCGATGAGAATTTATTGCTTTAATAAGAATTTTTAATACATGCTGTTTTTTGAACTTAAATTTCTAAATTTTTATATTTTGATGTACACATAATGATGACATAAGATACTCTGCTTCATTGCTTTGATGATATATTTCGAAACTTTAGTGATTACATACTAGACTGTCGAATATTTGATTTCGTAAAATATTTAATTATTGTTCCGCGTTGTTTTTATCGTCAAGTAATATATATTTCAGGCTATATTTCATTTTAAATTTATATATTAGGCTTATAATATTTAAATGTATATATATTCGAAATTTTATTTTGTTATTAATTAACTTCATAATGAAAATTTAAGTCTTAAGTGGTAAAAAAAAGTTGCATATTTTACTAACTTAAATGTCATTGTTTACTTTGTATGTGTGTATGTGTGTGTATGTATGTATATGTAATCTGCATACTATTTATGACACACATCTCGTTTACATATCGTTCTATATATTAGCTATAATTATGTTTCATTAACTATTTTTTATTCGATTAATTCATAGCGCTGTTGAATAATTGTTGATAATTGAATCATTTATTATTTCGTTATTATATCATACTTGCGATCGTATTGCGATTATTGGATTATTATTAATTATTCTTCGATTCTTATTTATCAGCATTGATCAGTGTTCTATCACGAACGAATTCGTGAACTTGACGCGAATTGAATATCTGATTGATATGTGATTAATATATTATTACACTTATAGCAACACTTTATAGTGATCATTTCAATCAAATTCTTTCCATTCAGTATTTTATATATGTATATGTATATATCAATATATGTTAACGTTCTTAATTTATCGATATTTAGCTGTGTTATAGAGTTATATAAAATATTATGAAAAATCTATAGATCCTCTCTTCTCTTGTCTTTTCCTGAATAAATTTTTTTTTAAATTGTGTTTTACAATTTTCAAATATTGTTATCATTATGCCTGAACAGAAAAATTGATTGCTATGCGCGAACGAAAGTCCATGGAATTTTACGTCGGCATATCGTCTTGTTTTACACGCGTTGTTTTTGTGTATTGACCGCTGATCAGCACAAGTGCTTCACTTAAGATTATATAAACAGGATTGATCACCTATAAAGAGTATTACATCGTGTCAACAGGATAATCAAATGAAATATCATATCCCCTTATTAATTTCATTTAAAAAAATTTGTATTATAATCGTTATATGTAAATATTATTATTGTGATAGACATCACGTAAATGTTCGCCAAAGTAGTAGGAGCTTAAAAGCTGTGCATATCTACCTCGATTTCAGTATCAGCGAACTTCCAGTAACGGCAGCTACCGTGGACTCGCACTATGAATTCTCCGATTCATGTACAATTAGTGAAATGGACGGTCCCGGCAGTGGCTCTTGTCATCGCTTTCTTTTGGTACAAACGCCGTCGGATAGACAGAGCTGAACTTCAATGGAATGATACAGGGGGAATCGCGAAATCGAATCACGAAGAAAAAACGGTTCTGAGCGATACAAAGGAGGCTGACACGAGCTGCAACAACTCCAGCGTTCAAGAAGAAATCGATCAATCTTCGATCGACTGCTGTTACACTTCACGAGAACAGTCATCTCGTGTCCCAAGGAAGGTCAGCGAGAGTGTGGACATCCCAATTAAGAAATCAACATCGCAATCATCTTTTTGTAGCAGTAGTCAAATGAGATGCATGGAGACTGACACTATGTCCAACATGGATGTACAGCTGAGCGGCAATCCGAACGCTAGCTACTTTGAGCTGATCGCCAGGAGTCAGAACGTATCTTGCGAATCAGACAGTACAGTTGTCGACAACATAACAGAGATATTTCAAGCTGTTGTTGACAAAAAGGGGGAAACTTTGCATTGCGAGACGGAGTCGCAAAAGTATATCGCAGACGAATATCATTATGAAGAGAATAGACAGCAAGTTGAAGTACACACCATCGAAACTCAGGGACAAGAGGCCGATGAAAGAGACTCGGCCAATCACAGTCCGGTTTCCGGAGTTCTGGAAGGCAGTGTCACAGATGAAGCCAGGAGTGAAGGAAGCACTACGGACAGTGGAAAAGGTGAATTATTGTCGATAGATTTATTTAATCTATCCATTTATTGGAAGAATTCTAGATATTCGATTCTATTCTATGATATATACAAATAAAAAATAAGGTAAAGCATCAAAATTCATAATATATCTTTTTTTTTTTCATAAGATACAATTTTTATTTTCTTGTCTAGGTGGAAGTATCAACGGATGCAGGAAGGATAATACTGTACCATCTATTTATGACTTTGCTATACCACAACATCTGGTCGGTAGATTGATCGGCCGTCACGGTAGCTTTTTACAAAGTATCCGTACAAAGGCAGACATCAGCATATATGTAAATGATCACCCCTGCGATGGCGATCATAAGATTTGCTCGATACGAGGAAGTGTTGAGAGAATTAACGTCGCGCTTAAAATGATAAGGCAAAAGTTCCCAGAGAAAAGGTTTCCAGAAGTAACATTAGAGGAGATCTCCGCGATACCCGAAGTAAATGAGGAGGTTCCATGTAACATCCCCTTGATACGCTCCCTGTCCCTAATTGATAGTGTTAGTAATGACGTCTATGTCTCTCATATCGTCAAGCCGAACTGGCTCTTCGTTCAGCTTTCGACTCACCCGTCGTTCCACCTTCTAGAAAGCTTAGAAGAGAGCATGACGTGTTGGTATAATAACGCAGAATTACCGCCATCGGATGTATTCAATAGTAAGTATTGTTGTTTATAGTATTTTATTGTATTTGTATAAGCAAAATCACAGAATACTGGAATCGCGAAATGCATTATTCTGCAGAGGGCGATTATGTGGCTGTAAATTGGAACGAAAAATGGGTCAGAGGCTATATCGAAAAACTAGACTCATCGGGAGAAAAGAATATAGTGCGATTAGTCGATCATGGTGGCTACTGGATACTTAACAACTCGCAATTTAAGCCGTTGGTGATGGATTACCTGAGTAGTTTGCCTTTCCAAGCGATCGAAATCTTTATAGCGTATATCCAGCCAAAAAACGGTAACTGTATATCGATGTGTTAACTCCTCTAAACTGTAAATTATTTCTCCTCAGGTATATAATTATATGATTATTTCCATATTTAGGTGGGTGGTCACCAGAAGCTTACAATTCAGCATATCTTCTTTGTAAAAGCAACGGAATTGGTCAAGCTGTCATTGAATACCGTATTGAAGATAACGTTTATACCAATATTTATTTTACTGTCCAAAATTATGGAGTAAGTATTTATCACTCAAATATTACATGGTAAAACTCTTTATGCTTTTGATATATGGACTCAAATTAATTAAATTTTTCAAGCTAATTTCCCTTGCTGAAGACTTGTTATTGAAAGGCCATGCAGAACATGTACCAGGGGAACATACGAAACTAGAAACACTTGAATCCATCTGTACATAAGAGTTGTAAGAAACTCTACCATTCTCAAATTTCCTACCGAATCATAACGCGTAATTCACAATTCTTAGCCAGTATTGACTAGAATCTAGTGTAATCGCCATCGGTAACCCTTTAACTGCGTTAAACTGTATTATTTTGTTCTTTGACTTTGTCTGATATTTACTGCCGTGAATATCTTGACGTACACTCTACCTTTAATAGGTTTGGTATCTACATAGAAACAGAATAAGTAAAATAATGCAGTACATAAAATATCCTAATATAATGTGAATAAGAAAATTATATTTCAGTGTACACAGAAGATACACAGAAATCTTAATCGCGTTTAAACGGCATTTATAATACTTCTTTAATCATTGCTCAGAAAGAACGCGTCCTGTAAGCATAGACTCGTGGATTCAAACGAGTTCTGACAAGTACAAAGGATTTGATTTAATCCTATAATATAAGAATTCTTTTTTATAGTAATTTTTTCTAAATTGTATTGCCTCTCAATTTTCTCTTTTTTACTTAGAAAACTTGAAATTTTTCACATTTATAGTTATTTACAGGACAAGTCTTTCAGATAGCTTCAAGTAAGCACTCAGGAATCTGTTTTTGTTGCCTTCATTGTAAATGTCTTTGTTGCAAAGATAAATGCAAAAATGTCATGTTTTCTCTTCTAAATCTCCTTTATACTTTTGTACATAATGTAAAATATTTTTTCAATTGTTTATGTAGAATATTTATATGTAGCAAGAGAGAGAAAACCATAAAGAGAAAATTTTGCTATATAATGTCTTTGCTAATCATAAAATAAAGTATAATGACTGTATTTTACTAAATAGCGTCACACATCTTAAGTTGAAAATCGTATCGGATAACTCAGACGAATCTGGAAATTCGGTTCTACGTGACTCATATCCATTTCTGATTGTAGGCGATTCGGTAATTCATTAAAATATATATCATTGGTCTAATTTCGCGCTAATTTTACATTGTATCAAACTCGTAAAAACTATTGTTAAATGTGATATTTCATTTATTACCCCGCGTGTTTTTTCAAATTATTTAAACGTGGTTGAGCTAATTTATCTTCAAATGTTATTGTTCAATAACATATATTTTGTAATGTAACTTTATTATCGTGGTATAAAATAATAATTATTTTATGCTTATATTAATTGTTCTCTTAAACTGTATGATGTTTGAGATATTTTTTCGGCGTTTCAAGACTAAGCTTTTGGATTAATCCAAATGTATAATGTGTATATTTCATTGTTTATTAAAATGTCTATGATTCTATGTACGCGATTTGCTAACGCTTCTTTTCTATGCAAGATTTTGGTATAGTAGAATTTGATTAACTGAAAAAATCTATTTCTATGTATTGAGCTCAATTAAAAATGTAATTTGGCAATTATAAAATGTTAATATTGTTGATTGAAAATAATATAGAAATATTTTTCTAGGAAGATTATATATATACGTATAAGGTACAGTCACTCTATATCGCTCACAATGTATATGCTTTTTCGCGCGCTGCGACTAAAATATTATAATTTATTATATTTCTTTACATTAGCAATTCGATAATATAGCGACAATATAGCGTCATAAACATCGTCGCATGATGATCATTCATACATAATTATATCTTGTACATATAATATATAGTTGACTGCAATTTTTTACTTAAATTTTGTACACTGCTTCATTACATATATATATATATATATATATATATATATATATATATATATATATATATATATATATTAATTCAGTAAATTATAAGTTATTTTGTATATATACATCTCAGTTTAACTTTTTAGAAGTTATCATCAAACCTGTGTATTATTTTCATTGCAAGTTATTATATCTTTTATATATACATCTTTTATAAAATAAAATGTAATAAAAATTACAACAAAGAGAGAGTTATGCTAAGAAAGTTACAGAATTATGCTAAGATTTACATCATTGTTTCGTATTGCAAAACAGAAATAAAGATGTTAGTAAATGGCTAAATTATAGTATATTACAAATATTTCCCCTTCCCATGTTTTTTTTATTTACTGTCAAATAAATATAGTCGATTTTTTTGTGTTCTAAAAAATTTATTTTATGCCTTTCTTTATCTGAAATCATTTTTTTATGTTCTGTTTTTCTCTAAAGTTTTCTCGTGCTTTTCCACTATTCATATTTGCCATGTAGTCATTGTAAGTCGATTTTTTCTTTTCTAAGATTTCTGTTCTATGTTTCTTTCTATTTTCAAATCAGCTGTTTTCTTATCTATCAAAGTTTATCTTTCTTCTTCCAACGTGGAAAGAAAAAGATGAAACTCTGAATTAGTGTAGCCAGTTCAGCTATAAAGAACAGAACCTCTTGTATCAATCTTCCTTTTTCATATTTGCACGTGAACGTGAACACGTCATGAATGTGTTATGAATGAAATCTAATAATAAAAAAACGGAGTACGTAACATTTGTATTTCGCGCAAAATGCAGAAGAGATACAGTTGGAAAGAACAGATCTTACACGTGTCGCGTCTATACATCACTGTCAAAATACTGCTATTTCATCTTGTTTGTTCTAAAAAAAAATCATTTAACAACACGTCCTATAAGTGTGGTGCTGTGTCACGAGTCACGAGCAGTCACGAGAAGGACAAGTATTCGTAAAGGGAGAAGTTATTCCCTTGTTTTTTCATATGTTGTATTGATGTCTCGCGTATATTTTTCAAAACAACTTTTGGTTTTCCTGCAAAAATTGTACAGTTTTTCAAATCGATTTATTGTGACTGATTCGATTTACACAAGCTTTTCGTAATATGATTTCTTTTGGAAATCACGAATCGACCCGGCACTCTCGCGTCTTAATGCCGGTGTTCCTGAGTGCCTGCGCGATTCCAATCTCGATGCTCTTCTGGATAGTAAACGTAGCTTACTCGATACTATGGCCAGACACCAGAAACTTCACGGAAGGTTTTGTATATCCAATGATGAAAACTTTCAAAAACACTCGAATAATTATTAGGTTAGAGAATACGCACATATATATCGGTGTACATATATATAACTTTGTGTATTAAACTGCTTCATTTAATTACTTTTTCGAGCTGCTTTTTTGATATTTAAAAAACAATAACATAATTCTCTTATAAAAAAAATTCGCTAATGCGTGAGTTGCATAACAAATCATATAACTCAAATATGAAGTATATTTAATGCAATATAAGCAAATTTTTTTGCACTTTGCATAAAGAGAAATTCTGGTGAAATGATTGGCGCTAACGATCTTTGTGCAATAAAATAAAATTTTTATTTGTACGTTTCAATTGGCAGGTTGATGATTTTCATCAGCAAGAATTTGTATTTTCAAGAGATGACAGAACTATTACGGGGTTTAAAAAAATGGCAAATTAATTTATAAAGTGCGTAAACAATAGAGATTTATAAGACAGTTATTACATCGCTATATTACTATTACTCAATTTTTTACAGTGCGCTGATTATGCAAGAATAAATAATACACTTCAACTGATATATTGCAAAATATTCCAGCAATTTCTTATAAAGAATTTTTTTGTATATTTATTTTTTGTATTTGTATATTGCAAAGTTGCTCAATGTTCTTTTAATTTATAAACATTCACATTTTTATTGAGATAAAGACTGTATCAACTTGCAAATCAAAATATATGATAAATAGAAATTTAATTTTGTTATATACTGAAATCTATTTTGATAATTATATAATTTCTCTTTAAACAATCAATATTTCTATTGATAAAAGTATTAGCTGTAAAATATAAACTATTTCTTGTTTTAAATTTTAAATCATGTTGCATCATGTTCATAAATATAATTGCATTGAAATTTATGGTATATTAATGATTTTTTTCAATACTTACAAGAATTATATTTCTATTTTAGAACACTCAGTTATCTCACCTTGGAGGTGGCTGGCAGCAGTCTTTATTCCATTGTTATTCATGTTCTGGGGCTTGCGCAAAAAAAGTCTGCATGTCAGTGGTGCAATTTTTGGTAATGAAATATCTATATAATATCTATATAATTTTGTAATGTAAGAAAATGTAGAATAAAACAAACAAACACACACACACACACATATATATATAGTTGAATATTATTTATATAATCAATCAAATAAATGACAACGACAAAAACATCTTTTATTACTGAATTATGATGTATAAAATTATAAGCAACCATAAGACATTTAAAAAAATGATCAATTAATTTCCGCCTTAGGTCTCTTTGTGGGTTTTATCTTGACACTCTCGAGCTTTGCTCATTTATCAGCTCTTGTGACGTTTTTTGTCACTGCATCGAAAGTGACAAAATTTCGGTCCGAACAAAAAAAAAAACTTGAAGCTGATTTCAAGGAAGGTGGCCAACGGACCTGGATACAAGTACTGTGTAATAGTGGTATGGCTACACAATTGGCTCTATTATACCTTTTGGATATCGGAAGCGGAGAAAGGCCCATCGACTTTGACAAAGAATATCGAAGCTCGTGGTTGTCCATTGGGATATTAGGTAACAAGTTAATGTTTTAATAGATAATATAACAGTATAATTATGATATTTCAATTTCAAGAAACCTTGCTTCCATTTTCAAAATGCAAGTTTAAAATTTTTAACTAATTTTTAAATGTGGTTTCCAATTTATTTCTTATAATTAGGAGCATTTGCATGTTGCAATGGTGATACATGGGCTTCAGAGTTGGGTACAGTGATGGGAACAGGTGACCCTTTCCTCATTACAACAAGAAAAAGGGTGCCAAGAGGTAAGAATGTTAATTTTGTAGGATACCAATAAGGATAAATTTCACATCAATAAAATAGATTTTTTGTATATGCAATTTGTAGTAAAGATTAATTATTATTCCTTTTATAATAAAATTGTTAAAAATATAATCAGTTTATTAGAATTTTTGCACTTTATTATTCAAGGAACAAATGGTGGTGTATCATGGATAGGCCTGTTATGTTCCACCATTGGTGGTTTAATAGTTGGGCTTATCTATTATATTGTGATATTAAATACTGTTGATACGGCTGTGTTACAATTAGCAGCACCACAGTGGCCTGTCATAATTATTGCAGGATTCGCAGGCTTTTTTGGCTCCATTTTAGATTCCGTCCTCGGCGCGACTTTACAATATTCAGGTAATGTAAACATATTTTCAAATTTTGTATCATCTTTTTTAATGCTTTAAATACAGAATTTTTAAAAATAGTTTCTAGTATTATTTTATAGATTATCATATCATGTGTAATATATAATCGACTTTTTAGGAATGGATGAAAAAGGTTTTATAGTAGATCGGCCGGGAAAAGGCGTAAGACATATTTGTGGTAAACAACTCCTAGATAATCACAGTGTTAATCTCCTTTCTAGTATTGGTATCGCTCTTGTTCTTCCGAGAATAGCCAATATTTTCTGGCCATAAAATTTCAGATTTATTTAAAAACATAATTAATATTAAATTATTAATATATTTTATTTAATATATTAATATTTAATTATTAATAATTTGTTATCGAGTTCATTATTTTTATTTTGACCTATAAAAAAAATTTCGCACGGTTTTGTATATCTTGTACACTTTTCTAAGCTGTTTTAATCAGGGATGAGAGAATTACTTTAGAAAGAATTAATCAAAAAAATCTTATATATAAAATTATATTTATTTCACCAATTTTTAATATAAGTATGAATTAAAAACAATGATAATATTTAAACATTGACTTCGCAAATAAGTTAATTAATTAATTGAGTTTTTATTTATTTTTTGTTAAATAAATATTCATTAAATAAATAATAAATATGATCTTATATTATTCTGCTGTTCTTTATAATATTCTACGATATCATTTAATGAAATATGGGTTGTAAAAAAATACTTTACAAAAGGCTCACATTTTTATTATATAATTTACATGCAATGTTCACGCGACATTACTATTCGCTGCAACTATATTTCTCAGATTGAAGATATTACTAGAACAAATTTATAGGATTACCTTATGAAGATGTTTTCTACATCTATAATATGATGTATGTAAGAATGATACAATATGATATATTATTTTGATACTGCGAAACAGCTCAAAATAAAATCAGTATTCTTATATATTTATATGTAAAATATGCAAGATGTATATAATACACAAAGAATCATATTTTCATCAACTAAAATTTTTTGAACGAAATTACAAATGATTGCTATTGAACATTAATTTTATTTTTATAATTTAGAATTAAAATAAAACATTTTTTAAAAGAAACACAAATTCACACATATATTTTTGATCATAATAAAATTTATGTTTAAATAAGTTTGAAATTAATTTAATTAAAATATTAAATTTTCTACTCATATTCTTGTAGATTAATATCTAAATTCGTCTTCCAACTATTATTTAATTGAAATACAATATAGAAAATTCTCAGGATATATTATTAAAATCTAATATGGAGATAAATAAATCAGTTGTCATATCAGAAAATAATATCAAAATTTAATATTATTGTTATATAATATTTAAATATGTACTTAATTTTTATCTCATATTCATATAAAATAAGAGATAAAAACATGGAAAATTTTACGTTGTATATTACAAAATTTTGTAATTTGATCAGATAACTCAAATGTATATATATATATATATATATATATATATATATATATATATATATATATATGTGTGTGTGTGTGTGTGTGTGTGTGTGTGTGTGTGTGTGTGTGTGTGTGTTTGTTTGTTTGTTTGTTTGTTTTATATATACATTTATGTATATATGTATGTATGCATATATATAATTATTATAAGAAAATTATTTAGCTAGTTCTTTTATAAGTATGAACCATAAAATACCTCTTGTATTATTCTGCTGATTATATATAATCAGAATATATTATATTATATTATATTATATATATAATTAGAACAATACAGTATTTTTTACTGGTTCACTGGTTCATATATTTAAAAAACTAAATAAAACAATTTTTTTAAAATTTAACATACGGTGACAAGACGTTTTTTTGGCAAGTTATTGACAATATTACATATATATGTAATATATATGTAGAAATCAATTCCAATTTAATACTTTTCAAGATGCAAAATAAAAAATTAGTTTACATTAATTAAATCACATCTTGTAAATGGAATATCGTGTGTGTGTATATTGTTTTTTATTTTAAATTTATATCAGCCACGAGATAATAAAAGAAGATTATAAAAAATCTTATATCAAAATAGCATAATTTAAGCAAAGTATGTTGATTAATTATCTATCTATGCTTGTCTCTATATCTTGTCTCACAATATAATATTTACAAAATGTATACATTAAAAATATCTAAAGAAATCGAAATCAAAATCACAGCAACATCTAACACATAGGGAATTCGTTTTCACGTTATTCCCGAATCAATATTTGACACATGAATTGCTAAAATACAATCCAAAAATTTTACACTTCAAAAATCTAAGAATTTAAGATCCAAAAATATGTATGAATCCGCCCAAGAATTTCTAAATCTAAAAATGAGTAAGTATTTCGTCTATCTTTTTACTATCTATTCATGAATCTAGATATACAGAGTATCTCACAATTTTGTACAATACTTTAACAACATATTCTCTAGAAATAAAATAAAATAAAAAAATTCTATTACAAAAATTTTAAAGCTATAATAGTTTTTGATTTATGAGTGATTAAAGTTTGCCAGTGATATCTCGTAGAATTCGTACGCTAGATCTGTAACTATACATACGCGTATATCGATTAGTCTTTTAACCATCTTAACGCTATTAAAATGTTGTATGAAGATTGCGAGACATTCTGTATATACAAAGATTAAGAAAACACTCTTCAAGAAAAGAAATTTATACAGCTATAAATTGTTAATATAATTCCTTACTAAAGAAAAGTTTACCATGATTGTTGGAAATTATTTATGCTTTTCTACAGATTGCATTCAACTGGAATAAATAAGACAATAAGTTTCTTTATATAACTGAATAATTATATGCGATTACTTTTGTATATTAGAAATTGTTACATACGATTTTGCGCGCATGAATATTAAAAAAAAATATACAAAAAATTCATGGATTCATTGCTATATCGAGATCGCGATCGATATAAAAACGATATAAACGCCTGTGCATACGAAATGATGATAAAATATACAATTTTACTATTTATTGAAATTGCATGAGATCAATGGATCTCTAAATATTGGTAAACGTACCGCTTCCACTACCGTTTGTAGCGCCCCTTTATTAGCTGTAATGCCTTTGCCATAAGCGGTGCTTTTGTCTTTTTTACATTCGATGCTGATAAAAACAAATATTAATATAATGTTTTAATAATAGTGAATTATGATTAAACTAAAGTATTAAAATGAACACTTACTTGATGCTTTAAACCGAGCCATCGGTGGTGGTGGTACAGCAATATTCGTTGCGTTGTTGATCGCTCCTCCACCAACTAACTTTTTCTTTACACTGGAGATAGTGGCAGGCGTAGCATTAGCCGTGCCATATTTTGCCTGTTTCTTCAATATGTTCCGCGGCGGTTTCACAACATTGTCCACGTATGCGAGTTTAGTGGATCTCACTGGGACAGATTTGTCTATAGATTGTTTGATGTTGGCGGTAAGCGTCTTCAGTTTCGCTTCCCTTTCGTCCAAACAGCGCTGTGTAACATTATAACATTGATACGGATAAAACATATAGATTCATCATATTAAAAATATCACATATTTCTTTTCGTTACCACTTTAGTTTTATAATTCAACCTACCATGTACATCTCGCGCCACGATTCCATTTCCTGCCTATCGTTACTCCTGAACTCTCGATTACAATGATATTGCCACAGTATGTCTGTATCTTCTATAAGATATGGATTATAATGTTCTAACATAAATAATTGATCAGGCGTGGCGCGTTCTAGGATTGGCTTTAATATGTCATACGGTACACCGCCGGTGAATTCAAGCGCTGTTAATAAAAAATGTTCATTGTTAAAATATTGGTATATTATTGCATAATAATCGCAAGAAAAAAGTGTTTACCATCGATATTTTCTATCAACACTCTGATGCATATTTCGTATAGTGTTGGTACACTTGTATAACCAACCTTGTTACCAGAGTACACTTTCGTCCTGGAATGAGGATAAACAATACAATAATAGACATCTCGAAATAAAATATTATTTCGCTATATGTATCAGAACAAATGAATAACCTTTGATTCTTGATGTAAATAATATTATCCACAGATTTAACGTCTTCTTTACGTTGAATTGGATTAATATATGGCAGTGGCTTGTAATTGGGACTGATTTCAGGTAAAGTGGATGACAAATCTACGCTCAACGGTTCTAGCTTCACATTCGGCGCTAAAAGGGATAGTGGCTGCAAATTAAGTTTTCAATCGTTAGAATAATTTTTTTCTTTCAATGTAGGAAATATTAAATGACAAAATGCAAATTACGTTTGAACTTTCGCCATATTCCGACTCAGATTTCAGTGTATTTTTGTTACTAATCGGGGGTGACAGCCGTTCCGTTTTAATCGATTTAGTAGAAATTAGATTAGGCGAATTATTATGACGTTTTTTTGATGGCTGAGGCATGGTGCACATGCCAAGTGCTTCTGCAAAGCTTGCACCTAAAAAAAGAAGAAAAAGTCAGAGATATAATTTCACATAACATGCGCATGTGTATCTATCTGATTATCACGATTAATTATTATATGTACAATCATATGGTACAAAATTGTAAAGACAAAAACTTTAAAACTTCTACCTCTTGTTAAAATTTTTGTAGAAAATTGTCATGTACGCACACATATACACACACACACACATATATATATATATATATAAAATGCTTCGAATTAAATAATTTGTTTATTATACGGAATTTGAGTTAGGAAATATAATTCTGTTCTCGATTATTTATATTCTTAGATAATCTATAATTAAACTTCTCATATAAAAGTTGTTGCAAACCATAATTAAAAATTGAACATGTGCTTATCAATTCACATATTTTATTTATGTGTTCAACTTTGAAGGTAGTATTTTTTAGATGCATAGTTTTTATGTAAAAATATATTCTAGGATAACTTCTGGGGAGGGCAACAACATGCTAAATAATATGAAACATAAGTTCCTATATTTATAAAAACTATAATTAATCATAATATATATATGCCATGTGTGTTGTGTATGTGTGTGTGTGTGTGTGTGTGTGTATCATACATTACCATTAATGAGATTTGAAATATTGCAATATAGTGTTTGAATTTATAATGTATAATTTTAATTAAAAAAAAAAAAAAAAAAAATTAATTGATATTTATTTTGAATTTATTTTGTGCAATTAGAAATAAGGTTTGAAATAAATATAAAAGAATAAATTAAAAAAAAGAGATCTTGAATCGCCTGCCTTCATTTAGCATATTAGCATATCTCAAAAATTTGTCAAATCTATCAAGATCGTCCATAATATAAAAAAAAAATTGCACATTTTACATTTCTTGATATATTAAAACTATTATAAATAAATGAATAATTGATATAAATCATTTCTTCAACACACCAGAATTGCAGTCTATTCCTTCATCGCCTTTTATTTCCTGCATTAACCTAATCTTTGTTTCTTTTTTCTTCTCATGTTTATTTTTATCCTCTTTGTACTCCTTTTTCTTGTCCCCGTCTTTACTCTTAACATGATCCTTATTACTAGAGGAACTAACTTTTGACTTGGAAGTTTCTTTGCTAGAATGATGACTGGAATCCTTTTTTTTATCATGTTTATTATGACTTGCATGTTCTTTTGTTTTATGTTTTTGTTTTTCGCTATTGTCCTTTGCTTTACTGCCTGATTCGTCAGATTTAAGCTTATTAGAACTACTCCTGAACTTCTCCTGCAAATACTTTTTCTGTTTATCATCTTGTTTGGTTTTATCACTTGCTAAAGATTGTTCATCTTTTACTTTAATTTTTTCCTCTATCTCAATTCCAGAAGATTTTGAATGGGAATGATTCTTTTCTGAAATGGATAATTCAGATTTCTCATCATCAATTTTGCTATTGGACAGTTTTCTTTTCTTGTTTTCTTTTATCGAGGAATTTGTGTTATCTACTTTTCTTTTTCTGTTATTATCTTCATTAATTTCAGCCATCTTGTCACTCATTTTTTTTGGATTATCATTGCCGCTAGGATAATGATTTGTTGAACTGTGGGCTTCTTCTTTTAGGCTACTTTTACTGCTTTTTGATTCCTTAGACTTCTTTTCACTCTGTGAACGATGTTTGGAAGAGTGTCCACTTTTTTCATGCTTTTCCTCTGATTTTGACTTGGATGAATGTATTATATTGTGTTTTGTAGATAGCTCACTTTTGTTTTCCTTATACACATGTTTTGAGTTTGATGCTTGATCAGATAAAGAGTTGTTCTCCCCTATATCTTCTAGCTTTGGTGATTCTTGGTTATCAGTATAACTTTCGTGAACATCAGGTACACAAGTTTCATCTTCATCTTCTCCATCACTGCTATCTTCATCTGCTACCATTCTTTTCCATTTGTAAACTAAAGCCTTAGAAGCATCACCTACACTACCATCATATTTTCTGAAACTATTCACAGTCCTTCCTACTCCTGTCTCTTGAAGATGTTGTACTGTCACTGGCAGATTATATAGCTTGGAAATACAATGTAATATCTGAAAACAATTGCACATTAAAAAAAAAAAAAATCTTATTGAGCCATGTAAAATATAGCGAAATTTCAAAATCTTTTTTTCACAAAAATTGAAAACGATGTCTAATTATGAGAATATCAAACATATCATCAAAATTAACAATAATAATAATTAAAAAGCGCTTTTTATATAGTGCATTAAAATTTTAAACAAATTGTACTTCAAATTATTTCTTATGATATGATTATGCTAAAATTTTTAAAAATGATATAACAATGTAATAGTAATTTTTAACGATCGAAACGATAAGTTTTGTAGTAAAAGTGATATCGACGCGTTTTTTTTTTTTTTTTTTTTATATGGTTCACAGCTATGTGATGCCGAGGTTATAATGTCATGTACACCTAGTAACTATTTATATTAATTATTGGACAGCGAATATCTCGAAAACGTTATTTTATCATACGTACTCGAGCTTCGTTATCACCGCATTTCTCTAAATTCCGTTGATAATGACAAATTTTGTCCACAACAGACATATTGTGACTGATTATAATACCAGCTGCACAACCACTCGCTCGCTGCTCGCTGCTAATATCGCTGGCAAAGAACTCGATTTCGATGCATGAAGCATGAACGCGAATATGAGTATAGAAGGTTATATCTGGTGATGAAAGACGCGCGTACTATGTTGGCTTCCTTACATCATATGTAAAATCCATATCACGCATTGAAAATTCATGATTCAAGATTGAAGATTGGAATTTGACTAATCAAAGCAAAAGGAACTAAAATTTCTTTGTCCTGATTGATCAAATTTCAATTTTCAATCTTCGATTTCAATCTTCAATGTCTGATACGGGCTTAAGGATTAATCAACTGTCTCATGTAAAGGATGTATGCTCTTCATATCAGATGCATGATTAGTTAATGGCGTATAGACGGATCCAAACGGACGTCTCTCAGCCAATTTAAGAAGAAGAAGATGCATGATTGATTGATTCTTTTATATTCTATATATAAATTGTTTTATTTAAACCCTCCAAAAGTCAAATTCTGCAATGTATATAATTTTTAATATTACACTTCAGAAGATTGACTTTCAAAAAGCTAGATGTGTGAATAAATAAATAATGATATCGAGAGGAAAAAGATCTCAGAGCGGATTTTTCAAATTACACGAGCATAAAACTGTATCTGCTTTAACAGTACATATCTTTCGTCGGTAACTGATGTGTGTGTGCGTGTGTGAACCTACGAATTACAGAAGTATAGAAAACGCAACGAGAGGAAAGGCGGAGGGGGATACTAACTAGGCACTTCTTGTTCCGTTCTTATTATCAGTACGCAATATATGTATGAATGAAGGATTACGTTTACGTTACACACACAGCTGATTAGACAATCGAACATTTGTAATGCCAAGCTGGAATATATATCCTTTATAGTTGATTCACTCACATTTCTTAGTCCACGCAATCGCCAAAATAGACGTCTGCCAATCGCATTCGAAGCACGCATCTATTTTTTTTCTCCACTTTTACGATCGTGTAAAAATTTCGAGCGTGTTCCGATCGATGCGGATGTGAACATTGACATTGCTCGTGTTTACGTTGTGCTGTGTTCTGTCTCCCGCGCAAAAATCTAACAGTTTTCGAGGAGGTTAAAGAACGCAGTTTTGTCGTCTCTTCAGGGACGCTATAACATTTATTATCGTATCCCGGATGAGCGTAAGCGTGTGATTATGGCGATAATAAAGGTTACATTCCCATCGGATGGTCCACCCGGGAAAATATTGAAATGGAGAGTACGTTTGGATACGATGGTCGCGGCGGGTAGAATATTGTTACTCTACCAAAATACGACGCCGAGCGTCGAGAACGAGGATGCTAAGGAACCCGAGAGAAAACTGCGAGCCACAAATTTCGGCCGCGTCAAGCGAATCCTCGCCAAGGAGGGTGACATTATTCAACCTGGGTATGATATATATATGTTGTCACCTTACACTCGAAAATTTATAGAATTCATATATCTAAGCATTTCGAAATAAAAGACCACAAATATAATTTCACGTGATTTACGTTTAAGTTACTGTTTTTAAAATAATTTAATAAATGTAATAAAGTATATTGTGAAACTACAATTTTTTTAATGTATATCAAGTAAACAAAAATATTTATATCTTTTTGTTTACTCAAAACGTAAATATACTTGCATTTTGCGATATCTGCATAGTTTGTTAGTGTTCCAGGGAAGAGATAGCTCTACTGGAAGGATGTACACATCCTACTGTGATGATAGATTTGTGTGCAGAATGTGGAGCAGATTTGAGGGTGCAAGAAACTGGGAAAGATGGAAATACAGCTGGAATATCGCAAGCCAGTGTGCCTATGGTACACAGCGTACCAGAGCTGAAAGTATGTCCCGAATTAGCTGAGAAAATTGGGAAAGAGGATGAGCAACGTCTTTTAAAGGATCGAAAATTAGTATTACTTGTGGATCTTGATCAAACGATTGTTCATACCACAAATGATAATATTCCACCTAATTTAAAAGTGAATGGATATTTTATTGTATTGATAAACCTTTATATGATGTAAAATATCAATATCTTCAAAATTATTGCAAATTGAATACATCTGTTTCTTTTCTTTTTTTAAGGATGTTTTCCATTTTCAATTATATGGACCAAATTCTCCATGGTATCACACCAGATTCAGACCAAACACTCAACATTTCCTCTCGGAGATGAGTCGTTTGTACGAATTACATATTTGTACTTTTGGAGCAAGGATTTATGCACATACTGTTGCATCATTGCTAGATAAAGATGGAGTTCTGTTCTCTCATAGAATACTTTCTAGAGATGAATGTTTTGATCCAGCATCAAAGACTGCAAATCTCAAGTAAGTTTATAGATTACTCTTACATATATATCTTATTGTGTATAATATTATTAAATTTATAGAGATAGAATTTCATTCTCTTTATTGTGTTTTATTTATTGTAGAGCTCTGTTTCCATGCGGCGATGATTTAGTATGTATCATAGATGATAGGGAAGATGTGTGGCAAGGATGTGGAAATCTGGTTCAGGTTAAACCCTATCACTTTTTCCATCACACCGGTGATATTAATGCACCACCTGGATTGGAAAAAGGTGACATACTGCATTCATGTGAGCCTACAAATATAAATGAATCAAATGTAAATGATTCACAAAATAAGGATAACAAGAATGGAGTGTCTGAATCATTAAGTGAGATCGGACGATTGTCAAACAATCCCTCGGTGAATGAAACAAATCATGAAAATAAGAAAGATGAGAAAATTGAGAATAAAATAAAAGAAACAAAGAACGGAGATGCCAAAGTGAATATTGAAGAAGATGTAGATTCCAATGTCCAATCTAATATTGTAAAAGAAGATGATAAAACAAATAAAGAGGAAGCTGCATTAACTATAGAAACAGAGAAGGATAATAAGCAAGAGGCGTCAAAGCAGGAAAGTAATATAATAGACGAAGATGATGATGATTATCTATTATATTTAGAAGATATTCTTCGAAGAATTCATACCGAATTTTATGCTACACTGGATCAAGGAAATGGTCGAAAATCTCTCCGGGATATAATTCCACGGGTGCGTTCTCAAGTGTTAAAAGGATTGTATTTAACTTTTAGTGGTTTGATACCCACTCATCAAAAGCTTCACCAAAGCCGCGTATATAAAGTCGCGAGAGCGTTTGGAGCGGAAGTAACTCAAGTAAGAAAATTTATTTTATTCGCTTTTTTTTATCATTTTATTGTATTTCTGTAAACAAGAATATAATTTTGCCAGGATTTGACGGAGAAAACCACACATTTAGTTGCTATTAGAAAAGGTACAGCCAAAGCGAACGCAGCTAGAAAAGTTGCAAACATAAAAATCGTAAATCCAGAGTGGTTGTGGACGTGCGCGGAACGCTGGGAGCGTGTGGACGAACGTCTGTTTCCTCTCACATCACAGGTATAGATATCATAATTTTGTAATATTGAATTAAATCATTTTTGTATTTTTCAAGATTGCTGTTTGAAATCTATATGTTATCTCAACATTAATAATAAACATGAAGTATTGTAGGCCCGCGGATCAAGAGTACCACCACCACACTGTAGTAGCCCGGAACGTGTCGAAGATCCAGAAAGCGATAACGCAAATTCTTTCGCTAATTCTATCAATCCATTAATGTCATTTACTCAAGAAGAAATCGATATTATGGATAAGGAAGTAGACGAGGATATGCAAGAACAAGATATGGTTTTTGAAGAAGCGGATGATACAGAAGAATATGAAACAAATACACGTTATCGGAGTTCCGATTCTGAGGATTCTATAAATGGTAAAGACATTATATTATTTCTTGATAGAATTCTATGTGTATAATTTTACGTGTTGTGTAATTCAGAAGATATAAGAAACATTATGTATACAATATAAATACATATTAGAGAGAAAATATATATTTAAAATTATAAATAAATATTCTACATTTTTTCGTAAATTATATATATGTATATATATATATATATATATATATATATATATATATATATATATATATATATAAATCATTAAAGATATGTTTTAATTCGCAAAATAGTGCATAATTTTTTAATGTGTTTTTATTCTCGTAAGATTAAATGATGTTTTTCTTATGTTATTAACGCAGGTGAATCAGATGTATCAAAAAGAAAGAGGAGAAAGGTTTACAATGGCAACTCTGATAAAAGTTCTTCAGATGATAAAGATGAAAAATGTGACAGTGATAATGATCTTGATGATGACGATAGTGACGATGATGATGATCCTATTACATGTTTTAGAAGAGGGCAAGATTTGCCCGATGATTTAGATCTTGGTGATAATTCACAGGATTCAATAGACGACCTTGAAGCAGATAATGAAGATGATCGAGAATGGAACGCGATGGGTGCTGCGCTTGAAAGAGAGTTTCTTTCTGAATGATAGGTTTGATCATTAGTGTTCTGATTATTCGATGATTCTCTCAGGATGTCTTGTTTTATTTATGAATTTCAAGTTCGATAGTTGAAGCAGGGTTATTGATAATAATAAATGTTATTGATTATAATAAATTATTTGTGTACTCTGATAGTCAGAGCAAGATATAAAAACATTAAACATTTGAAGAAAGTAAGCTAAAATGACTAATTTATATATAAAACAAAAATATATAAAAATAGAAAGATTCTTTCTCTCTTTATAAACAATTGAACAATTTCTAATATATATTAAACTTTCTTAACTTATATACATATATATATATACAAAGCATACATGACATCAGTCATATCCGTATACAAGGGGCAAGAATGAATTTCAAAAATAAGAAGTAATTATTCTTCGAAAAAAGTGATTTATATAAATGGCAACTGTCATAACATTGTAAATAATGTCATTAAATATATTTGTGAGATATTTCCTTATGTAAAAAGGATATGTCAAAATCTGGTTTTATTGTAATGAAAAAAAAAAAAAAAAAAAAATACTAGGGAATAAAATTTATTTTCTCTAATGTTTTTAGAGCTATTATATTAATATTGACAAGTAAACTTTTTCTATCAAAATCTTTGGATGTATCAGAGAAAATTGGAAAATAAAAATCTCTAGTAAATGGGTTATCTGTAGAATAATACACAGACACACATGCACAGTTTCTATTGAATATTTATTAATCATTTTTTTATTTAATATTTATTGAATATTTGTTAATTTTTTTTTATATACAGCAAATATCCTATATTGTATCTGGTTGTGGATCGTTAGGATCATCATAGTATTTCAAATACATTTTCTTATGAGTGAAATCTCTTATACCTTCCAATCTTCCTCTTTTTGGTGCTTTTGAATAATCAAAGACAGAGTCTTTTTTGCCAAACAATTCGTTAACTTCTTCTATGTCCTCTCTAAATTTACAAAAGATTAGATTCAAATATGTGTCTTCATTTTTTGCAACTTCTAAAAATACAATTGCAAATTTAATTTTTTGTAAAATACTTAATGATCTACATACCTATATTGACACGCAACAATTCTTTTTCCTGTAACTGGATCTGTTATGTCACCTAGAGGATATACCACTTCAATAACCTGCACAATATGATTTTATTACAAATATAAGATCACATAAAAATTCAAATAATACCAAATTCTAATATATATTTATATATAATTCCTCTCTTTCTCAAGACGGTATTACAATGATTGTAAATAAACATTGCTGTGTAACATACATACTTCGTGCGTAATCAGACGTGTTATTTTGTTTGGTAATTCTTTGATCAAGATTACATCGCCGGTTTTGCACAGCTTCTTCGGATCATTGGCATAAATGAAATCGTATTTTTTGTAATACTGTATAGACAACAAGAAAAACGTAACCTCAATTAGTAAATCATCTAAATCTAAACCAATGTTATCGTATGATATATTCACTTATACTAACCATATGAATGTGATCATTGAATTCCAATTGTGATATTCTTACTTTGGCGGCATTTTGTTTGGAGGAAGGTACGCATGTTCCAAGAATATATCGCAATGCGATCCTACTCGCGCGAACTGCTCTGTCGGCCATTTTTAAACATAATCAGCGGTGGCTTATGTAGTAATGTAGCCATAGGCATAGGCTGCGGTCGAGAAGACGCTAGAGATGCTTCGAAGCATTGCATTAACCAATCAGAATAAAGAAATCTTTACTCTTTTTGTCCTGATTGGTCAATCAAACGCTTCGAAGCATCTCTAGCGTTTTCTCGACCGCAGCCATAGTATATCTAGACCGAGCGTTTGCCTTTATTTAAGGAGTGGGGGTAAAGACGCACGTAGAAAAGGACATATTCTGTTTCGTGCTCCTTGCGTTCTCTCTCGCTCGCACAGAGCATAGCGCTCTCTTTCGTCATGCTACGTGCGAGCGAGAGAGAACGCACGAAACAGAGTATGTCCTTTTCTACGTGCACCTCGGTCCCATTCCTCAACACTCATTGTCAGTCTAGATATACTATATCTATAAATGCAAATCAGAATGGCACACGCAACCATAGTAGAAGGGATAACGCACAAAAGCGAAAATCGTATGTGCTTGCGTATAAAATCGACATTTCGGATGTAGCAGAAGAGGACAGACATATGTTTTCTGTCTCTTTTCTACCAAGCCGGCGACGGACAACATTACTCACTCTTTGATACGCGCGATAATATTACATTAAAATGTTTTTTATAGCTTTTTTTTTATGATACAACATTTATACAAGAGTTGTAAGAAAATGGATTGTTAAAAATTAAATACTATTTAATCTTTTTTATTTTTTTTTATTCAAGTATACTTCATGTAAAAATGTTCGCATAAGATGATCGAAGAGTGAATAATATATTTTATTAAATTAATGAAATTAATTCAATTTAATTACTTAATTCGGAAATTGCATAAAAGAAAATACACATGAAGGACAAAAAGAGGGCAAAAATAGATAAATCGTGTTGTGTATCAAAAATTATATGCAAATTTTTTAAAAATATATTACTTTCATCTTTTGGGTACACGTTTCCTTTCATCTCGGTAATATGCATACAGAGGAATCGTATATCTGCGAACTGTGTTGTTATCGCGGAATGTAAAAGAGCGAAGAAAGAATTCACAGATGATCGCTTTGTGAATCGGTTGACGACCGATCCGTCAGTCATCCAGGAAATTCTATTGTCGGTAGAAAAATCGGGACCGCGATATGATTCCATGGTCGTTGCCTCCATTATTACGAACCCGCACTCCCGATTCTGCGGATCTATCCGGATTTTCCGGAGGCAAAGACGAGACGAAACGAATCGGAACGATAGCGTTATTTTACGTTTAGATTTTTGCGTGAGATCGACGCGTTAATTAAGCGAACACTTTGATAACATGCAAACGGTAATTTGAGAGCATAATCCTTAGAGAGATGTCGTACGATTGCAAATATTGACAGATATTACATATTCAACACAATATACCGCGAGATATGTAGTTATACGTATATATACGTGTATATATACGCTATATATGTACGTATTATGACGTATTATGCTGTTACAATATTTTTAACTCGCATTTTTGATATAATAATATAACGAATAAGAAAGACATTAGTCCGAGATCATTACTGAAACGTGTTATCGATTTATTAGTCATCAATGCCAGGCAAACACCATTTACATAATATTCGTATCTATAATCATATGTATGATAATGAAATTTGTATGTATAATAAACTTCGCGACATTATTTTCTCTTTCGAGTAAATGATTTAACATTCGACGTTTGCATTATGCTGTTCTCAAAAGCGATGTGTCGGAATTTCCATACAAATATGGCTTGGCGAGTGCTATCGCCTCGGTCACAACTCAACGGTATTGCACAAATGAACGCATAAATTAAATTTCTCGTCCAGTTGCACACGATCTATACATGCAGATGGCGTCAACTGACGATATTTCCCGCTCTAGAAATTTTATATATAGTTCATAAATGAAAATTGCAAATACCACGTCAAAATTTAGCTATTTATTTAATATTTAAATTTACCTATGTATTACGTACAACGTACATGATACGAATATAGAAGGTTCTGATATTATCTGTAACAAGATTATGATATTAATAGATTGATTGGCCGTAATGATAAAGTAATCTAATTTGATACGTTGACACAGGTGGCTATAGAATAATATGTAAAATTAATATAATTATGTTATCCGTTTATAAGCGTGCTAGGTGCAAATATCGAATCTGAAATTCACACATACAATACGTTTAATAATATAATATGTTATCTATTTATTTAGTTAAAAAAGATATTCTTTGCACACAAATTTATTATATATTTTATTACAGCACATTTAATATTGTAATAATATATGGTATTTGTGGCTAATATTAGTGGTAGCACGATCGTTTATCTTTGGTATTTCGGGATTGATCGCTGTATCGGCGTGCAACTGGGTGATTTTCTTCGCTCTCAGGCGCGGCGAAACATGCGGATCGTTTGCGATTTTTCACGCGTACCGATTCATAGGTAAACAGAACACAAGGGGCATTTCCGTAAAGCACAGCTGGCGCCTGGGGCGAGGACCAGTATATTTACACGTGTAATCGTTCTTTGATTTATGGGGGACCAAGAGGGAGAGAAAGAAAGAGACGGAGAGAAAGAGGGAGAATGGGGGGTTCTTTTACACCTCAGTTCCGACCCTTTTGATCCGCACATCGACATTGAATCAATCATCATAAGCTATGATTGTTTGCAGCACGTGCTTCCCTACCGCTAGTTTGACAATCATTCAATTCTGAATATTAATGTTTTATACAATAAGTTAATTTTTTTGTAAATAAATTATTTGTCACACAGTTACTTCATTTTGGTTATTAACTGGTTTATTTCAAAACAAACTACAATCACTTTGATCTCATTTGAAAGATAATTTACTTCCAAACAATAAGTTTTCTATAAATATGGGTCGAAAAATGCTTCCTTCAAAAGTTAGCGCTTAAAAATCTCTGAAATCACTGTTATTTTTTACATTTTTACAAATATCAGAAAAAGTATGCGTCTTTTAACAAAAAGTACCGAAACAAAAGTTGTAGAGAATTAAATTATCTTTCAAATGAGGTCAAAGTTCATGTAGTTCCTTCCACTGGTTTTGGAGTAACCGTCAAAAGACCAAAAAACACTTTTCGGTACATGTGAAATTGGCTATTAACTGCCTCATTTCAAAACCTATAGAGCAAACTACAACCATTTTGATCTCATTTGAAAGATAATTTAATACCGAACAAAATGACCTATATACATGAGTCCATAAATGCTTCCTTAAAAAGTTAGCGCCCAAAAACCTCTGAAATCATTGTTATTTTTTACATTTTTACAAATATCAGAAAAAGTATGCGTCTTTTAACAAAAAGTACCGAAACAAAAGTTGTAGAGAATTAAATTATCTTTCAAATGAGATCACAGTTCATGTAGTTCCTTCCACTGGTTTTGGAGTAACCGTCAAAAGACCAAAAAACACTTTTCGGTACATGTGAAATTGGCTATTAACTGCCTCATTTCAAAACCTATGGAGTGAACTACAACCATTTTTATCTCATTTGAAAGATAATTTAATACCGAACAAAATGACCTATATACATGGGTCCACAAATGCTTCCTTAAAAAGTTAGCGCCCAAAAACCTCTGAAATCACTGTTATTACAATCACTTTGATCTCATTTGAAAGATAATTTAGTATCGAACAAAAAGTTTCCTATAATATTTCGATATAAACTAAATTCTCTCAGTTAACATGTTTTTTTTAGAGAGGGATCAATTCAAAAAAATAAATTGTTTTTGTCAAAAGATATATCATATGAATAAAGTATGCAGCAAGAAATGATTCATATGCTCTGTTGAATGGAATCAATGTATTATTACTATGCTTTCAGTTATAATTACAGTAAATAGTACTGCAAACAGTAAAATTGCAACGAAAAGAATCAATTAGTGGTAATGATTGATTTTTCAATGATTTATTGCTATAACCAGTGAAACATAAGACGGTAGTGCAAAGTGTAAATATGAAGATCATACTAATCTTTGGTGAATTTTGTCATTGCTTTAAGCAATGACATTTTCAGTAATTCAATTTAAGAGATTGCATACTAAAGTTAAACAAATTTTCTAAACACGTTCACTTTTACTTTTATGCAAATGTCGACCGCTGATTTTGTTGATATTTTTTATTAAATTTGGATAAATGTGTGTGTATCTACATTGTGTTGAAACCAAATAGAGCGAAAATCTCTCCGTGCAGATACGCAGTCACATACGTCGCCAGAAATTTCCAGTATAATGCGGCGTTTAACTTTCATGCATTTCGTTCAAAGTTTGAAACTATGGATGAGGTCATGGCCCATCTGACTTATACTCGAAAACGTTATGACCCGAGCAAAACCCCTGAGGGATCGGATGGTGTCGACGCGTGTGAGAAAGGATGTCACGGGATGTTACACTCCCTTCCTGTTCATCTGACGGACAGTTTTGTCCATCTACTATCGTTCTCTGACCTCTGTCTCTTCTCTCCCTTCTCCCTATTCTATACAGTAGTAGCCTTTTGAGAAACTTACTTTCATTTAACGTAATAGCTTTTAGAATGACACGATTCAATGTACGATGAAGCTCGTTGAGTGCATTGATGTTATTGCGGTACGTTGATTTCAGAAATAAAGATCAAGAGAGCATGTGATAAAGCAACGCTTACGAATCTCGTTTCTCATATTGTAATAATATTCGAGAGATCATATATATAATATAAAAATTCTATCTTATATGATTACACTATATGATTTTGAGAAAATCATGGCAATTCAATGAATTAAGAGCGAATGATTGATAAGCCAAAATGTTATTGTGACGAAAAATATAAATCTTTTATTATAATACATAATATATGATCATGTTAAATTCGATAAACCATTATATAAAACATTTAAACTTTTAATTTATTTTCAAAAAATATTTATCTTTTTATCTTTTCGAGAGCAACAAAAATAATTTATTTTTAACTGCGTTAAACAAAAAGGCCCAGCTATCGTAATAGTGATTTATTGTACCACAATATAACGAGCTCACGAAAAACTTCGGCAAAAGTAACCTGTTCTCGTCAATCGAAAAGATCTTTTGTTGCTGCAGAATAACGCAATCGAGAACAATAATGCAGCAAAAAATATTCAACAAGTATGAAATTTAAGAAACATATAAATTAAATTTTTTACCATTGCAATAGTTCGATTTTGCATCTATGATATAGATAAATATTGAAGAAAGATTTTGTCGAATGCAAGTGTAATAAAGTCTTGTTGAATAAAACTATTGACTCTTATTTAAATTAAATTTTACTTAAATTGTTAAATATTTAATTTAAGAAACTATTTTCTTTTATTACACACACTCTCTCTCTCTATTAAAAAATGACGCAAGAATTTTCCATGATAAATTTTATATCTAAAAATTTCACTCTTTTTCATTTTAAGAGAAAGTATATTACAAAGTATATTATAGTGGAAAAGAAAGGAGAAGAATTGCGGCGAATACTGAAAGCATGAGCACCCTATATAAGAAAGCACACCTACCGGAATCCGGAAAAGTACGCTTTTGTAAAGCTTGGTTTTGTTCGGATTCATTACGAGAGCGTCAATCGGGAGTCTTTCTCTTTAACGACACCATTGAACAACCACGTGCCGAATTTTGCAATGTCAAAGTTAAATAACGGGTTGCAATTATACGCGCACTCGGGATATCTTGTGTGTCTCGTTATTCACACGATCCTAGATTAAAAGCCGGAATCCCAATGATAAGCGGAACTCGAAGAGGACACTTGAATTATGCTAATGCACTGACCGAGAGTAATTTTATCTGACCAATAAATTTCTTATTATATGGGTTCTCGCTGGCATACATCGTGGATTCTGCTTCTCAGCCAAATGGACTGTGCGTGTGTTCTGTATTACACGTAGACATTTCAAGCATATCGTGACACGTATAATTTGCTCGACTAACAAAAGAACAGTGAACACAGTTATTGCGATACTCTTTCGTAGTTATAATGACGAATATTAATTATTTGAAATAAAAAAAATAAAAAAATAATATATTAATATTTAATGTTAGCTATATTATACAAATATGTTACACGTTGATTTGTTGTATAATTATCATTAGATTAAGATAGATTTGTATTTTTCGACAGCAAGACTATTTTCGACTATTCTGTGTTGCACTGTTAATATTCCAAAAAGCTTTAAGATTGATATTAAATTCTATCGTTGTATAAATATATGACGATGATATTGTTAGAGTCACGACTAATATTAATTATCTTTTATACTAGCACCTTGTATCATCTTTTACAGTGAAATTTTCCTTCCACTCAGCCCCATTTTTCTTCCATCCAATTACGATACAACCGTCGCGTTTTCCTGATTTCGCATATCGATCAGGTAATCCCGTGTTAATAACGCCGTAACAACGTAGGTCGGTTTCTAAACAGCTCGACGGAGGCAATAGGACTTAAAAGAACGAGCAAGAACAGGCACGGGGCGGCGGTGGGTGCGCGCGACAAGGGGATCGAGCGAAAGAGATAGAACAAGGGGGCGACCGTAAACCGAGAGCCTGTTTCGGGCAGGGGAACGAGATTATCGTTGTAATGTTCGTATCTAACGAATTTATGAAACGCTACACCGTCGAGCCCTGATTTAATAACCACAGACTCCAGGCGGCCCTCACCGTCCCCCCCCCCTCCCCCTCCCCCGCGTCCCTCGTCATTCGTTATCGTAAATTCTCGTCGTCCCTGTGCCGTTAGTCGGTAGGTGTTGGAAAGTCTCTCCTTGCGCGAGAGAGTCATTGCGAGCGGGAAAGGACGACGGATCTGGGTACAAGAACGAGAACCTTTCTAGGAATTTCGAAGAATTCCTTTCGTCCCGCTTTTTCGGTTGCCGACTCGCTCTCGGACTCACCCCGAGAGATCTCGTCAACGAGATAGGTATCGCTCGGTCCTTTCACGGCTCTGCTCTACTCCATAGACCCTACGAACTTAATCCTCCTTAATCCCCGCTCGCATCTACATCTGGACGATGAACACGATTCGTTTTTTGTGTGTATCTCGATAGAACTGAGTTATAAGTGTAATAAAAATAAGTGTAATAAAAATTAGTTGAATATTGGTCATGTATGCGTTAGAAAGATGAAGCAATTTGTGTGTGCGATTGGACAAAAAGAAAAAAGAGAAAGAGAGAGAATACAAGATGTAAATCATATCAATATGAAAAATTAATATTAATTTCTTATATACACATACACACACATTGATACATAAATACTTAACATTTCACATATCTCTCAAATTGTCTGATTTGTTGCGGTCGCTTAATATTTTTAAATTTTGAAATAAATTGAAATAATTTGAATTAAACAAATGCACAAGATATAATTCTTACTTTACTATTTTATTCTACAAGAATTCGTCGCCGACGACGACGACGCCGAGGTGCCGAGATACTGGCAGATGTTGCCCGATGAAAAATTCCTCGCTCAAACGGCAGCGCAGCGTAATCTCCCTTTATAAAAGATCCGTGAGGGTGTTGGGCATGAGTATTTCAAAGTCTAGTTCCAGTGTCGACGCGTAAGATAGATGCATTTAAATCGCCTAATCATTTTACGTCGAGCTGCCGCGTTTCTTTCTTAGAAATTCGTTTTTACATACCATTCCGCTTTTCTGCAAAAAGTATGGAGGCAATAAGGTACGTCGTTGTTTTGGGCTCGCTGACGACGACGTATGGGTACACCCGCGATTTCCCGCGTTCCCGATGCTGTGCGCACTTACTTTGAACAAATCTGCTCCTCATCTCTTTCTCCTTCGCTGCGTTCGAAACTTTTTCACTGGTTGCGAAGCAATTTTGGAGTATTAGGGAAAATAGCATATTGCGTATACTTATACGTATATCTATATATAAGCGTGAAATTTACTTTATGCCATTGAAAATTAAATAAAACTTAAGTTTCGGATTTTTATTTATGGCAAGGAATAAAACCACGCATGTATTACTTAACTTTTTCAAGAGAAATGATAGGTTACATAAAATTTTCTTATTATATAATATTCTTATTTTCTTATTATATTTTCTTATTATATAAATCTCAAAAATTATTGAGTCTCAAAAATTTATCATCGCTTCCGGTGTTATCATGTTTTATTATTTGTTACGATAGTGATATAATATTTGTGATTGTGTATTGCAATTGTTGAAAACTAATACAATATATTATTGTCTATATTTATATATCTAAAATTAGACTGTAATAAAGCAAAAATGAATCAGATGAATCATTTGAACTTGTATTCTTTTGTTTATATTAACGCTCAGGATTGTTCTAGACATGTATGCGTGTATGCGACGATACTATTTCTGTACTGATATTAATTTTTAAGGAGCACAAACGCGCGTCGAAGCCAGGATGCTGTTACAGCTCACGTTACGTGTTGTCTACTTGATACATTCTAGACGATCTGTAATTTATAACATTGCAGGTGACGTTGCTAGGGAAAAGCGATAGAGGTGAAGGCGGTAAGGTGAAGGGATGGACAAGGTATGCGTTTCCATCCTGTGGAATTCGAAACGTGCAAATAATCCAATAAACAATATAATTATTTTTGGCTTTTAGTGTTAAATTAATTTAAACATTGGACGAAATAAAATCGATTTATGCGCGTTAAATAAAAAAATTCCATTTGCTAATTGAAATTATAAATGAATAAATCACGGGAAATACGCACTTCGATAAAAAGTCGTCGTCGCGATATAGTTATAATTGTCTATTGAAAGTTAATTAATCGTCATTTGTATTCATCATATCAAATTATTTTCCGATACTTGTCGTAATTACGTTTTGAAAAGGATGTTGACGAAGCGTTTCGCATTACTATCTTACTATTCGAATATTGCTGCACGAATGACAACATGCTGTGCGCCTGTCATAACAATAATATACTACGTAAAGGTCAAATGTACCATATTACAGTTAATTAGCTGCTGCCCCGAAATATATTGTATATTTAAACATTTCATACATTATTTCATACATTATTTGAATATAAAAATTAACGCTGAATATTTTGTATCTTATATTTCAAACTAATGAATAAATTGATAAATAAGTTATTGTCGCAAATGAAATCTAATATTTATTTGACAAAATTAATTTTATTTTGATCAAGAAACTATTTATGTAAATTAATTCAGTATTATCACTTTTTACGGCTTATTACGAAATTTTCAATTTTCAAAAGGAATAATTTTATTTGACGTTAAAGAATCAAGAATTTTTCTCTTGATTTTAATCGAACACCTCTAACTAGGAGTGTGTTCGGTTCATAAGTCAGCGAGTGAAAAGCCGCGGCGAAGTGGCCTGAATCTTGACGTTAATCGTTGGGACATGTGTACACACTCGAGGTGATATTCTCTCGGTGGTGGACGTTTATTGCTTTCAAAGTAATGCCTTTCCCCGGGCCGTAAACAGGTTGTAATTTACGGATCTGCTTCTAGTACGGACTCTAAAAGAATAATTGCTACGGGATATTCGCGCTACTGTATATTTGTCTCGTAATATACATCGCCCATTTGATACGATCGATCATTCCATAATCTCGTATTTCATAATACAATAGAACTTTTATTGCCTCGATCTCTCAGTATAATTTAATATCGTATAATAATATCAATAATATTGATCACGCACACACATATCATTGATTAATGATACATTAATGTATCGTATTTTATTATATTTTAACTTATTCCTTTAGCTCTCTGATTTTTCTATAATTTCATAATTTTGCGTATAATGTGTTCTTTATTATTTATTATTGAAAAAAGATTTCCGATTGTAAATTTTAAATCAAGTCGACCGTATTTATCTCTTTGACGATATATGTACAGTTCCGTCAATACTTGGCGCAGTGACATTTATCCAGATATTTCGCACCGATCTTCAAAGAAAAAGAAATGACTTAAATGATTATTACGACATCGATGTTTCTCTCTTCGCGATGTGGGAGACAAATGTAAAGGATTTATAAGTTTTTATCCTGCGAAAATTTCAGAAGGCCGCGAGTGCGCGTTGTCTTCATACGCCAGCTGTTTCAAGCCATCATATACAGCTATCTCAAAGATACGTGTCTTCATTGATTCTGTTTTACTATTCCTCTTATTTCTCAGACAAAGAGAGAGAGAGAGAGAGAGAGAGAGAGAGAGAGAGAGAGAGAAAGAAAGATCCCGAGATCCCAGTGTAACTCGAATTCCCAACCACGCGCAAATGTCATTTGTGAACGTGCTTTTGCGTATATATCTCGTAGCGTAGACCGTATAACGGGTGTATGATGCCGACGATGACACATCGACTGTGCGTCTGTTTCCATGGTTACAGTGGAGCCAGAACTGTACGTCTCGTGCAACCCCCTTTCGGTGATGATGTGCGCAGGAGTTCGAGAGGGGTCACGTCGAGAAAGGGGCTGGCCGCAGGCGAATTAAGAGTTTGAAAGGGCTCTATCTTCCTCTATCCCCGGCCTTTTTCCCGTCTCCCTACCATTCCCTTTCTTCCTTTCCCTCATTCTCCCTTGTATGCTCTTCTTTGACGTCTTTTTCTCTCTGATTCTTCTCCTCTAATCACGGGTCGTCGAGCGCCTTCGTCTTGCGACAGGAGTAGCTGAATGATACCGAGTGCCGTTAGTATCGAACACCGTCCGCTAATTTGCGAGTAATTGTGATTGAAGTCGTGATTAAGGTCGGGATTAAGGTCTGCGCGAGATAGCTGCTATGTTCTCTGCGTTTAGGTAGCTTTATTACTTTAGCACTATCAGGGATAAGCTTAAAGTTTATTGATATTCAAAATATCTCATTGTTCTATTATAAACGTAAAAATATGAAAATAATTGAACATTTATATTTGATAATTTTTCTGTTATAACATAATAATATCTTTTGCTTTGCAAGAATTTATCACATATCATAATATTTATCACAATATTTAAACTTGATAATCTAGTAAGAAAAGGAACTAAAAAATATATTTACTGCTATATAATATGTCTTTTATATATTATGTAGAAATTATTACGTTGTGTGTGTGTGTGTGTGTGTGTTATTCTTTTTAATCGAGAAAATATCTTAATAAAGGAAAAAAGTGTTGCAAATGAGATGAATGATATAAAAGCAAATTGAAATACATAAATGGACACTAGATACTTATAAAATTGTTTCTCTTAAAATGCACGTAATTTAGTATACTCATATCTCTATGAATATTGCATTGCAACAAAGTCGTTTTCTTATTAAAAATAATTTCATATGTATATCCAATGTATTTTATACAATATATTTATTTTATTTAAAATTGCACGTAAAATTTTTGCACATATCTTTTCTAAATTTCAATTATTTATCTTAATATCTTTATCTTAACGTACAGTCAGTAATTCTATAATAATGATTGTATAAATTATCAATTAGGAATCTGTCAATTTAAACCGGTTTATATTTGATGCAAGCGTTAATGAATTGTTAATTGGTAATTTAAGCAGAATGCATTTCCAATGCGTACGGATTGAACACGACTAATGATCAATGATACATAATCCTTATTGGCAATATATTGCTTTGTAATGCATATGATTGCAAAAAATTAGATATTTCATTGGATTCGTAATTTTTATTATCGCGCATGGTGTGAATTCTGTAATATATTCTATAAAATTTATTGTGACTAATTCTATGAGAGACACTATAATTGTGTGTAAAATAAATCTTTGTTTCTATTTTGCTCTGTCTTCTAATTCGCTTTTTTCTCCCATATCTCTTACTAAGAAAATCGAAAAAAAATATATATATATATATATATATTATTATTATAAAAGTATAATATCTAAAAGTATCAATTAAATTAAAAGCTGAAACTTTGAATTATATTAAAGAATATATTAATTAATAAATATAGCATAAAATAATTCTTACATACAAAAAATGTAAAATTCTTCGATGTTCAATTTATTCATTAATAAATGATACAATTTTATATTAATTATGATAAACTCGTAACTATTATTAATAACGTAAAATATTATTTATGAAATTTTCTATTAATGTGATTTTATAATAATGATTATATATTATTTAATATAGTTTAAATAACGTTGATGACTTTTCAATACTATAAAATCGAGTAGAGATAGATAAATATTTAAATTTAATCATGTGTACAGAATCACAAACTCCTCTCCCCCTCCCCTCCCATCCCGCCTACACATACATATCTCTTAAATTTTCGCTATGACATATGGATGTATCTGTATTTATTCTTCAACTATTCAACTTCATATTAAACTCAAGTATAAATTTGATTACATTCAAGGTTTCTCTCTTTTCATAAATATATATATATATAAAAGAACACACATATACGTACACTTATAGAAATAGAAAGAAAGAGAAAGATTTAAAAAGATGTCTACTGCGATTGGTTTTAATGACAAGAAAACTGAACGCGTTGAAACTCGCGCGGGAGATTCGCCGTATCGAATATCATACATTGATTTATGTACCAAGCACAAGCAATCGTAATTAAGGGGTTTGTAGTCCGAGTAATCCGAGTAGGGCAGTATAGCTCTTGCAATATGGCCCGATCGGTAATTGCGTTTGATATGTCGCTGTGAAAGTTTATACGCTCGGACGCACCGCCGGCGTCACCAACAGAATTGCTTTTTAACATTCGCTACTTTAATTACGCGCGCATAAACGCAGAATCGACGGCGAAACGCACTATTGAAAGTACTATTGAACGTATCATTATCATAATAACACGCGTCGTTTAATTGCGCCGCTTCTTCCGTTTATAGTCCGACACATCGAATAAAATTGTCGAACTCGATCACGTATTACGTGATCTAAAGTTGCTCTCATATAAAATTGCTGCCACAAATTATGCGGGGCTTCCAATAATCACGAAGAGATTATTATCGCGACGGGTTTGATCGATTATATTCTCAAGGCTTAAGGTTCTATTCGCGCAAATAGAGGAAGAGAAGTGCCGGAAAATGGAGTGCAAATAATATATAAAGCATCAAAAAATATTCTTATTTTTATACATACGTTAACAATCCCATGTTATTGATAATTTGTTGCCGAGATATTTTACGTATTATGACATATATATATATATATACAAAATATTAAATTGTATACAAATATATTTTAAATTAATTTCAAATATTTTAAAGGTAAATTTTTGCACAATTTCGGCTTTTTATTTAGAGTTTTGAGTAGTATTCCATGAGATATAAGGGAAACTTTTAACATTTTTATGTTCAAACCAATATTGCAAGAGATATTTTGACATTTTTGATACTGTATACTTTGACTTTTTTATCATTTTTTTATTATCATTTATAAAAACTAAATTTATAATATTTTATATACAACACACACACACACACACACATACACACATACGCATATAATATTTTAATAAAATGCCGTAAGTAGCTCTCATTGGGATATCTACTTTTAATAAAATATTGTTACCTCTTTTCTGCAATGCTGATTAATTATCTCGACGCGTTATGCATTACTTTATATCAATAAAAGCCTGTCATAACTAATTAATTAGTAATTTTTATTTAATTTATTTTGAAAAAACGAAGAACTAGAATTAATATAATATAAATAATTATATTGTTCTAATATTAAATTACGTGTTCTTGTTTCGTATTTTAGAATCGATAAAATCTTTTTTATCAGATTATATCAAACATTTTCATGGATTCGTCAGACATTCATAGACTCTACAAACTACATATATACAATGCTTAACGATAAACGAACCTGGTTAATGTACCATCAACGAGCGAAATACGAATCGCGATGAGAATTTTGTCCGCTTCTTCGTCGCAGAATCGCAAGTTTTTACGCGTTGCAGAACCCGTGTCACTACTTTTGCGAGCATACGATATATCATCGATGCGGCAGAAGCTTTTAAGCTGTCTTGAAAATACCGGCCGGCTGTACGAGTTATTAATGTCCCGCCTCCTTATAAAGTACTCAATTTTCGTTCTGTAAAGAGGAGAAATATTAGCCGTAATACGGCCAACCGCCGCACAACGAGACGCCGCAATATATCAGCCCGACGAAAATTACAGCGTCGACGAAGATGTTAATATCGGCGAAGTGTGGCCACTACCGCGCTTGCATTCGCGGCGCACATTGTTTTGACAAAAGGGCACCGGCCCACAATGAACTTTATACAGTGGACTATGGGAAATTCGGTGGTAGTTGCTACTAGGACAAGCACCCTGCCCTTACACGATATGTAAACGATAAATCGAGACGAGAACTCCAAAAGTGGCTATAGTTTGGTACCAATTATCTCCTCCCGTGAGATCATCTTATTATCTTAATATCGTTTGTTATATTTCCCTCGGAATTATATGAAAAAAATTGAGGTTGATTTACACAATTGAAATTTGCTTTTACGAATAAGCGTAGAAAGTTTCTCACAATAAATCACAATAAATGTCGTTTCAGATAATAAAAGCAGCCTTTCAGATTAATAGCTGCGATAGCAACAGAATACGAAACTATAGAATTAATAATGACGAAAAGCGTATACGCGACTTGAATTGAAATTTGGTGTTAATGTCGCACCACGCGCGTATATGGCCTTTAAATCACAATAGTATATTCAAAACTCAGCCTTACCTCTCACGCAACGAAACTTGCATTTTAGCCGATACTTTTGTAGGTAACAATAATGGAACTCGGGCCAGACGATATACAATATATATATATATGGGTATAGTAATGGCACGATCTCTGTGGATCATTCATGAGACGGCTGTGTATCCGTGAACTTTTCGCGTTGGAACGGTATATGCAAAGCTCGCGGTTTGCGAGTGGTACTCCCGGGGATGATTCTGAATCTTTGCATCGTCAAAGAATACGCGGGACTACACACTTTAAGCAAACTTTTCATCCGATGGCCACCCTCCGACTCCGCATTCGGTTCCTTTCATACCCCACGTCCTCGTTCCTAGGAAGAGCTTGTTTATAGCACCCTGTAGATATCGTAAAATAGGAAATAGCACCCTGGGGGCAAGACGGAGTTTTTCCCTGGGACGTGATTGGAGTTAAGACAAGTCCTTCTGTCCGCCGGCGTCGAGGCCGGGTCTCCTTGTCGATCTCGACCAAAAAATAAAGCATCATCGCTTCGACCTCGGAGTTATTTTAGTGAACGCGACGGAAAGAAGCACTGTCACTTTTTAAGAGTACATTTGTTCTCGTTGACTTTTTTGCCCACGCCAGATGTTTTCCGGCTAATTGTAACCTATTACCGTCGTTCAATTTTGCTTTAAACACGGGCCTTATAAGTGAACGCTTTTTCAGAGACTTAAATTAATCGAATTTCTTTTAACATGTACGTAACTCTATATATTTGGCTAGTATTAGACTTATCTTACGTTATTCTTGGTCATAGAAAAATATTTTTATTTCTGCTCTACGTGCAATATAAACAAAGATATTACATTGTAAAGTGTCAATGTAAAAATTTTATACATATAAAAGACGTCATTGTGTCATCACCGATCTTTCACTTATACTCGCACGCATATAAAATGTAACGTACGATTTCGATTTTCAACAAAAAATTCCGCTAGCCAAACTCCGCGAATCCGATAAAATTAAGGTAATGTAATCTTATTTATTCTATCACGACTAAAACTTTTTTGTGTAATAGCTCGTATAAAATAATAAATCAGCTGCAGAGCTTTAGTAACATCGCGATGCAACGAAAACTGTCGAAGATGCCTTTAATTAGATGAAATAAATTCATGAAAAAATTAATCAACATTGCTAATAATTAGATCTCTTTAGAAAATAAAAGAATATGCGGAACTAGGAAAAATGTGTAATAGAATAGATGTGTGTAATAAAATAGAACTATTGAAAATCGATTAGAGTATCTCGTATACGTGACGGTATGCCTTTAATCGGGTGATCATGAAATTCATGCAAAATATAATTAATGCTGCTAACGATTATAGAATTCTTTAGAGAATGACAGAAAATGAAAGAACGCGCAATGGATGTTATCGGAATATACGGCAACAGATTCTGACAATGAAAAATGTTCCGTCATTCGAATATATATTTTTATGTTTCGTAAAGTAATTTATATATTGAATTTCTGCTCTCTTTTCCCTCTATATAATATGAATTAAAGTTATCATATAAGCTTATTAGAAACCTGAGAGATTATATTGTGTAATAGCTCGTATAAAATATTATTAAGAATTAATAAAATCTAAACAAGATATTTTCAGACAGTACGTGAGATATAGATATCATAAAAAAAGAGTGTACAATTTATATAACATATAAAAGAGTATATAATTAATATAAATATTATATCATCCCGTCTCTTTTTTTTTTATCGAACGTAAAGATGATAGCCGGGCGATGCCCATCCAGCTAGTCATCCCGTTTTCCCTGTGCACTTGATCGGTGTCGTCCTCTTGTGAGCGTTCGGGGTATTAATGCGCTTGCCGCGAGTATGGCTTCGTTTGATTTTGCTACGTTCATGATATAAGAAAATATATTCCTATTCTTACATCATAGCTACGATTAAAGTACTGAGATTCAATTGGAAATATCGTAAAAATATCCTTGACGTCTAACGAGTCTCTAGCAACATCACATAAGCGATCATTTTATCTAAATTATTGAATGCATTCAACAGAGTACTCATTGCAACGTATATCGAGTATGTATGTGTGTGTGTGTGTGTGTGGCTTGATCAGTCTTGTCGCGTATCCCGCCGGTTTCGGTCGTTATTGCTGGCGAAATCGCGTTCATCTCGCTTTTAATTGTCGAGAAATGAATATTTAATCCGTCCGGGAACACGGTAATGCCGAGAGTGACGTCGTGCAATAATCGTGTCGCGTTAATTCGCCTGTTGACTGTAAAAAGTCGCGAATTTCAATCTCGTTCCGTTCGTATCAGTTGTTGCGTCATCTCGGTCATCTCGCGTTTTTTGGTTAAGTGCTCGGATTTCAAGTGTTCGTTGTGTCTCCGTGTATCATTATTTCGCTCCAAGTGCGTTTAATCGAAGTATCTGTCCATATACGAGTAACTATCAATGTCGAGCGACTATGTGTGTGTGTGTGTGTGCGCATATTGTGCCAACTTCCTGCTACCCATATTTGTAGGATGGATATTTTTCGGAAAATCATCACAATCATGGAGGTAGATCTCAATAAATGAATCGTCGATGAATTGGCTGCCCGCGGCGACACGGTGAGCGAATGTACATTATATTTGCACAATTTAATATTAATTTCAGAATGATAAGGCCAGGAGGGTTATATCGATAACTATGTTATTCCAAGTTTCCTATTTCGCGACGATAATTGGGGGAAAAAAAAAATCGTCCATTCTGTTAATCGTTGGTTGAGAGGAACGTTGTATTTTTACTAATTTAATATCCCTTTATTTGGGGGAATATTTAGCAACTTTTTCAATGTTGCAAACTCTCGGGGAGCATCAAATATTTTTCAATAGTAATCGTGAATATAATAAGCATTCCCGAGATACGTGATTCGCACGATCTCGATTCGACAGTGGCGGAATACGTAGTGCGCGAGGGTCGCGTAGGAGCGCCCAGGGTGACGGCGTCGTCCTTCTCTCCGCGACGGGTTTAGGAGCGGTGATGAGAGGGGGTAGGAGGAAGGTCGGACGAGGGGAGCGCGGGTGAGGAGCGGCGCCGTTACCGATGGTGGGATCGGCGCGGCAGGGGAAGCGGAGCACGCGGGTTGCAGGCAGGGGCATCGGCCACCACGCCGGTAGGGGTAGCGGTGAATCCCTCGAAAGTCCGACGGTGCTTCTCTCTCTCCACACTCTCAGTCCCGAGAGCGGAGCCGGAGATGCGAGAGAGCGCGCGACGCGCATTCCGAGCTCGCTTGTCGTATGGTATCTCGCGTCGTACGCCCGATTATACACGTCGATCTGTTTGTTCCTTGTCGTGTGCGTTTGTCGGTTCGCGACGACGAGAAACGTCCCCTGCGGGTAAGCGAGACGCCGTGTCCCGAGGTGTTGTGGAATCTGCACGGTGCACTCTCCGAGGATTTACTTCGATGCTGCAAGTGCGTCGAATGATACTCGTCCTTCTCGCTGTGCCGTGAGAGAGAACGGACTCATTTTATCCAAAGAGCGTCTCGAAAGGATTCTCGTCGTTCAGGAACGTCGTTTAGCCGGTTTCCCGGTGAGAAAAGGGATGATGCGGACGATTTTGGAGCGAATGCCCGCGTGTGTTCGATAGAAAGGTTTCGAGGGTTGGGCCGATGTCGGAGAGAAAGAGAAAGAGAGAGAGAGAGAGAGTGAGAGAGAAAGTCGGCTCTCTGAATTTTCCCATAATAGAAATATCGCGATCGATGTTTGACAGCCATAACGAAGAGAGAGCACGTCGTCGATCGCACGTCGTGTGTAATGATATTCTCGAATCGTAAATCCTCAAAGATCCTCGATTGCCTGTCGCGTTCCGAAGGAAAGGGCGCGATGCTCTCGATGAAAACGCGAGAATCGTAATCGCTCTCTCACGCGAGATCGATCGTCACGTGCTCCAGACGGTTGTCGGAATTCGCGTGCCGATCGCGGAGGCTCGTCACGTGCCTCTCGGACGCGGGGAAGGGTGAATCCGAGACTCGTCGGTCCTCGATTATTCTCGCACTCGCTGCCTCGCGGATGCACTTCGATTTTCGTGACGCGGTCGCTTTTTTTTTTTTTTTTTTTTTAATCGAATGTACCTCCATCAGCGCGCTTGAGAACGCGCTTTCGAAACACACGATGACAGAACGACGGGTTGACGATACCCGACGCAGCCGCGTTAATAGCGATACGCGCCTATCATCCTTCTCTATTGCTCTCCTCTTTCGTCCGGGGAAAAAAAAAAAAATACATACGAGTTTGTAGTTGTGATTTGACGTCGATGGGATTTATGAGCGAGAGGGTAGTTCCCTGCTCGTGACGCGCAGCTTGTTCTTAAAATAAATGTCGACTGTACATGTGTCGTAACAGTCGGATATTTATCCTCTCTCTTTTTTGGAGGAAAAGGGAAGGAGGGAGGGGGGGGGGAAGCGCACGCCTGATTTTACTCCCGGGTCTCGCGAGAGAGAGAGAGAGAGAAAGAGAAGAAGGGCGAGGGAGAATGCGACGATCCTTTGCACCGGCGGCTACGAGAACAATCGTACAGCAGGAACAACACGCGTGGAGACGAGCGGTTCGAGGGTCGTCGGAACAAAGCGACCGCGCCATGCATATGCACGAGGAACTTTGTATATCCCGGTTTTCGGGCCGGTGATTGCAGGTGGGGAATAAACCAATACCGGGGTCTCCTGCTTAAATACGCGTCGTGACCCACTTCCGTAAGTTTCGGACATCCGTTCTGACGACGACGAGAACTCTACTTATCTCTCTTTCTCTTTCTCTATTTACCGGTGAAGCAATCTTCCTCGTTTCAAATATCAACATTTACACACATCGAACTGCGCGCGCGTGTCAAAGGTCAAAATTGCGACGTAAGTTACGAGTGCGCGCATTAATTTTACAACGCGGATGGAAACGATTTGGCTTCAACTTTCGAAACGAGTAACATTTTTTTTTTTTTTAAATGTACGATGGTCGCGTGAAAATCGTCGATTCACGAGAAACGTCGCCTTTCGCGAGATTGTAACTGCGTAAAAAAAAAAAAAAAAAAAAAAAAAAACCAGACGACTCTTGTAATAATGTAATGAGACGTAACGACGCGGAGATGACTTTTCAATTATTTTGAAAAATAATATCTCGTGATCTCGCTCGATTTATCCTACATTATTTTAATTAATTTGAATTTCCCCGATATCAGTTGGCGCGTATCATTTAGCGCGGATATCAAGGACGAGATAATTTATGGCCGGCTTTTTTAATATTCGAGGCATGCGGAGCGCGTATCGGTGTATCAATCTACAAGTACGACCGCCGTTCAACCGGGACGATCAATTTAAAAGACCGTACGTTTGCGCGAAACGCGAAGATGATTTATGCCTCCCCCCCCCCCCCCCCGTCCAATGCGAATATCCCGTATTCAAATCGCTCGTTTATTCGTTCCCTTGCTCGCAAAAGGCCAGATTTCGGCAGCCGACATACCTCAATTAGCCGCGTAAATCATCACGGTTCGAAAATCAAACGTTAAATGACTCGCGCTGCATTCCCATTTTCGCGACTGTGGGACATAATTTTCAACATAATTGCACATTGGATGAAAGCGATGACGCGGCCGCGCATTAGTTGACAGATCGCGATCATTTGGAATTCTCTCCCGCGCGATCAACTATTTCGGATGATTGTGCGCGAAATCGTATTAAAAATCGCGGATCAATCATTGGTTGAAACGTGCCGATGAATACAATAGCGATCGGAGCGCATTTACATATGCGCGTATTCTGCCGTGGATTTAGATACTCATTTACGCGTACTTATACGTTACAATCGTTTTATAAAGCAAATAATATATAATAAATATTTTGTTATCGAGTTGAATATTTGTATTATTTTAATCACATAATTTGACAACTGGATGATAAATATTGAAATATAAAATCGATTGGTGTGATTATATAATTGCGCTTTTTATTAATTGTTTTAAATAAATATTGGCAACATAATAATCGTGCATTTTTAAAATCTTTTAATTCGTGATTCATTTAAAAATCGTATGCATTATATCCGGTGTAAATCATGTTCTCGCATTGTTAATGTAAACAGTAGACAGATAAAGTAGTGGAAATTAATCTTGTCCGACAACATACACGTTACTAAACGAGAGCTCTTTCTTCGTCGAGCTGAATTTGCCCGGCAATTTGACTCGCGTCGCTTATAATGGCATTTTAATGCTCAAGTTTAACGAGTCCTTCGCGTCGACATTACGCCCGGGGAAATTCGATCGGCATCTTCTAAAATCCCGACAATCGAAGTATGCATTCGGTGACGATGAATCAACCGATTCGCAACTCGAAGGGGCGTTCCGTTGTCGCGATCTTCTCTCCGATTATTAGCTGTCGCGTCTGGAAATCGGGTGGATTTCCTGACGCGAGGCTCGCGGATAATTTGCAGCTTGAGTTTTTTCTTTCATTTGCGTCCGACCGCCGATTTTTGCGGTGCAGTCTGCGAAGTGCCGATATTGCGAAAGGAAGAGGAGATGGTGCACGAAGAGATGCGCTACGCGAACGAAAGGTTAATGTCCGATTTTTTCGCGGCGGAATCGCAGTCTCCTCGTGCGGTGGTCCATCGTCGATGCTGAATCGGGCACTCGGTAAGTTCGCGGAATTAGTGGTGGTGGTGGTGGTGGTGGCGGTGGTGCTCGAGCGGACTCTTTCGCGCGGATGACAGCTGGACGTTTTCGCCGCGAGGTTGACAGTGAGATCCACGAGCTCAGTTGAGCTGGGAAGAGACGAGTCGTCTCTCGCGTCGCCGAAAGTTCGAGACACGCCGTCGGTGATATCCGACGAGAACTACTGCGCGAATCGGGTGGTGATCAGTAGTGATGCCGTGATGGGCTGCAGCTCGAGATCGTTCTTCCTGACCACGCTTCTCATCGTGGTTGGATTACTCTCTATCGCGCTGTTCGCCGAAATATCTGACGCGACACGTAAGTCTGGCTTTATTATTCTGAAATTATTCTTGTCAATGAGTTTGCAATATTTATTATGCAAATCGATTTATGAATAATTCACATGTGTGTGCGTATCAGAATATAATCTCCAAGAATAAAAAAAATTTTGGCGTTAAAAAATTTTACATTTCTCTACCAAAAATATTCACAAATATATTATTAATTATTTAAAACATTTATGTGGAAAGTGGTATATAAATCGAGTTTCGGAATAACTGTATTGTTTTTATATTTTCAAATTTGAAAGATGTTTGAATTTTTTTCGCACAAATTTTTCAATTGACTGATTGATATCATATCTATATTATGTGTATGTTTTAATTATTTTATCAATTTATAAGAGATACAGGGTGCAAGTAATTTATACATTAGTTGCATATAGAGAGTGTGTGGATTTATATAATCGTGCATGAGTCTTTGTGCCAATTTTTATTAGATCGCGCGATAGTGTAGGAGCGGATCGGTAATGTATGATAGATTACATAATTCAACTGCAATTTTGATGCAGAAAATTCTAATGATGATATTGCCTTTGTGTTCTAAATGAAGGCGTACGTTAACTTGACTTTTCAGCCTTACATTACATTTTCTGCCTTTTGTGAAACTCTATCGACATTATCATGCTAAGGTGATCGTGTAATGAGCAATAAATGCATAATTTGACTGCAGCGTCGACATGGAAGATTTCAGCTATCCAATTCAATAATGCACGTACGCGCAATAGAGACTTAAATCTGAATTAACCTAGAGCGTTTATAGCAGCTTTTATCCGACGCAAATATGATTTTATGGCGCATTAAAGATTTCAATGCATGAATAAAATTTTCTCTCTCTTTTTTTTTTACAAGTTTTAGTAATATATCGTTTAGCGTTAAACTTGGCAAAAGATTTCAAATTATGACACAATAAACATTTTAAATAAAATATAGTATAATTCTCATGATAAACACGATAACAAAATTTATAAATATAACAATTTATAAATGGAATATAATAAAATTCATAAACATGAATACATAAAACTATATTTTTTTAAATATAATTTCTCAATATAATTCTTATAAGTCCGAAGGAGCTTATGATAAAAAAGCGTAATGAAAATATATTGCTATTATAAACTAGAAATATTTCTAAATAAAGGCATGACTTGGCACTTTAGCGCAGTAATAATCATCTACATATACGTTGATCCTTCTCAGAATTCTCATCATATACAAATGAAAGAAAACATTTTATTGAAATTTTTAAAAGACCGACGTTTCTACACGTATGATGAATTTCAGATAAAATGGTATTCAAATCTGTCTTTAGACGTTTGAAGCAACGCGTTCGGAATAAGAGATTACGCGTAATATGAATTTCCTGTTTTGCATTTTTTTTTTTCACCCTCTCTCTTCCCTCTCGAAATGCAATCGCATAATTGCGGGCGATTAGCATTCCGTACGAGAAGATCGCGGAGATTCCGTCGCATCCGTCCGAGGAAGCCTCTCATTAAACCGCGCACCGGAACACGATGGGTTTAATTATTTTCCGAGTGCCTCCGAAATCTCCCTCCCTTCCTCCCTTTCTCTCTCTCTCTCTCTCTTTCTCTTTCGGAGAGATTCGCATTTCGACTGATTCGAATCGGGGTCACGCGCATGCATCGATATCTCCCTTTCTCCTCCCTCGTCTCATTGCGCGCCCTTAATGCGACCGCGCATGTATCGACACGTGTGTATAATCGCGAACTGTTTCTCTCGCAAGCAGCCATTCCTAAAATAGATTGCTCGCTCAAGCATATTTCGCGAATCGTGCGTAGAAGTTTGCTCGAGATAACGAATTGTGTAAGAAGAAGCATGCACAGCCGTATTTATAACTCGAGAAAGTAGGAGGGAACATTTACGTTCGATTTTATGAGACGTGCGAAAACGTTTATAGTTTTCGTACGATAAAAGTTGCGGCGAAAATTTATTTTTCTTTTCTTACGCGACATTATCGGGGAGAAGTTCTCCATATTCTTATTACGCTTACGAAATTATATGGTTTATTAAAGGAGGATTAAATAAATTTGTCATGTTTAGATAACTGTTTTCCCTTACATTTGTTACAAAGGCGCATAATATAAGATCGCACCTTCTCTTCATATCTTTGCATCAATAAAAAAAAAAATAAATAAAGTTATACGTATATATAGATTCTGACGAATCCACAGCCGTATCGAATAATGCACGGTGGTAAAATTTCAATATAATTGAGTAAGAAGAAGCTAAAAATTTTGTCGAATATGATACAGTTGCAATTATATCCAGCTTGTGACATTTTTAAAATTGCTACGTCAGCTTTTTGAAAATGATTAAAATCGTAAAAAAAAGAGGACAGCAAAAAAAAAAACACGAAAACGCATTGTGCGTGATGATGAAATGGCCTGTTTAATCGAGAGAGTACGCGGACGCGAAAAGACAGATATGACACACGACGGAATATAATCTCCCTTTCACCTATACTGTCGGATCGTACTGGAGATTCAGGCACTGTGTCCCGAAGGGTCATGAAACGGGTTTGGGGGTGGGATGCGGGGCGCGAACGCCAAGGGAACAAGGGAGGGACGATGGCTTCTCGCTCAAAGGATGCTGAAGCAAATGGGATGCGGACGTTGTTGTCACGACCAGGCGTGAGGTCGCTGATATTCCCTTGTCTTTTATTAAAGGAGGGTTTCTCCTTTCTACGTTTGCGCGCCGCTCGTTCTTCCTTTCACTGCTCGTCGCTCTGTTTAGCAGCCGCCACCGATGTTCTTTTTCGCGCACTTGGTTTTGTCCTTCTCTTGCTCTCGTTGTACCGACACATCGCCACACCGCAATGCAACCCCGCGAATAATACTATAATTATTTTTACATTCTTTTTTTTCACTATGTTTTTTGTCCTTTTCTCTTTTTTTCTCTTTCTCCTATCTTTTTCTCTTTTTATTCAGATTTATCTTTGTATCTCTCTCACACGATGTTCTATCCGCTCTGATTTATCCGTATATTGATAGTTTTTCTTAATCATTAACATAGCCGATCATGAGATAAATGTGATAAATAATGACTTTGTTGCGTTCCGCGAAAAATTGCTGGATTAACTGCACTGGAATAAAACTGAAATTTGGAAGCTTCTAAATTTTTGTTCAATGTCAAAAAGTAAAAAACTGCATTATATAACAAGGATAGAAATCTTTTTATGTAAATATAATAATAATACAGTCACACACACAGAACAAGTATTCGAATAATTAGTAATATAAAGTTGAAGTATTATAGTATCACTATAGAATAATGAATATATAACTAATATGCATCAATTACAGAAATATACACATATTTAATGTTGCAAGACGCAATTTTAATAATTATTATTTTATATTTTCGAAAACTGTCTAATTGTTTAAGTAATATTCCATGATTAGAATAATAATAAATACGTAGAATCGTGTATACTACGAATATTAATTTTAATTCTCCACGATGGGACGGCGGGAAAAGGTTTGACGTGATCTATTCTACCTCGAGAAATATTCGAAAAATATTTAATATTTGCTTAATACCGTGCCGATACACGATGCAGAACTTTTGGAAAATATTCGCGAACGACCTCGCTTCCTTTCATTCAATCTTTCGTTTCTTTCGAAGAAAACTTTCTTATTCTTTTTCCCGTGCGATCTCGTTGTCCTGTTTAAAATTTTCTACGTTTATTCTAGATCTTTCTCTTTGAGAATCGTATATAATTATGTTTGTCTCAATATAACATAGTTCTTTTTTCCTCTTTCTTCTACCATCATTTGCGGAATTTCAATAAGACGCGTTTGATTTTGCGGAAAGACGTCACCGGCATAGAGACTTTGATCAAAAGCGCCGCTTTAACATTCGATGTCTCCTAACACCATCTTTAAAAATATCATTTACTTTTTCTACATCGCGATATTGGTTCTGTGAAAATGCAGCAGTCCGACAGCCGATCATTATAAATGTATCTTAAATGTTACGCGTCTTGTACTTTACTCGTTTCGCTTTGTAATTATCTTTGAGTCGCGCCGTTTTACTCGGCATTTTTCTTACTGCACATTTTTTGCCATTATTGTAGCAAATAAATGCTGGATATACGATGCGATAATTTCTATTGAGATTGATTTATATTAAGTTGCGAGATATGCTTATGTTCCTTCGAAATGTATTTTTTATTACTATTCCGCTCTATCCATGATCACTTGGCAGATTATATCTGCTCTTTCGCAGTCTCATTTATTAGGTCTTCTTTCGTATTCTTCTCGGAACAACTTCTTTCTACTTTTTTTTCTTTCTTTATCACTTTCTCTCGATCTCTCTCTTTTTCTCTTCTTCTCCCTGATTTCGAAGCGATGTTTATTTTTTAGGTTTCTCTTCGTAAGCCTATAAACTACAATCTTATTTCTCGACTTCTATGTCTTTTGTACATTCTCGTTACCGCGATATACGCCGAGATTCTGTAAGACGCGACATGGATTCGCAGGTAGTATTTGAGACCATCTCTCACTTTCTAGGTCATTCTCTTTCATCTCCTACCAACTCCGCAATAAAAGTTTGCGACTTCGTAACGCGAACCTGCAGTCTCTCCCCTCTCTCTCTCTCTCTCTTTCCTTTGTGCGTCTTCTCTTTCGTACCTATTTCCCGTGAGATTGATAATACGTCTTTTTACAGTTGAGATCGACCGGAACTTTTTATCGTTCGTAAGTTTCTGTCATCTTCGCGAAAAAGTAGGTACCGTCATCAGCAACGTCGCCGAAATTCGTGTTAATGCGTCATTTTTTTTTTTTTTTTTTTTACAGCAATGTGTCGAACCAAGCTATGTATATAGCGTGAATGTGAAAATCAATTTTATGACAGTCGCGCGACACGCTCTGCTTTCATATCGCGTGCAAATAAAACGCTCGTTATCTTCGACAGATTTTCCCGTTTCATATTTTAACGAGAGACTTATTGGTAGTAAACAATTCTTTTGCGCTTATATTTGCAATAATGTCACATTATTTCCCCAGATTCCGATACATAAAATGTCAAAATGTTGTCTCTCGTAGTATCTAGTTCACAATTAACGAGAACGATATACGGGTTTAAAAAATCGATCTCTTTCAGATATGTGCATCTACCATACATCATATATGAGAAATAAATATTGTACATTTTTTCGCGTTGTCCATCACGGTATATATTTTGACCAAGAATTGAATTATCCGGAATAACACATCAACATTAGTGTAACTTATGGGAAAAAAAAAAAACATCTCACGCAAGAGGGAAACTAGTACGGTGTAAAATATTACATATCTCATGAACTCGTGGCAAATTTATCGTCGCTGCGATACGAAATTGATCGATCGCTATTACAAGATCATTGACCGCGTGGTCACTTTAACTCTGCCTGCACGGTATCCGCGGATGCCGATCCGCCTAGTTTCATTTTATTGGCGTTGCTCATCCCGGCGTGAATGCGCGATATTACGCATTAGAGATTTACGCCTGTGAGCCGTGCTTGGCGTCGGATCGCGTTCGTTTTCGCGAAACCATCGGACCGGGAACAATCGATACGCGGCTCCGTGAAATTATGAGTATCATCGCGTCGACGTTTTATCCATATCCCGAGGATTTATTTTTTGAAAAATCCCTCGACAGCGAGCCCATTATATCACATTGCGTAGCCATGGTACACGTTTCACTGATTCGCCATGTGTGACGCATGAACAGAGATATAATCAAAATAGCATCGAATTTTTAGCATTGATAGCTCAATGTAGTTTATGTTAAATTTAGAAAATGAAAAAAGGTGAAATTTAACTCAAGGAATAGAAATGACGAAGATCTTTCTCTACAGTTAGTTTACATTTTTATGGTTTTCTTTTAATCAAAATTTTGTAAAAAATGAATTTTGATCTATTGTGCGTATAATAAATTTATGTATGCCAGTACATTTAGAAATAAAGATATATTGTGTAAAAGGTTTTTGCGTTTGGTTGCTAAAGTTAGAAATCTTCGTTAGAGTTTCCAATGCGCGTAATCAAGGACAGTGAGTAAGTTCGTAGTTAGAGTTGTGGTTAGGAGGACTGCTCCAAGTTTGACGGTGTTGTTCGGAACAATTAGCGTCTTTGACGTTAACGACATTAATAATTAATAATCGATATTCCGAAATTCACAGCAACTCTCTGTGGTCCTTCGTAACATTGGTGATCGCATTCACGGTTCAGTTAAAATATAATATGCTCGTCGCGGATCGTCGCATATTTATGAATATATTGTACGCTTTTGATAAGATCACAAATAACAATGTCATTGAATATTAACGCATCATCGCGCGTATAAAAACGTAAGTCATTGTGACCGTGGTATTCCCAATCATCCGTTCCGACTGTACATAAAATTGTATTCCGGAATATTGTTGCTGAATACAAATAATTGCGAATGGGAAAATGTTCAGTTTAAAGAACGAGAAGTTTAGAAGTTGTCTCATTTAATGGAAAAATAAATTCTAAGGATAGCCATAAATGATTTTCAAATAAATTTTGTTAGGACAATTTTATTTTCAGAAACAATCTCACATCTGTTTGCGTGGTCTTATGATTTATGAAAATAAAATCAATTTCCGCGAAACTATATAAATATTATATTTTCGATAAAATTATCACAATTATAAGATTTTGTTATTAATGCCTCTAGCTATTGTAAATTCTACGTCATCTCTCTCACGCTGAAAATATTTCTATATTATGTCTCTAATATTCGAAAACAAGACGATATTTATGTGTGTGTATGATTGCACTCGTTATTAATCTCTGCGAAAACGGTCGTCGAAATGTGCTAATGTAACATTTGATGATCGGCACTGTCATTGTCAAGTCACATTGCAGTATGGTTGATTGAGGCGCAAAACAATTTATTTCCGATTCGCGTCATCGCTTTTAAACAATCGACATCTTTGATATTCGCGGCATTATTAATAATTCGTAATAAACATGCAAACTCCAACAACTATTCATCACTATTGTAATGCTGCTTTCATCGTGCATTTAATGTTGCTCAAATTTTGGTCGCGTTAATTTTAACATATTTTAACGTATTATATTCTTTCCCATAATGCTGTGCCGAATTACCCTCATCAATTTGAATTAATTACATTGTCATTAATATGATATTCACATTTGTTCTATCAAACATTAATAAATTAATATAATAATAAATTAATATAATAATTATTTTATGTACTATAGACTTTTATTTTTTCCCTCTTATAATTATATTTTTAAAATTTATACAAATTTCTACATATATCAAGATTCTATATACAATATTAAAAAAAATTTTATATTTATACGAAATATAAAGATTTTTATTATCTTGTAGAAATAAAGGATTTTGTATATAGATATTTTTTTCTATCTAAAAGAATACATTACAAAATAAAAAAAAATATATATATATATATATAATTTATAAATACTAATGTCTTCAATTGTTAGAAATGGAAATTGCGACACATTTTATAATTGTTTTGACATCGGTATAATTTTATCATTATCATATTTTCATTATTATGAATATCTTCGGTGATTATTTCTAATATTATAAAATATCTAACTTTTTATCTTAATTCTTTGTTATCGCTTATAAAAATGCCACTTTTCATAAACTCTTAATCATCGTCTTAGTAGGGACAGTGACTTCTTAGTAACAGCTTGTCAGTAGTTTTATTACATCTGTCTTCGCGATTGTAAGAAACTCTCGAATAGCGATCGCACTTCTTCCTCCGCTATCTTTCCAACATTTGGGCGTCGGGGTGTCAGCGATTGCGGCAATGTCATGCTTGCGCTCTGCGCTGATAAACGGGACGTTACTTGCGCGTACTGCAGAAAAGTGCTTTCAGACAGCCGAGGAGATTTACGAGTGCGATAGGCGCTTCGAAACGCTGAGTTGATAAAAAGTCCGTCACTGAAAATTCGCAAATTTTCGACCAACTTATGAGAAACGAGCTTTCTCTTGTTGGAGACAATAAAAAGAATTATCAGTATCCGAAATGAGATATCGTTTTTCTTTTTTTATAAAGAATTAATTTAAAAAGTTACTTTTGACGAATTTACTGTATATTTAAATGTGTACTAGGTCTCCGTGATTAGAATAAGGTTGTGATATGAAAATTAAAGAAATAAATAAATACTAGTTGACGACGATCCACAATATACATGTATATAATTTTGATTAATCACTGTTTTATTTTTGTCATACTAGAACTTTATTCCAGGATATTAATTCGTGATTTTAAAATATATAGTTGCATATAACGTTAATGTATATATATAAAATTGAATGGAATCTGAAACATAGCAAGTTCTCGATATTCACTCGTAATTAGATATTGATGTGAATAATTACGTGTTTTATTGGGGTATTATCTAATCAGAGGGAAATTTTATTATAATATAATGTCGATGAAATGTTATCTGACAAACATAATTGTCTGTTTCACAATAATATTTAGCAGATAGTTGCCGCGAATTATTAAGTTACTAAATTATTTTAATTAGCTATAGTTTGGTTAATCGAAAAAAACGAAAAGACTGATAAAGTTTGAATTATTTGAAAAGTCATGTTTCTTTCTTTCTCTTTCTTCTTTTCTTCTCTATATTTTATAAGAGATTTTTTTTAAATATTTGTACACAAAAAATTTATATATATATATAATATTTTGTTTTATCGAATGAAACGACGCAATATAATCTACGTAATTTTATCGATATGATTTATCGGATGCTCAATCGATTCGCATTAGGATCATGCAACTGTGAATATTAATTCGCTTAGACGTTGTCGCGATGGGCGATGAAACCTCAATTTTATCATCATCGCCGTATCCTCAAAATCTTATTCAACCTTAGGTATCCCGTCGTACTTCTTCGAGACCAACGTCTTTCTCGGAAACGACGGTTGATCTGATCATTTATTTTACGCGCGCGAGGACTCATTCCTCCTACATTACTCCAAGCCGCCGGGCAAGATTTATATATTTTCGAGAATAGAACTGTAATATCTGCTTTATGACTCGGCAGATGAGTAAAATGGCTTTCCATCCTCACTGCCGTTCCTCGTTACCTCCCCTATAGAAAATCCCGGGGGAGTCCTTTCTGGCAACGATCGCGCTGCTGCGCACGACTAACGCATCGACGACTTTTAATGCTCCCCTTTGATTTGCTATCTCTGTCCTCGCCGTTTCTTCGTCATCCCTACATACTCCATATAGTTTATCTGTTCGTTCGCCATTCGACAATGACACGGTGCGGGAGAGAAAAATGGATAGTACATTGGTGTGTCGTTGGCTCGCAAAAGGATTTTCTCTCCCTCTTTCACTCTTTCTCTGTACGGACAACAATGCCTTTATATACCTGTGTCGTGACATACGCGACATGGGGAAATCGATGTTCTTCAAGCGCCCATATGCACCGTCTGCAATCCCATGCGGCGGCGTTTCGCATTTCCGGTTGGCAAGAAAAGGCGTACACAAACGCGATTGTGTACAAGTCATATGCCGATCTCCGGAATAAATGAGCCGTACTTGTTTTGTTATTCCTGCTCTTGCCGAAGAGTCACCAGAGGTCTTTTCATCATACTGAATTTTTCAATACTCAAACGCTTGCATTTTTGTTCCGTAAAAATTTAATAGCATTGTCAACATTGTTATTATTTATAAGCCTATTGAAATATTCATTCCTTGATTTTACTTCTATGTACTATTTTGCGTCATCGATGATTAAGTCTTAATTATCTTAAGAAATTACCTGCCATTATATTCGTGTAATATTAACAACATTTTCGATTCTTGTTTGAGGAACAACTCTACTTAATCGATAAACTTGAAACCAATACAACTATCGCGAAGAGGGAAGCCATGTCATTCCTTCGGTTTATAGTTTATATTTATCGACATCATTGACAAGTTCGATATAGTAGCTCCAATGAGAAAGTCTTGCATTTTTCTTTAAGTTATATTGCATATAAAAAATGAATTATGTTAGTGAAAATATTTGCAACGCATGATGAGAATTTCCAAAATATAATAATTATTTGGAGTTTCGAAAATTTAAGAAAAATATAATTTTTAATCACTTTAATATGTAAGGCTAATCTTGTATAAGGCTCTTCTCTCGAGATTAAAATTAATGTGAAGGCTATACATAATTCCGTTCTTTTCTCGTTTTCTACAAATTATTGATTTTGAGAAGATTATATTTATGATCGTATATTAAAATTGATTTGTTGCATTATTCTGACGAAATATACTTCAATAAATATTTTTGTATCTATGATTTTGATTGGATACTCAATATAACGCTAGTGGAATCTCGTACGACGGTCGCTTGTAATCTTTTGATCCATAATTTCGATGCACGTAAGCGTATGTACATACGTATAAATGTTGCATGTAAATTCCATACTCTTCCGTAAATAAAAGTTTCAATGCTCTCTTTGTTTCTCGCGAGAGGAGGAGGGGGATGTACTCTCTCTCTCTCTCTTCATTTTAAAATTTTCATTAAAACGCGTTGATTCGCGAACGGTTCATCGCGTACATCGACATATGTTTCACATGCTGCAGTGAATTTCACGTTCATTTGTACGCGACAAATGTTTGTATACCGCGTGTACATCGTGTTGTTGCTATCGATTTGTCGAAAGCACCGATTATTGGCAAAGTTATAATAATTGTTCGACACTGTTATCGTTTTTGATTGCCTTTTTGACACGTTGTCACGATATTCACAGTGCAAGCGAAATGAATGACGCAAACTACACAATTAATGTAGCTAATGCGAACACTTATACGCTAAACAATTGACATTTTCCCCACGAGTTATGCGAGTTGTCGCATCGATATGCTAGTGAATATCGTGCTTTATAATATCTGTATTATCGGCGCATGTGTCAACGTAATTTACGCGCGCTAACATTTGTCGTAGCGCGGATAATTTGATCGAATTGGATAAACAAGTGAAACAATTTTATTATATTTTTATTACATATTACGCATATAATTACGCTTGCCAATACAAAGGTTTAAAAGCAATTTCTTGAAATTTTGAACATAATTTTTACTTCTAATTAATTGTATATAAAACTCGAAGAAGAAGATCATTCAAAGTAGATATGCATTCTTCGTATTAAAAAAAAAAAAATAAATAAAATAATAATAATAACAGGGCGCGATGCAATATTTTTCATTTTTTACCCTTTTCTGCTTAAATCTTTTGCACGTTTCACACGAGCAGTCGTGCCAATCTGCCCGTCGTCTAGTATAGGAGCATTATCTCTCTATAATAATGGCGAGTGCACGAATCGATGAAGAGACAAAAGCAGATAGTGGGTGGGTTAGCAGAAGGCGTAAAAGCGAGGAAGAAGGAGAGAGAGAGATAAAAATAGGAGAAAGAGAGACGAAGGAAGCGAGAGATAGAGCCGGACGTGCGAGCTGGGCGTTGCATTATCGTTACATTTACGCTCGGACAAGTCTGTTCAATCGTTATGGATAAGCTACACGATAGAAACGAACGAACGGCCTTGCCGTGTTGCTGCTCTTGCGAGATGGGCGTCCCGTCTGTTTTTCTCTTTGCGCGTTAAAGCCTGACGCGCGCGAGCGAGCTTTTAATCGAAATATAATTGTACACAGTATATTGAAGTTTAATTTCTAATTAGCGCGGTCTAACATTTGATACCATTTTCTGTATCATTTACCGTTATTATTTACATTTTATTTTTTATTTCTTTTATTATGTTATATACATATAATAATAAAGTATTTAATTAAAAAATTCTGATTTTTTGCATACATTGTCGAATAAAATATGTAAAAGATTCCGAAATATTCGTCAGTCGTTAGGAATCTCTAGAGATATAAATATTTCTTCCATATATTATTATTATGCCATCGCGATCGAGTACAGATTACATTTTGTTCGCGTCGTCAACTGGGTCGTCTATTGGGAAAACTTCACCGGCACACGCAACAATATCCGGACAAGCGCGATGGAGGGAGTGAGTGAGCTCACTTTGCCGCGTGCATGTAAAATGTCCCATTGTAAAGTATTTCGGCGGCAATGTTTTGCCGGGAAATCGAATCACCATGGGCCGGCGCCATTCCATCGTCGCCGATTGTGATTTAACGCGTATCCCACGCCGACAGCGCGCTTATAACACCGGGGAACGCTTCATTGTCGATTGTGTATCACGCTGAAATCGAGTCCCGGGATCTACTTCGCTCGCTGAATATCGCTCCGGCGGCGATGGCGGCGGCGACGATGCCGGCAACGGCACTCGAAACGCGACGTGTCTCGATATACGCGTTGCCCGGGTATTTGACTGATACAATTGAAACATCAAACATACAGAACTGATTGATCTCCCTCCCTCTCTCTCTCTCTCTCTCTCTCTCTCTCTCTCTCTCTCGCGGAGGTATACCGTAAGGGAATGCCCGGTGGAAGTGTCAGCCGTTTAGTCGTGCGTGCGGAATCGCGTTTGTGTCATACGAACGAATATCTCCGCGCAATGGAATATGCTTGTTCATCGCCGGCCGATATAGAGAGGCGTCTTTGTTATATGCGTTTCCGTTTTTTCATATCGATTATTTTACGCGATAGTCATTCCGATTATGATATAAAAGCTCTGTGCGAATTTATAGAAAAAAAAAAAAACAAAAAAAAAACCAGAATGTTCTACGATAAATAATTTTCAAGATTTCTTTTAAAGAAGACATAATGTTATAGTACTTTTTGTATGTCAAAAATTAAAAATTAATAATAAGCTTTAATTTATTGTTATATTTGACAAATCAATCATCGAAAGTTCAAAATTTTAATTATTATAAGTTAATATTATATATATTTGAGATATAAATCCTCTCGTGTATTTTTTTTATATATTTTAAATAATATTTTCTACGAGCTATTTTTAATTGAAAATTAAAACTGGTGTTTAGGTTTCTTTGTGCAAAAGTTATCTATATATATGAGAGATTTGATATTATTATAATTTATAAATATCTTAACTGGAGTGGAGAAGGAGAAGATAGAAAGAGTGAGAAAGAAAATTATGATATAAATAATGTGTGTGCGATGTTAACAGTTTAATATTTTCAAGAATATGTATTACCATCATATGTTCTTGTTAATACGGATCGCACGTACCTACGTTTTTATTGAAATAATATGCTTTTTCATATATACATATAAAATATGCGTAATATTAGTGTGTAATATTTGATAATAATTTATTTTGTTTTCATTTTATATTATTCTTATCATAATATCCGAATGAGTATTATCATCCGCGTATCAAGGGTCCTTCTCTCCCTCGCAGAATCGTTTTGAGCGTTCCATTATATTCTCATTCGATGAATCGACTACACGCGCGTCATGTGTCTCCCACGGCGTATACATAGGGGTTATTGTACGATGGACAAAAATACGCGGAGTCGCGAAAGCCGATTTACGTTCTGTATTTAGCACAAAAGCACACCATGTACATCGCGTGCACTTCTACAATTTATGAAATTATGATAATTTCTATTTTTATCTAAAAAAATAAGAATATATATAATGTATAAGAAATAGAATACTAAACTATACACATTATATATATATGAATGATATGTAAATAAAAAATTTACGATAAGATAATAAAAATGAAATAAAAAAATTATATATGCAGTATATTCTCAAATTAATTATATTTTCTTTAAGAGTTTTCGAATCAATTTACAGCCAATCTCTTTTATGGCAACGCAAATATAAACGTAGATAGTGTTTGCTTTCGCATCTTTTTAATCTTCAGTAAGACATTTCGATATTTCTAAAATTTAAAATCAATTTTAGCTAAAATAAAGTCTTAAAAAAATAATTGAAAATAAACTATTCATACTTCCTTAAAAAATTTGAATGTAAAATATTAAATATAAAATATTGGAATGTTAACTTCTAAAAATAGGATATCGGTATTTCGTAAGTATGCCTAATTACACGTAGAAATTTAAATTCGTAGATCCAAGACAATCATGGAGAAGGTTTACGAAGCGGATCGGGCGGCTGGGTCTTCTATCGAGAGAGACTTTTTCTTTTTATCCGCGAGTGCGCTTAATGAACCGTTTCCGGTAACGCGATTGACTTTAATTACGGGGCCCCAAAAAGGAGCGACGCGCCTTGAACGCTGCGGGCTATTAACTTTAATGGCGACGCAAGGGAGAATACAATGAGACATTAAAAATAATTGGCCGCTAGTCTCTCTCTCTCGACTGTCTTCGCTCGTTACATTCCGCGCGTCTGCGATTGCATCGTTGTTGCACGGCAACGCTATCGCGCGCAGCGTGCAAGTGCTACTACATGCAGGTCGATGTAAATGGGAGGGAAGCAGCAAAAAAAGTTAATTGCGCGTCAACATAAATAACGCTCGTTTCGGATATGCAGCTTCGTTGTAAATTTCATCATGCCGCGAACATCCCGCCCGCGAAAAGGAAAATGGTACTGGGATTTTCCCGTGATCCTATCGTTGGATTAGGTGTATCGCGCATACCGATACTTGGATTTCACGGACGAAGAAACCCCCTCGAAGAAACGCATCTCCCCGCGGTTAGATTATTTTCTTAGTAGTTGCACGATCGAGGGCCGCTGCCAAGGACGGCGGTTCGCGAAATTGGTTGTACGAGAAATCAGTTCTGTAGATCGTGCCTCTCTTTTAATTTTTTTTTTTTTCCATTACTAGCCGCGAATCGATTCTGTCTAAATGAAATAGAAACTTTCGCTATGCCAACGTAAATATTATCCTCGAAGTGTATGCAGTTTATATAAAAAAAACATAGAGAGCACTGCTATGAAATCGTATATATTGTAGAAACAATTGATCATACTATACGCTATACGGAACTATACATGCGCTTTCATGTTTAAAGAAAACTGTTAATTTTTGAACAATTATTAGACTGCTTATGTCAAGAATTATTTATTTTTCCGTCTCGTATCGAAGACTATTTTCTCTCACGACTATCGGATTTTTGTTCGTCATTATTCAGTGGTATCTTTGCTTACATTTTTTTCAAAATTATCATTCGCATTTTACCCATACATATGGGTTGTTTTCTGTTGATTTATTTGAATAATATATTTATTCAAAGCGTAAAAATGTAATTAATATTATAGTTGAATATTTGTTCATTATCTCTTCCATTTTTTAAATTCGTGTATAAATTGTGTGTATATGTATGAAATAGCGTTATTCTTCCACAAAATCATTTATAACATATGAGATTCTTATAATTTTTATATATATTGTAAAGATATTATGAGAATTTTATATAAAAATTATTCAAATTTTAGAAAGTTTATTTTGGATAGTTAATTTATACGAGATAGCGAATTTATTGTAGAATCAGATACATAGATTGGATGCAATTATTTCTTCTCGCTTGTTAATTTTCAAAGAAAATGATGAGCAAAAGAAATTGTTATGGTAATAAGACACATATTTTAATGATGTTTTAAATAAAATTCTAAAAATTTCTATTGCATACTCGGCATACTGTGACTTGTAACTTAATGACTTATGAAGACCTATGAAAATTAAAAAAAAGAAATAAGAGATGCATATTTTATATTTATTCTAATAAAACAAATAAAATATTGTATAAATATATATTATATGCAAATTATATATGCAAATGTACGTTAATGTTCATGCGATACACTTCATTTTTCCGCTTGTTTTTCTCGCCTGCAAATAATCACTGGGAGAACAAACTATGTCAAAACTTGACGGGAAAATCTCACAAATTTCCCATGGTCGGATATACACGTAAAACATGTGACACAATGACGTTTGGACGATCGTTTAAACAACATCCTACGGGCCCGCCACGTGCTTGACGATAAATAACATTTGTACCGGACATCGGTTTTCGCCGGTTTGCCGTTGACATCGTTTATTTCTGATTAATTGAAAAAATCGCGTCACCGTCACGTGTTGCCTGACGGCGTTGTGCCGCGCAATTTGCCCTGACACACTTTCTGTTTTTTCTTCGTCGCCTTGCCTTCATTCCGGTAGATGTGCCACTACATCGTATAATTTCCATTTTCTCTCTCTCTCTCTCTCTCTCGCGAAAATTGTGTAGTTTTTCGTCACACTCGTTTAATGCTACATCGTTGTTGTTTAGTTTTCATCGCCAAGTCATGATAGAAGATGTGCGCATGCTATGCCTCAGATAAATACGGAATGACTTGACAATGAATTATTCGCCGATGATGAAAACTATCTCGAGGGTATCTTCGATCCTTAATGTCAAATAGTACTTTCCCAATATATTTTGAATCAAAGGTACACGCGCGATTGACGATATTTTTTTGCCAATTGCACGCAATTGATACTTTATTACCTATTTAATATCAACGTTCGTTTCGAAAATGCTTTATTTAATATGAACGCGTTCTGAGTATATTAATTTAATTTTTATCGTATTTGAACATTATATAGAATTGAATGTAGTATTTGAAGTGTAAAATACTGATTATATATATATATATATTTTTTTTCGAAGTTTTAAAATAGATGGAAAGTATAAAATTATAGTTAAATAAAGAATGTCATGTACACATTTCAATAGTATAAATATGCTTTATAGAAAACATTTATTCCGATTATACATTTTCTTTTGTACGAGCAATAAAATAACGCTTATTTGTTTTAAAATTCTATCCTGCCCCACTTTTTGTTTTTTACTTAAAACGTTTATTAAATTCGTATATTGTCATGATATTGTTATTATAGAATCAAATAAAAATCTTAAATCTATGATTTAAACATTTAATATGTAATGTAGGTTGTATATATTTACGATTAAAGGATATATTAAAGGATTAATTTATTAAGTATAATAGATAATATATACATTAAAATAAAACAGATAATTTCTTGAGAATAATTCGATAGTTATTGCTATAATGTAGTTTGATCTTCGCTATTAAATTACGAATGAGATTAGAATAACATTCCGCGTACTCGATCTTCTTCGCAATTGCAGGAAGTTATGGGAATTCCATTATTTTCGTTGAAACTGCCATAATGGCAATGAAATTAGTTTATTTTGCATTTATACTTGCACTGGTAGAAAATTACGAGATATAAATTATATGTGAAAATGTCTGTTAATATATATGTATATAATTTGATTTAAAGATTTAGAATTAGAAAAAAAATTGTATTAAACGTCATGATTGTATTAAACGTTTATTTTTTGCAACAAACAAATAATGATGACAAAATATGAAACAAGTAAGTTTAAGTGATAAATTGTATTTCAAATTTTAAACCAAATTTTTAGACTAATTCTTTTTAAGTACGATATTATTAAAAATGATTTTATTATCTTATATGTTTCTAAAATTCTTTAAGATGTCACGACTTTTCATGATTTCAGTGATAGATTTAATACAACCCTGACGAATTTATTTTTTAGCACTCTTGAACGAGCATTTATCCTCAAACAGAGTCCACACTCTAGCGATAATTTGATTTCAGTCTTCTGAAATATCTTTTTTTTTTTTTTTTTTTTAAACGCTGATTCCGCGGATTAATTTTTCATTTAAATGTAAGCACGCAGAATAATTTGCTCTGTTTCACTTTGTAGAAATCGCGTGAATTTTGACTTTCTTATTGAGGGACATATTGCGTTAAAATCTCATTTTCGCGAATGGATAGTTAGATTCCGGCACAGGGTTTATTGCATTGTGAAAATAAATTATTCACTGAGAGTGCCGCGGCGGCACTCATAGAACTTTCCTTTCGAGTCACGGTCCTTGCGACTCGGTCTCCACGATCCGGGAGGTATTTGACTCGCTATATGACCTCACGAACTTCGTTACGACCACGTGCTTGCCGCGGATTTTAAGTAACATGTGCCGTGCAACATTGCATCGCACCTGCAATCCAATCTTTTATCTAAAATAGTTGTAAATATATTTTAACGTTCAAAAATCGTTGGGCTTTTAAACAAGGTCTGATATAAAAATGTTAATTTATTTACGTTATTATTTTTATATTAGTTATTTATTTAACATTTGTATAAATTTGGACATATTCATCATTATATGCAGGTGTGTGCGTGCACACGTGCATTTATTTGTTGCGTACTATCTCTACTACATGATTTATACTAATTTTTTAAGTCATTAAAATTTAAGAAAAAAAACGAAGATTTGTAATTACTAAAATAAAACTAAAGTTATAATTGAAGTTCATTTATGGAGAGTTTGATTACAGTTGAAATGCAGTTCCTAGAAATATACAACCTGAAACCTTCAATTTAAAGCCGACCTTAAAGGAACTACGTCTAATTCTCGTGTAATAAAGTGTAAAAGATAGGCTGTAAAGGATTAGGTTAAATCGTACCATAAAACTATTAATAGTTAAAAGTATTTATCTCGACTGTGATTGGGCATACCGTTCATTCTTTTTCTATCGAGATGAAAATACGCGCTTGGTTTGTGCGTAGACGACCGTGATTAATAAAGCCTCCAAGAAAAAAGTACATTGAAAGAGATATAGAATTTTTATGAAACTATTCATTTTAATGCGTTATATGAGAAAATCGTATTCAAAAAGTATTATATTTGAGCTTTTAAACGAGACAGTAATATAATTCATATTTTTCTCATCTTATCGTTAGAAAAAAAATGTTGTAAACAAGTTAAAATAAAATTCAGCTATATTTTATTACATTATTTTGTGTTTAATTTTATAAAGGGAAAACATTTTATATTGTAACAAACCTCGACACAAAGTATATATTACGAATAGATTAATTTTATTTTTACTCATTTTTTATTTGATTTACCATATACTCTATGTTTATTCCGTTTAATTTTTAACTATCATTTTTTTAAAAGATTCATAAAAGAGAGAAAGAGACAAGGATTAGCGGTCTCGCGGCTAATTAGAAGAGATCGTTTATACAAGATTTTACGCGATAACAAATCGTACTCGGAAATAATTGCATTGTCATCAACGAGAAGTTTATGGAAATTCGCGGCTAGACACTTGGTCGTATTAACGGTAACCCGGTATAACGAGGCTCACACTGATGTCGGGCGACAAATTATCGCAGCCTGTTGTCTACGTCACCCGCGCTACCCGCGTTACGAAGACGAGTAATTTGCATTTAGAAGAAGCTCGTCTCGGTCTGGCAGTATTAATCTGATTTTTCTCTCATAACCACCTCAGTTTTTAACTGACGCCTGTCATGACAAGCGCATTGCGGAATCTCCCATTCTATTTCTTTTTGTCCTCAAAATACTTATATGTAATTATTATATGTCAGTGACTTCGAAGAGCATGCATCTATTAAAAGATTTAATATAGAAACAGGTGGTATGTAAAAAAAATTAGATTCTTTAAAAATAAATAAAGAATATATTGAAATACTACTAATTTAATTTATGTGAATTTATCTTTATTGCATATATATTGTTACTATTATGATATAATTAAAAATATTGTTTTTAAATTTGTAAAGATATTTTAAATCGCAAAAAAAAAAAATTTGCGAGATAAATAATTGATAATATCGAATACGTTTATGATAAAGATATCTGAACATTTCTCTAAATTGAGTTTTAGCGTTTTCGTAAATTAAAAATTTCTCGATATTATTTTAAACATCGATATAAATTATGATGGAAAATTGAAGCGTGTACATAATGTCTCCGACCAAAACGAGACCTAAATCGTTTTTCATGCGGCTGTTATTATATGAACGCTCCTAATGCCATCTTTCCAAACTAATGCAGTTTTAATGTGTGTTCCCGAAACAATATTTAAGCGAGAGTAATGAAACTTTTCTGTTCAATACCTCTTTCATTTTTCATCGTAGCCTTTCTGCGGTTTTCTTGGGCTAACTCTCTTTGCAGTATCACGAACAACAAGACTTTCGTCATAGAACCGTTTTTTTTTTGCGCTCATGAATCTCGCGTTATCAGCACTTTCCACATTTGCGTTTGTGTCGTTTGAAACTTATCACAATGTCATAGCGACAATAAAGAATTTAAAACATTACATCTAATATCCAAGTTGATTAAAGACCATTTTTCCTTATCGAATTTATAGATTTTCAATGCATTTTTTGTTTAATGCATTATTTTTTATCAGAGTTTTATTATTAATTATGTTTACGATAATACTTTTCTGTTCTTAATATCGAGTAGATATTAAATTAATATTTTAATTATATTGAAATTTTTTTTGTCATTTTAATGACAATAAAAACAATATATGTACGTATATATGAAATGAAAAAGCTAATATATATATTTTTTTAAGTAAAAATAAAAGTTTTTATAAATTATAGTGTTTCGCGTATATATATTTATTATTATATTTCTAATTAATTTTTTTATAAGATTTTTTTTATTATTGTCATTAACAATACTCATATCGCGATGTGTCAGTATTCTGCATGAAGGTATGGACATCTATTAAATTTAAGCACGCACAGCCATTACTCGCCACGCGCGCTTCATTAAAGATTTTTACTTAACGCGTTTTATCGCATTTGTCAGTGAAAAATAGAATCGTACGGTCGCTCGCGTGTGCGGCGGTGATGAAATTTACGCGAGTCTACATTGCCGCTGGTTTGTTCGTTCGTTCGGCTCGCAATTCGAGTTTTCAGTGTATAATTTGTCGCACAGAATATATATATATATATATGTTGTAGCACCATTGCAACGCACATCACAAATGGCGTGATATTTATTTGTCGCTTTCGCGGCATTCACTTCTTTACACATTATATTACAATATGTAAAATGAGTTTTACTGTCTCAAAGTTAAGCAAGCAATTAATTGTATAAATAATAAATTAGCGAAATTATAAATTGCTCACCTCGTTGTCTTTCCGTTGTTCGATGTCGTTTCGGACTGTATTTTTCATCTCTCGTTCAATGTTTGTCGTTCCTTTATGGCACTTACACAACGTTCACTCGCGAAAACATGGTTGATTACAAGCGCAATCGGAATAATGGTGATCGTGTAGCACTCTCGACATTAATCACACGACGCGGACCGTTTTTTATATTGCGACGACAGAATTTTATTACGGCACACTCTACACATGCTATGAAATAACATCCGATGCTACGCAATATTATGCGAGTTAATTATTAGTTGAAACGTCATAATATTGCGCGGATTGGTAATCATTATCTGTTAATAATCGTAAGAAATTATTACGTTTGGTATCTCTTAGTATTTGTCGCGATCGTACTTCGAAAGTAATACGTCATACAATGCCTCACATCCTTAACCATCAACTCGACTCTTGTTGCGAGAATGACAACAAAGCGTAGTGTAAATAATAGCGTGCTAGATGCTGTTGAATTTTGTGTTATGATTTATATCTGGATGCCATTTACTTACTCTTTTAAAATTTTGCGTTTTAAAAGCATATTTAATATTTAGTACTTATTGTTAATACTAAATTTAATACATGTTCACACCTTCATCCAGAATACTAACATACATATTACGGTATTGATAAGATATTGTTAATGATAATAATAATTTATACAACATGACAACAATAATATTAATACATACATACATATAATATATATATATATATATATATATATATATATATATATATATATATGTATTAATATTATTATTTTTTTAAATTAAAAGTATGGAAATAAAATATATCTGAAATTAAATGTGAAAACTTAGATTCTTAGGTTTTTCATTTATCAAATACTGTTTTATCCGAGTTTGATTCGCAAAATTTTCACAATTACATATAACTGAAAAAATGATAAATACTCATGTTTTTGTTAAAAAATATATTTACTTTAAAATATAATAATTAGTAAAATGGAAGATAAGGATGTGATTTTGATGTCGCATACGGAAATGAATTTTTCATTTTATTGTCATCCCTGCGGCAGTTTCGATGTTTCATTTGCCGGGAAAAAAACCAACCAAACAACAAATATATACTCGCAGAAATGCAATGCGATGGGGACAATATTGTCTCACGGAAATGAAAAATTTCTGCATCGACCAACTGATTTGCCATAATTGCGGATTTTTTTGTCTCTTCCTCTCTCCATCTTCCTGCTTATTATTATTTATTTCTTTTTTCATTCTGTCTTTCTTTCTCTTTTTCTCTTTGCTAATTCTTCTCTTTCTTTTTTTGCCTTGAAAGCTGAATCGCGGTACGATTAATAAAACGATTAAGACCTTGATAACACACCAGTTAAAAGATGCCAACAGATTCTGTAATCGCGCATTTTCTCGTTCGCGGAATTTTTTATTTTTATACGTTCTCTGAATACTCAGCCTACAGTGTCAATGATTAAAATCGCGTACTCTGCGAAGCGTAATTGGATGACTCTGAATATAATTATAATCTTTTGATTTCTTCATACAGTCGCTCTGTGCAAAGCGCACGATACAATTAGTTATAAATGCAGAGAAGTAGTGTTGTATATAAAGTGTCTGCAATTTAATTCAGTGACATATGCGGTATGCTATAAATTCTAAGCGATACACTTTAAATACGTAATTTTAGTTATCGGTTTATTGGTCAGGTCAATTTCAATTGCAAATATATACTTATGCATTTGTGTATATAAATATATATATATATATATATATATATATATATATTATATTGTGTTATATTATTTAATCAATTATATACAACACAAAATTATAATTATAATATATATAATTCATGTTAACTAACTTTTATTTCATGTTAAAAATGAAAAAAGATTGGCGTGTATATACTATGGTACATAAATATTTATAATAGATAAATTTGATATTTCACGAGATATACAAAAATATTACAAAATAATTTTATTTGTAGTTGAATTTTTTTCGTAAAAATGAAATACAATAGTTTTTCATTCTAAGATCAGTTCTAAATTCACTGGCGCGCTTTATAATATCCTTTAAATATATATATATATATATATATATATATATATAGTTTAAAAAAATTTGTATTATACAGATTAATATATATTAATGGTAATATACATCGAAACGAGTTAATAACGAAGCGTGATATCGAATAGCGCGACTAAGAAAGTGAACCGACAAAAAGTCTTCCGATATTAAGTGACGCGCGATGCAAATGCAGTCAAAGATCGGCGAGTGCTTTAAAAGCCTCCTTTAAGAACGCGACATTGACGACGAGTATATAGATAAAAAGATTGTTTTACGCGATGTCGACGAACCCGAGCTTCGATCCGTTCTCACCCAACCCATCCCCGCTCAGCCTGTCTGATATCGACATCAGACAGTCTGCATCACCGGCAATTTTTATCGCGTATTTTAACACGTTTCTCAAGATAACTCGCTCTCTTCCGCACCTTGCCACCTTTAGCAAGGTGGAATACAGAATAGGTCGAAGGTTGCGATTTCCGTCGGTGTTTCTCGTCTGGTTAACGCCCCGTTGTGTTTATTGTTGTTACTGCTTCGCCGAGAAATTGAGACGAATCGTGTCGGAGATATCTAAAACGGGTGGTATTAAATTACTTTCGCTAGCTAATTCCCGGAAGAATTACGAGACACGACGATAAGAACGAGTGAAGCTGCGGAACATAATAATAATAAGTATAAGATTCCTATGTCTTTTTAGAGCGATAATAGTTAATTGAGCTTTTTTTCTTCTTCGTTAAAATTATTCTTTCGATTTTTTGTAGCGCGCTTTCATGCAGCGATGAAATGGGAAGGTGTAAGAAATCCTCAATTTAAAATTGCTCGCGGTTTTCACAGGCTATTACCATATTAAACGCCGCAGTTCATTACAATGAATTGAATGATAGGTTTTAAATGAAATCAATCTTTGGGTTATATAGTTTTTTTATAATCTTTATATAAAAAAAAAATAAGACGCTTGAGAGAAAGTAAGAGAAAAAAAGAGAGAGAGTGTGTGTATTTGTTAACTGTGTTTTAAATTGAACATTTTTATAATATTTATATGTTTTGAAAATATTTATTATTTATTTGGTATAAATTACTAGTAAAATTATAAATTAAATAGTTATTAATTTAGTAAATTAAAGTTTATGTTATAATGCGAATTGTTTTTACCACAAAATACCTTTATATAACTTTTTCTAAACGAATTTTTGCAAGTCTGCTTCTAATTTTTTTTTTTAATACAAGATTCTTTTATAGAAAATCGATCAATTGATATTAAATTAAAAGATGCGGTGAGAAAAAAATCTCATCGGATTCACGGAAACGATTCGGTTCTTTAATTTCCTATAATATCCTCCTTTTGTCGAATTTTTTGGAATACGTGAGCATTGTTTGCGAAGTTGGCGAAGCCAGTTTTTCAATTTGCCGTACGGATACTGTGCGCGATAATACGTCGAATTTTTTTGGATGCCGACGGCGTCGCGAAGCTTTCCCGTTCGAACGATTTCGGGGACGTGAAATGCGAATGAAAAGACCCTTCCCTTTTTCCTCGTTAATAGACTGTGTGATGGTTAAAACTTCCAAATAATTTTATCGCAAGGATGGTTATTGAATTGAAGATTTTTCAGTTGTATGTGCGAGAATTTGAAAGACGTAGTCAGAAATTTAATTAATTTATTTTCTGGCGGCCACAATAGACTCCTCTTCGCGTTAAATCGCAAGATATACCATATTTTAAAACCTTCCTTTTTCCTCTCTCCGAAACTATATATTATGGATTAAATATACTTGTACTGGCATTTGAAATTCTCAAATATTATTTGGTACTTAATGTGTGTATTTAATTAATAAAAACTATTTAATAAAATAAAAGAGCCTTAGAGGTATTTCCTGAATAAGAAAAGACAATTTATGTATTCTACTAAACTTCTTTCCTCGTCTATTTTCGTCATAAAACTATTGACGCGATAGAACGTTCCTAGTTGCCACGATGGGCTCAAGAATTCCGGCAAGCCGGCTAATGGACTGTTAAACAGCTGAAATTTCGGAAAAACTTCTCGTTGTTGAAGGCCGCCCCTTACAACCGACGACGGTCTGCTCGTGAACAAAGAAAAGGGGAAGAAGGGTTGCGTTCTCTGTACCCCGCGCGCCGGGGGTTCGGGTAGGAATCCACTGGGAAGTTTAGCAAGGTTGATTAGTTCATCAATCAACGACGAAGTGTTTACCGCCTCGGCATCCGATCAATTATCGATTGATCCATAGCGCCGGTCGACGCGATGCTCCGCTTCGCTCGCGTCTCGAACGCTTTCGCAATTTTGAAGTGTCGCGAGGTCATTGATTGATTGTCGAAGCCAACTTCCTTCTCTCGTACGTTATCCTTTTCTCTTTTCTTGTTCCATATTGTCGTCTCTCTCATTTATATCTAGAGTTAATCGATCAAATGCATTGTCTTAAGAAATTGCTTCAAATAATATTGTTCCTTATTTATTCGATTGTTCCTTGTTTTTATTTAATTCAACATAACTGCATTATGGCATAACTTGATAAAACTATTGTCGACGGATAGTTTTTCGATATTTTTACGATGATCATAGGCATATCTCGTGAAAATATATTATCTTTGTGTGAGCGCTTTCGGTTGATAAGGTGACTTATCCTTCTCGCACATAAATTTTTGATGCTTAATTTATTTTATTTATTATACGGAAAAATCATTGGGATGAATAACTCTTTTTGCAATATTTTGTCGTAAAATTTTGATATAATATTGACGGATACTGTTATATAAGTTTTGACAGACAACATTAGATAAGAGATAAGAAAATTTACTACTATAGTTTAGTTACATTATAATTCGTGTGCTTCTAATTTTGACACATAATTTACTGCTAATAGAAAAAAAAAACAGAGACGATAATGACGACGATCGTGTATTATATCGTTCATCAACCTTGACGTAAAGATAGCAGATAATACATAATGAATGTAAATATTAAATTTGAAATAATGGATATAAATTAAGTCGCGCTTTATTCTACTTTCGGGTAATGAATATTATCTCGGTTGAACAGTAATTTTCGACGAGGCGAATAGTCAAAAAGGAAAAGCTTTTGCCGTGACTTTTCAGACGTTGAGTGTAAAGCGATATAGGAATTTATGAAACGTGTCATCTCGGTATGGAGGTTTTACGGGTCTTCTTCGATATCGGAGAGAGTTGCGCGAGACGTAATTTACGATTGCGCGGCGTATCGATACTCAAGTAGTAGTGACAAACGTATACATGGACGAAGTAAATAGTTGAGAAATTTCAGCGGCGGGGATTAAGGCCCGCAGAGATTGAGCGGCGATGTGGCGATGTCTGGGCGACTTAGTTATCTGTGGGCGCGGTTCAGTCGTTGGGCGCAAGTCTTCTCACGTTTCCATTATTCTAAGGCCGCTGGCGAGAAAGTTTCCACCTCTCTTCTTCGCGCGAAGAAGAAAAAGTTTCGCAATCAAAATAAGAAGACACGAGGCAGTGTAACAAGGCGGAATCTATCGAGCTGAGGTTTTCACGAGAGAAAGAACAGATGTACGCCGTGCACGGTCACAAGTTACGAAAGTCGCGTGTACGTCACCGCTCACGATACGTCTCCAGCATAGTCACGTTTTAAAATTATATGTTTTAAGCCTTTTAAACATATTATTATTTTATATAGCGTATTAAGACTTCAGTATCAATAATGATCTCGCAAGATATACACCGAGAGAAAAAGAACTTGATCAATAATAATTTTCATTTATTTCATTGTTTATTATTATTAAGATTTTCTCTCAAATAGAACTCTTTTTATTTTCACTCAGAAATTACTTTGATAATTTTTTATCAAAAAAAGACATTGTTTTCTGATTATTACAAGAATTTTATATATTCAGAGGATAAAAAATTATTTTCTTGAGAAATCAGATCGTATATAATATAGATATCTGAACGGCGCGGCGCGTGTATTGTGTAATTAATTCGTTTGTTTTTAAAATTGTTTAATCGAGGCAGCGGATATGCGCATATATATATATATATATAAACGCGTCGTTATCGAGAGCACCCATTTCCGTGGTTTGTTTAATCTACATTCGAGGGGGAGTGGGTGGCGAAACAAGGGGATGGCTTCGAAAATGCTTTTCCCCGGCTCTGATGCTATTTTAACCCCAGAATCCGATATTTTCTCTATCCTAGATATGTATACACTACATATCTACCTACCTACCTTCGATCGTCACGTTCGGTTACCAGAGAAAGGAGGAATTGCGATTTGTATCTTCCGGAATCAGCGGTTTGCCGTGATTGGTCGGTCACGGAACCGCCGTGACTGTCGAATAAATTTTCCCGCGCGCATAAGGGGGATAACGATCCCCATAGTGAATGATTCTGTGGATCGAGCGAATCTTCTCGTTGAATCGTGGCCCCAATGGCACCCCCAATACGGTTTCCTCCTCGCGCATAATTCGTGATTGTGATCTCATTTAATTGCAATTTTCGTCGTCGTTCGATGTCAGCAAATTCTCGCCCGAAAAAATATATATATATTTAGTTCTCCTTCTGCGCATCGACACATCCTTTCTTCGTTATCTTATTTATTAAAGAAGAAATCTGAATTTTTACACATGACTGTTTCAGGAATTTCAGTTATTTCTCATTGAACTTTGATTTAGTTGAATTGAGTCTTTAATTCTAAAATTTATATTGATATTGACGAATAAAGTTAAAGACCCAGAAACAACTAATTTTTTATTTTTATTGTGTGTATTTTTATTCTATGTGTTATTCATATTTAAAAATCTATGATATATTTTATTCTGTATAATGTTTGATATACAAGACTCTTTCTACACATATCTAGCTTTCTCAGTTTAAAAATTACAACGAGATATATTTATAATTATTTAACGAAGCTATTATTTTTTAAACGTGCAGTAGGCAAAAATTTTCATTAACAGTAAGATCCGATTAAAAATATTAAAGCTAAAACGGGAAAAGTAAATAAAGTAAACGAAATGAGATAAGCATCATTTTCACTCATCGAAATGAATATATATTAAAGTAGGATACACAAGAATTGAGAGAATTTTTTCGAATATATTTTAAAAACATATTTTTGAAAATTAAAATGTCAGAGAGAGAGAGAGAGAGAGAGAGAGAGAGAGAGAGAGATTATCTTTTTCTAAACTATTTTATATAGACTTCTATATATGAATAGAGTTTTATATGAATATTTTCTGTTATCTAGCAATTATGTCATGAAATTAATCGTCAAGTTCAGTGTTACTTTGATATACTTATTACTGTGTTTATCGATACCCGTAAGTATCGTGGAACATGCTATTATTGTGCTCGTCAAATATTAGATAACGGACGTAGCGAAGTGCTCACTATTGTGAAAAAAAAAAAAAAAAAAAAATGTTTCATAACGATCAACGAGGGATACGTGGAGCGTCGTACGCATGTGAGGGTGAGAAAGATAAGAGCGATCACTAAATCACCGCTCTAACTCCCGTCTATAATTGCCTCGCTTGTCCTCGTTATCGCCTCGACGCTCCACGGATTAAGATTTTTGTCCCAGGGAGATCACTAAAAGAAAGAGGCAAAAGAAAATGTGGCTTAAGCGTACCATTTCTCGTTAAAATATTTTTATTGCGGCCTTTGTATGTTCCCGTTTAGTTTTCTCACACATGGAAACGTTTCGTTTTTTGCTGGCTACTAATTCTCTTTTTATCTTAGTATCATTTATTATTTAGAAAAAAAATTAGTTTTTCGTATATACGTTTTTTCTGCCTTTGGAAAGATTTGATTATAAAATATATATAAATTATCTCATCGACTATATATAATATATATGAAAAAGTATCACAATTTTCGTGTATTTAATGTAGCATAAAGTAACGAATAGCGCTAAAAGAAAAATTACATTTTATTAGAATATGTTCGTTTACTGCGACATCAGTTTCTTGTGATTTTGCATTTACATATTTGCATATTGCGAATGAAAAATATGATTCTCATTCGACAACGAAAGCGATAAAATCGATATTTTCACTCGCAAGCATCGACGAGTTTCTCTGTGAGTTTCTCGAGGTTGATGAAAATGGCGTAGCTGTCTTTCCAACATCACACGAGCGCCTTTCATAATCGTCATCTCGAATACCGCATTTTTCGATCCGTACTATGGCGCATCGCGCGCGACGTCAAACATTTTTTTACGAAAATAACTGCACCGCGCTAGCTGACGGAATCGCTAAATTTTTATGATGGCTGACTCGGCCGGGTTTGCTTGTTGGATGCTGCGTGCGCGCAAGCGATGGATTTGCATAAACAAAATGGCTAACCCACTTTTCGTTGAAAATCCCATAGGTACGATCCGCGATACATTCCCGTATTGGATGTTTTCCGCCGAGGAATAATCAGTCGATCGTGACACGCGCTTATCTCGAGCAGCGCGATCGCTATCGGTAAACCATCTCCGAATCTCTCTTGCCCGAGATACTTTAAGGAAAGGCACGTTCTCGCAATTTTTCCGTCAGTCGAGTACAGTAGGAAATTTATTGACGCAGGCATACCAGCGTAGTTATCGAAGAAGCAAGAAACCTCGATACTCCGCGATGCTGAGAATTATACGCGAGAGATGCAAATAGATGCTCTATCTTGGCGATGGTGACATACAAATTTTGCAAAAAAGACAGAATATTTTTTTATTTTTTACGAAACTTTATCCGTCATATTATTTTTACTATGAAATTTTTAACTCTAATAAAATAAGTCGAGGAAAAATAATTTGGTTTTATAATGGATCAATATATCGAAATGAGATGTTTATATGCTTGCAATTAGTAAATTTCTAGTATAATATGTGAAAATATTATATTTTAACGAGATTTATTATTAATTATTTTAATATGTCCTAGGTATAACATGACATATTTTATAATATAACAATTAAAGAGAAAAATTTTTTAATAGAATTATTTGGATCGCTAGATGCGGACCGAATTAAACTTGTAAATCTATGCAAACATCAATTGTTACACATGCGAATGAATAATTATTAAATGCAGGTTATCGTGCCGCGATAGTATTTCAATAAATCTCGCCGAAGAAATAATTTAATGCATAATATGTTCTTTTGTCGTGGCGTGCGCAATATAAATCACGGCTATTGTTCGAATTACTCGCGCAATTAATTCTCAGCTATATAACGCATACGTAATTTCGATTTGTTTCAGGCCGACATGAATTTTCTCATATTTAGCCGCGGATTGTAACGCGCTCGAGCGCGAGAGGAATCTACTCTCTCCGATACGCATTACTCATAATAACTATATAATACGATCGTTCGTTTAATTCCGCAGGGATAGTCATTTGAAATCGAGCCTACACTCATCACCGTGCAAAATATTTCAATCTATCTCGTCGATAATAATAATCCGCGATCCAGACATTTTACGATAAAAATTGGAATTTTCCTCGATTTATAAACCATGCTTCTAACATAGCGATATTATGATAAGTTATTAATATGTATGGTACTTTACAATGATTTTCATACCACTCATTGTATATTCCTCTTAATTCCTAAAAGATTCCCATATATCCATATCAAGTTTAATAATGTTTTGATATTTTATAATCATAATGAGTTTTTAAGCACTTTTGAGCAATTGTGATTTAGCGTTGTTAATAATATTTGAAATAGCAAAGGAGTAATGATGATATTATCACGTTCATTGAGAGATATATTGTTGTAGAGATAGATATATGCTATAATCGCGCGAATCTTTTTATATTTTTGATTTATATATAGTTTATTAAGCAGATATTTTATATTATAGGAAATAAATATATATATATATATTATTAAAAAAAAATTAAATAATTTGAAAAAAGAATGTGTGAATGTTTGTGTGACTTTTTAGAGTTTTGCAATGTTTTCCCTTTCTTATTCTCATATTTATACAATGAGAGAAATTCAAAAAGATAAATAGATAAAGATCAATTAATTAGATTAAATAGATTAAAAATTGTCAGATGTGAGCTTGCTGCCGGGATTACGTGATTACATATCGCGTCGGTTTCGCTCTTTTTGTCCTTCGATGTTTCTACACTACCGATCCCCAATTACATGCTCACCCGACGAGTAGCAAACATGAATTCTCGCGAACAGGAACAAGAGATATAAGCGGGCGCGTACACGCGGAAATATTTCGCTGCGGAAGGCGCGCTCGTTTAGACGCGCGTCCCGCGCGAAACAAATGGCCGGCGATATCTCGGGGCTCTATCACGCGTCTTCCCTCTTATTTTCAAAATACTTTATTTCGCGCAGCAGATTGTACCTATAGAAATAAATCCGCCCGGTTGAGCAGATAGTTGCCGCGATAACTCACATCCCCCTTCCCGTCCCCTCTCCCTCTCACTTCATCTCCTTTCCTGCTTTCCTGTTCCACCACCGTCGTCACGGTCTCGTTGTACCTTATTCTCTACAGTTCAGGGTCCTATATTCCACCCGCTTGCACCCTCTCATTCTGTTCTTTTTCCTCCTTCTCTTTACCTTCGCAAATGCTCGACCTTTCCCACCATCGTCAACGAACTTCGGCCCCACGTCGCGCATTTCCCCAAACTCTTCCCGAGCTTTTCTTCCCCGCTGCGTCTAGTTTTCTTGTTTTCTTCACCATTCGCCAATATTTTCGTACGCGGCAAGTCTGGATGGATTTGGAGAATTGCTGGTATTTTTCTCCGCGGTTTCCGCCTTGAGTCGCGAAGCAGCGACCTTTAACTTTCGTCGTACGGTTTTTTGTCCATCCATATAGATAGCGGATTTAATTTTTTTTTTGTTGGGTTAGAGGCTATTGAAACATTCATGTTTTTCTTTTAGATGTAATTTTATAAAAACGCACGTGTGATATAAATCATTCATAAAAAAAAACATAAGTAGAAATAGGGCCTTATAGATTTGTTAGAAGAATAAATGCAACACTAATTTTATTATGTCAAAATATTTTGTTGAATTTATAAATAGTTCGATTGTTCGCACCTATATTTTAAAATTATCATACACATATATATATATATATATATATATATATATATATATATATATAGTATTAATTTACAGTCTATAAAATTTAGAACGGCGTTGCGATCTTCCCAGAGAGATGCATTCGCACGTAACGATGAAATTATCAATCGACATACTTTCGCCGGCTACACGTTTTTGGCCAACGATGCAGCAGCTGGACTACCAGCTTCGTCATGCATGTCCATCTGCGCTTTTGGTCCACATCACAACCGCTGTGTGTATATGTGTGTTAGTTTGTGTGTATATATGTGAGGAATCGTTGTATGGGTCGAACGTAAAATTCAGTGTGAGAGAACTGTGATTAAATTCAACAGATGCGATTTCGGGCACACCTTGGACAAGTTTGTTTGTTCTTTTTTCCACGACTTCACTATTTTGATTGAACGAAAAAAACTAGGAAATTGGTGAAACACTATTTCTAATTAATACGATAAATCGCATCGTTAGGAGTGTTATCGGAATAGTAATTATAACTGAATTATAGAGAATTGTTCTAGTTTTTTTATAATGCTCGAAATATGTAAAATAGAGTAGGTAGAAAAATGAGGAATCTCATAAGGAACACCAAATTACAATATATAAACGCTGCCGCGTGCTTTCTTAAAGAAGAAGTGAAGCTGGCGAAGATGAGAAAAGGAAAGGAGAGGGTGAACGAGGAATAGAGTGACAGTTAGAGAGAGACGAATCTAAATTCAAATGAGAAGCGGCGGATACACACACACACACACATACACACACACACACACATACACACGAGCCAATCTCATCGTCAGTCGATGTTATAGTCTTCCCTATCGCCCTTCTACTCTTCGTGATCTTCCGGCGGCGTTCAGCTTCGTAACGGTACGTCAATATCAGAATGCCGGGACAAGGCTAACGATCCTGATCCTCTCGCAGATATCCTACGAGAACACATTGGCGCCTGACATTCACTCTAGACCGTTGTATCGAAGGTAAGGTCACACCTGATCGAGCTTCACTTTGCATCGTCGAGCTTATCGATGACACTGACGACATTGTTCAATCTATATAACGCGATCAATTGAAGCGGCAGTCTATAATCTCGCGTGGCAAATATCGATAAACTATCAAGGCTTATACTAAGACCATGTTATTATTATCAACGTGAAGACATAGTTTTTGTTTGAGAATATTTTATTATTTAAGATAAGGTTGCTCGAGTTATTAAAGATTTATGAAGAATATTATGTTACGTGAAATGATGTATAAATGCGAATCATCTAAACATGACTAATTAATAAAACCAAAAGATAAGATATTTATCTTATAACAAAATTTAATTTTGTAATTAACAATTGTTCTGTGTGATTTTTTTATCTTGTTACAAATATGTATAGTTAGAAGATGTATTTGAAAAATATCTACGACATTAAATAGCCTTAAATATTATAACGTACAATATTATTAAATTAATAATTAAAAATTACTAAATATAAACGCGTGGATGAGTATTATCATATATGAATTATTTGTGTATAAAAGATCTTTTATAACTTATATTTGTAGCGTAAGTATTTTGTGTTAGCAAAACAAATATTGAAATCGATTTTGAAAAATAATAGAGATAATGTAACTGCAATTTTACGTCAATGTGAAAACGTTATCTTTGCGCTTTGCTCCTTTTTGACGAAATTCGAATCGAAGATTGTTGATTGTTTACACATAATAATATGGAAGATAGAATTTCGATTTTATACTTACGAGTTATCGAAAAATATATGACGGAATGACTTACTGCACGCTGCACTATTTCAGTATATTTACGCACTTCTTGCAATTTCAATAAATTAATAACTCTCTAAGAATATTTTTTTATAGATAGGAGCTTTATCATAAAATCAAGGAACGTACATATTTGAAAATTATTTCATTAGCGGAAATATATCGAAGAGACGTAATCTTTAATTCTTAATTCTTAATTTTACTCTTAAATAATTATATTTTATAAACTACAATTATAATATTTTCATTTATTTTATTCAATTTCATTAAATTTATATATATATATATTTATTAAACCTGTTAATAATGTTAAGAAGCTTGAAATTTTGTCGTATGGAAGAGAAATTACTGTAGTCGCGTAAATTTGGAAGTAAAACATATAAGACGTATGGAATGGAATCATTTTTAATGGAGAGTCGGGTCGGACAGTTTCTCGATATAAATTTTCGATTCCTTTCTCGCTCAGCTGACCGCAATGTGCACTTCATGCCCTCAAGTCTGGGATTGGAAAACGGTAATTTCCCTTTTCGCTCGAGTGTATTTTCCGGCTGGCGCACTAAATCGATCGACGATCGAACCACGCGTATTTTCGCACTGCTGAGCGGACTTGCTTTTTATCTACTGGCTCGCGGCGGCTATAAAAGCACATTCGCGATCTATCGCGTGAAAGCAAAAATAATTCGTCTCCTCGATGACAAGTTCAACAACGATCTTCGAGTGTTTTGGCGACATGGTTTAAAAGGTTACGAGATATTTCGATCTGCCTGCCGGCAGATCGACTAATATTACGTCGCTCTTTACGAGAGGTAATACAGAGTTCGATAAGAGTGTGCTAAGAATTTATTCGTAATGTAAAGAGAGATAAAAAGGGAATAAAATATCTTTCGTGAACGCTACGTTTGTGTATGTAATATAATAATGTGATGTCTATAATAAAGCAGTCTGTTTCCTTTGTCTTACAGATGTTTCTTGATGCAAATAAGACCAAGAAATATCAAAGCAAATATCCTTCTATAATGGATTCTGCGGAAGCATCTCAGAATCTGCAAGCTTTGAACATTAAATTAAAAATCTTGATATAAAAATTTTAAATTAATATTGTGATAATATGAAGTCGATTTAAAATTATATAAGAAGTAAGATATAATTATTAATTATATAAATATTTATCACACAAGAATCGATCTCAAGTTTATAACAAAGTGCTAAACAAACAAAAAAAATTGTTTTACAGGTAATAGTTGTTTTTATGTAATTGTAATAGTTACCCTAAAATAGAAACAATTAAAAGCAAGGATTATCTTTGATAATTTTTCTAGAGGAAAGGCGAATTTTATCTTTATATGTTCGAAATTTTCAATTGAAGATTAATTCCGATTTTGCTTAATTTTACGATAAGAGAATTCTTGAAATAAAATTGTTACGTGCGCAAAAATACTTATAATACTTAATATTTTTTGCATCCTTTTCTCTCCATCATCTAATTTTTTAACTTTACTGCTACTGCAAACTATTCGCAATATTTACTCTATCGACCGCGACGAGATCCGACGATATAATACATCGTCTAATTCTACGATGTATGTTAACGTCGGTTCAGGCAGAAGCGCGCCAACAAATCTCCGGCTAATTCCGTGAAAGATATCCGTGAAAGGCCAGACGGGCGAAGAGGGCAAATCTAGATGGAAATTAATGAAGCTTAAGCTTCAGATCCTCCTCCGCCTTTAAGATACTTCACAAAATAATTTTGTTTAGAAATAATTTCCAATATATTTTGTTATATATATTGCATACATATATCAATAGAATATAGCTGAAAGGAGCAGACAATTCTTTTTAGTTTCTAACGTTACGCTTGCTTAACTCTTGCTAGGGAGGCATTTCTAAAAATAATTAGTTTTATATTTTAGAAAGTTTATTTATTTGTGCGAAGAGAACAATGAAGACGAGTATTGGAGACAACATCAATTTTTAGAACGTTATCTTGCAGTCGCTATTGTATGATACAAACAGTCAAGTTAGAATCTAATGGATATTTTTTTTTTTTATTATTCATTGTTATTGTATTGGATTTATTAGAATTATCTAATCATTTAATTAATTATAAAATATGATGTTACAATATTTTTGTTTCTAATTTAGTGATACAATCTAATCAATCTAATAATTATTTATATATAACATTATATATACGCAAAACACGATGCAACATATTATTTTGCACGATTTAACGATGTGAAAGCAATGTTTTATGTTGGTTTGAAAATGATAATTTGCCCAGGTTTAGAATGCCGTTCTCTTCTTTAAAAATTTTCGAAAAAGTTGAACATAAACGCACGTTTAGACATACGAGAAAGAGACATAGAGAGAAAGGAAGAAAAGAAAGAAGGCCGTAAATAGTTTAGAAAAAAATATTTTTTTTTTTTTTTTTTTTTTTTTTTTTTTTTTTCCCAAAAACAACTGTGTTCAATTAGGAAAAATTTTTGTATCACTTGTATCATATGTGAAATATTTTTTACGATGGAAGGATTTAAGGTTTTATCGCTGAAAATTTTTTCTTGATAACATAATTTTGACAATTTTTAGATTTTAAAATAAAACGAGCGTCTTTTTATTCTGCGTACTATACGCGCCTATCTTCTTTCGCGGTTGGACATGACCGGAACTTGGTCAGCTCTCCGACTGAATTTTCCTACGCCATGTCTCCTTTGTGCCGTACCCCTTTTGTCCATGATCTTCAATGTCCAACGGTCTTATAAACTACCTGGAGGAAGGGAGGAGGGGGGGGGTTATTTTGGCGACTGGCCGAGAACGAGACCGAGTCGGCTACAACTACGACCGAATAAAATACGGCTTCGCCGGCTCGCCGCGCCAGGAAGTAGCCTTTCCCTCGGAAAATGGCCTGCGCGAGGTTTTCTGAATTCAACGTGAATGGTCGGCCGAACATCCACCGTTTCTATCTCTTTTCCTCCGTTCTCTCCGCCATCGGTCGACTATTCGTTGCGTGCTATTCGCCGTGCACACAGTTATGCACACGCGAATGAAATGCTTTCTTAATCCCCAAAAAGAATAAAAATTCAAATACTTGTAACAAATGCCATGTAATTAATTGAAATTGTAAGAAGTAGTTTTATCGTTAACGTTTCAGCTATCATGCGTGAAAAAATATTTTTTCAAAGTTATAATCACACAAAATAAGAAATATATATGTACTACTATTAGAATATATGTCTATATTTTATATTTTTCTCGTGTGATACGAAATAATGGTTATAAATTAATAGTGAAGAGTGTTTTATTTATATTTAATTAAGATTATAGGATAAGCTTTAAGTAATATTATATTCGCAAAATTTTACAAGTTTTTCTTTTATTCATGCACTAATTGTTATTTCTCTTTTATAACTTTGTTTGTAAAATAAAAAATAATTATGATAACAAGACAGGAAGAAATGTATAAGTTTGTATCTCAATATTTTAACAGAAAAAAATTAGTATTTTAATAATATATATATCGGGGAAATTTTGAAATATATACATATATATATATTTTTTTTTAAATATTCTATCACTGTCTATGTGTTTCGAAAGAAAAATTTTGGCGACGCCCATGGTTACGCGTGATCTGCGAGCACGGGTCTCCGATGCGGACGAAAGGCTTGGCAAGAGGGAAAAATATTATCGTCGCATCTCTTCCTTTCTCCCTTCTATATATCGCGCATTGCCGCGCATCAGCTCGTTTGTTGCTAAAGAAATACAACATATCTATACTCATGTCGAAATGTAAAATAAAAAAGATATGGTACACAGATGCGCTAGAAGACTGAAACCTCTTTATACTTTTGTTTGTTTGTTTCCCCTTTCCTTTATTTTCTCTTTTGATTTTAGTTTCACTCTATTTTGTCATGATTTTTAGATTTTTAGATATTAGAGTTGTTTGCAAGCGGTTACTAATTTAGTATATTTTCGGAAGATGTGATGCAATTGTATTTTTATATATAAATATAATATAAATAATATACAAATCACAAACACACAACGCGATTTGCTTGTTTTTTGTTTCACGAGCGTTTCTTCTCAATACCTAAGATATTACGCGTACCTACATTCGAATTAAAAAAAATTTTTAAGAGAATTAATTTATAAATATAATCCTTTATGCGATAGAATAAAAATTAATTGATTTTAATATAATACATTTTTCTTTGATATAAAATGATATTATGCAAGAACGTATCGTAGTAGTAATAAAATTATTAAGCGATAAAGTTACATTGAAAATAAGAACTTTTTCTATGTGTTGAAGAATTGTAAAATGCAGAAGAGTGTACTTGCAGTTGTTATAAATATTTGCATCACCTATGTGGATTAAAAGAATAATTTATTCGAGATATATATGTATATATCTACAATTATTCATGCGCGGGGATCTTCACTTAAAAATTCTTGGATGATTCCGGTGCTTTTTGATCGCATAAAACAAATTGCGAGACGGGTATCTCGATGGCGCTAGTATTTCGCGTTTTATCCCCGCAAGGATAATAACGTTCTAACAAATATGTTCGCATGCTTGTGATATGGGGGCCGCGCGACTCTGGAAATATTTTCGATTATCGAAACTGCGGTGCATTTGCACGGCGCCGATATTGACCGGAACACTTAATTACCGTTAAGTGAATTTAAGCGGTGGCTTGGCAATTGGCGAATTCACAGTTCCATTATCAAATTGTGTTTATACTGAAAGAGGCAAGGGGGCGAAGGGGAAGGGGAGGAGAATTGAACTCAAACGCCAAAATAAAACGTGTAGAATGTAATCACATTCGGCGAACGTGTGTGTGCTTCCCGCCAGCCGTAGCATTTTCCGAATGCGTGCAATAATATAGATGAGAATTTTTCGTCGTTCGGCAAAATTGATGTCGATACAATTGGGAAGCGTAATATATCGGGCGCGTTGTGATTAATCGCGACTAATTAAAACACGGCCTGATTTCCTTCCTTAACGCCGTTTCTGACCGAGCGCGCGCGTTTTGCTGGCTAGATCGCGACACTTTAATCAATTGATAGCGCACACGACGCACAACATGTGAGTTTAACACGGAAGTATTGCGAAAATTTCTGCAATGCGTTTCCGAGGGAGAAGATGGGCGTATCGAGTTCCGAAAGAGTAACTTAACGTATTCGAGAGAGCGGAGAGGGGATCTCGCGGGGGCGCATCAAATTTAACACGCCGAAAGTTCGCGCGGATGTTACTGGATATCGCCGAGTGTACTCGAAATGCAATGTAAAAGATTCAAAACTCTTGAATCCCGAATGCGAAAAGCGAATTAATGCAGCATGCGGGAAAAAATTCTGAGATCTCCGTGTTTCAATTTTTCTCGCACGAGAATATTCACATATCACCAAAAAAGATATAATTTTAATTTGGAACACGTAAAACGTTATAGAGCTATTTAACGAAATAGCTAGAAATTAATCAAATAATTCTACAGTAAAATATACTTTCCCGCTTAAATGTAAATATTTACATACAAGAGACTGACAAATATATGCTTTATTTTGATAAAAATGCTAGAATATTTACATTTGGTTTTATTATGCGGTCGTCCTGCTTTATACAAATTTAAATATTAAATATACAACTTTAACATTAGACGAAACGAGATTATGGACTGATATACTCATCGTTAAATGTCTAATAAAAATATGAATCACATGTTTATAGTTTCTTACACCACATTTATCGCTAAATAAAGCTGATAGATTCTCTCTCATCTGTTGACACTGACGGCAACCCTCATATTATATAGATAAATCAAACTCAGTGACGAATATACACTCGGCGTACAAGTGTGTGCATCACGAATACGGATTATCCATATAGAGCGAATACTCGGCGGTCTCCCGTGTGGCTAAACAAATCTGAAAATATAAAAAACAAATCTGCTTTGAAGTCCAAGCACGACGACAGATATTAACTTTTTCAGATTCCCGACGCGCGTTGCCCGCGGTATATTCGGGACACGAAGGGCGCCTCGTTCTTCCCATCCCTTCTATATTCTCCGGCTGGTTGTATGTACATATACCCGGTGGCGGCACATATGAGAAGTATAAACTACGCAGATAGCGCAACGGAAAGGGAGAGGGGGAGGGAGGGCGAATCCCCTTTATTTCCTATCTTTCGTTTTCTTTCTTTCTCATTCACCTTCTCCTCTTAGGATTGTTCCTCTTTTCGACTCCCCGCGGTGGGAGTCGATCATCCCTTTACCTTCTCTTATCGTTTTATATCCTCTCCTCCAGTTTTATCTTCTGTCCTTCTCTTTCCCCCTTCGTTGGTCCTCGGCAACTATATAGTGCTTGCTCGTGACGCGAACAACGCGGCACTTGGAATATACTGCACTGACGGTGTAACGAGCGAAGTTACCGTCGTTACAACACAGTTACAAGTACACGTCGCAACTGCGACAATGTGACGACCCAGCTCTCTCTCACTCTCTTTTTATTACCACTGCATTATTCTTTCGCAATTGCTTGCGGATACAAAATCCCCCTACGGGCGATTTTCCGTTTTCTAACGAATAATCCTGGAACGCAGTGGGATCGGCAATCGCGAAATACCGCGTATCGTTGCAGATTAGCTGCGATTAAATTTTTATATTACGAGCAATGATATTTTATAATACGCGCGTTGAATTTTTCTCTGCTTCTTGTCGCGCAGTTTGATCAGCTTATTATCATCGAATAAATTTTAAATGCGGTTTCACACATCTGAAAATATTGTCGCTATATGTTCGATTATCTTAACTAGATATTTTTTTCTTTACTTCTTTTGAAATGTTACAATTACGTTTTTATTTATGTTATTAATGAATTCAGGTATATATATATTTTTAAATTAGAAAGTGATAATTTACATCTCGAATAACAAATGGTATTTTAATATCTTTTCAAACGCAACATGAAACTTGTACGTTATTATTGCTTGCTTTATTTCTAGAATATTTATTTTAGGATTTTGTTACATTTACTTGCATTGGTTGGTTGATTTTTAGTATAATATTTTTGAGAATTTTTATATTTGATCTTGTATTTTGATTGAATAAATGTGTGTGAATTTAATTTTTTTGAGATATATATATATTTATACGCGCGTGTGTATCTGTGGTATTGTAGTATAACGTGTGTGCTCGTAACTATTCTAACGTATTATAGTATACTTCAAGAATATCCGATTTTATTTAGATTCAATCAAAACCGCGAATTTGCAAACAGGATTTCAGTTTATCGGACTGTTTGCATAGTAACCAATGGAAAAAAATTTATAGCGCTATAAATTAACTGTCGATTATATTTCTTTAAAGTTACGTTATGCGAATTACAATCAATTTTGAAAATTGATTTAGACGAATCATTAAATTGTTAATTTAAGTCAATTTATAATAGTCTTGAAGAATTGAAAAACAAATTGCTTTCATATATTTTATAATAAAATAATATTTATAATAATATGACACTTATATACGTACATTTGTTTATTTTTAATTATTTATTTTGATTAAATATTATATCAAAATTTTAAATATTTTTCATATTATTTCGTATCTTTATGTTGCGTTCTTGTTTTAAATCGATTTGAATCCATTTGATTATATTTTTATTCGAATCTTTTTTTACAATAAATATATGCGCATTATTTTTTCTCTCAATTTTCTATATTGGATATATTTTACCGATATATATAATATAAGATGATAACTATAACTATAATGATGGTGCGCATCTACGGTATATATCATCGATATACATCATTTCCAATATCTCGCAGAACTAGGAAATCCATACCTTCGGTTCCTCGTTCTACGTGCTTCTACGGAATCTATATTTTCCAATGACCTACAGAAATATATACTAGGTATCTAGTATTGTACCGTTGACCTCTATATATATATATATAGATGTCCATAGCAGGCGCATAAAGTCGCTACCGTCGTGCAGCAAATACCAATCACCGCTCGATGAGCTTGCTCGCGTTCCGTTTTACGGAATAATCCAGATCATCGAATTGAGGTATGTATGCATGAGCGGGGAAAAAGAAGATACCTCGTTCCGACTGTGTATTTCGATCGCGGTGGATTATCTCGTCGCGCATCGCTCGTTCTGCGTACGCTCGCTGCACTATCTCGTCCCAATTCGTGATGCGGTCGGTTGAAATCCCGATTTCTGATCGTTCGAACTCGTTGCTCAAAAACGAAGATATCGCCATTTTTTTTCGGAACGCGATTATAACAGCGGTTGCTATAACGTTATCCACGTTACTTTCCTATGTTTGCGTTTGATTATTTCTAATTTTAATTATTAACAATCAGTTCTGATCTTTTTCGAGACAATTACGGTAGCTACGATAGTTTTCTTTTTATTGCACAGTTTTTAAAATTTGTATATAATAAATAAGCGGAACTGTGTCAAATTAATATGATAAGATTGCAAATAATTAAAAAAATAAATAGTTTTAGCTGATATATTAATCTTTGCCACCTTGTGTATAATCAATATCAATTTAAGAATATTACAATAATACTATTCGCTTCATTTTACGTGTACACACGGATCACCCATTGGGGAAATAAATTATTGATATCAATCTAAGATCGTGCCATTTTGGGGATTTCCATCTTGCGGCGTCTCGCCATATGAAGGAACGCGATATCGACATCTCGTTTCGCAAATAGCGGATGATCGGGGTGTCATAACCTGGCATCCTCCTCGTATTACCTGTGTGTTTTACCCATGCTATAATTCTGGTTGGCGCGTGTCCGCGTCGAGCGGACGTCGCATTGCATCCTATGCGCTTCGTTTGGAGCAGATTCTGATATACGTTTGCGAAGCGCACTACCTGTGCTGATGTATGCGACCTATACTGACGCGCTGACGGCATCGATAACAGATGCATCAACGCGGCGATAACGGCGGACGATACTAAATGCCGATGATGATCGACCGCGTGTACAGATCGCTCGTAATCATCGATGGAATGATCTGTCCGGGATTATAAGTATTGGCATGTCTGCAGCAGACATCATGTTATCCGCTTACATACTATATTCTATCCCTCTCCCCGATATATTTTCTCTCTAATATTGGTTATCTTACTAAGCCTTTATTGAAATTGGAAATTATAGACAAGAATGTTATTTTTTATAAACAAAAAAATATTTTTTCATCATTTATCGCGTTGTTTTGTCGTAGATGTCGCTAAATCTCGTTTATATGTGTTTGTATTATTAGCTTCGCTAAAGTATTCGAATGAATACATATTTTTAGGCAAATACTAGCTATCGTAGAATTTTCTGCGTACGTATGTAAATTTAAGTGTAAAATTTTTAACATATTTTTAGGCGGTGATTGTCGAAATTTAGAGACATATTTAAAATATGGACATTATTGCTTTTACGTAATTTATGATTTATAACTAAAACTAAATAAAACTACGCACAACACAGACGCACGTGTATATATATATATATATATATATATATATATATATATATATATATATATATATAACAACAATGTAACAACTCATTTATTTTGTTATCGATGCATGACTATGCATGCTACATGATTTATGCTACGTTGCACATATGCTGTTTTTTTTGTCCCATTAATCTCAAACTTGACATTATTTCCTGAAAAATATATTTATTTTTGAAATCTATTATTATAAACGTATAAATTTTTCTCGTTCATAGTTAAAATATATGTTTTTGAAATTTTTACAAAGTTCTGTATATATTATATCTTTTACATATTTAAAAAAAATCATTTTATTTATTATTGTAATTTACTAAAATTTCTATGATCGTATACTCACTATATATTTCCCTTCTATCTTTTATTATATTTTTAAATTTACTGCTTTTTTTTCAAATATGTTATGTCGTCGTTACTAGTTGCTTGAAAATTTATACGATATGATTGCGCCGCGATTTTTAGATACGATGTATCTCGAATCGATTGGGGCGTGTAGAATTTTCTATATGAAAGTTCGCGTTTAGAGTTTCGAGTCAGAAATGTCGTTAGGAAAAATCGGAAATCCGAGAGTCGATCGACTTTCAACTATTCTGGATAGAGGGTGATCATATTGTCACAACAATAGGCAGCGACTTATATAGCGGCTTAGGGATGAGTCGCCCGAGGGTCAGAGATTACTGTCGATTTTCGTGACTGCAATATGTCTCGACAAATAAATCTACCAGAGTGGAATGTAAAGTGGGAAGAGAAGGTCGATTGGTCGTTCTGGAGAGCGATGGGGATGAGGAATGAGAACGCGGAGGCGATGTGTCCTGAAAATCGATGTGGTTGGCGTTACCGTTAGCTAGGATAAGCCGTGACAAGGATAAGGAGTTTTAATGTCGGAATAACATCGAAGGAGAGATATCTTCGAGACGTTTCATTTTTTATTTGGTAAGATCGTCGATCCTTCGATTTACCTACGTTGCAACGTCGGCGAAATGTCATCAAATTTCATGAGGTAGCAACGTACACATAACTGACGCACATAGAGTATCGCATTCTTTTTGCAAAAAAATTGCACGCATAATGTCGACATATTTCTGTATACATTTTTGTACCATTGCCATTGTTATTTGATAAATCCAGTACATATCTGCAACGATTTCATGTGAAAATATTTCGTCGTAAATAATACAATTTTTTATCGCGTAATTAATTAAATTTTCTATTCATAAATCAAAATTCAATGGATAAATAATCTGCGTCACGATTTAAGTAGTATATGCGTGCAACTAGTCGGGCAAGAGTTGGAATTTATTATCATGAGACATGTACTTAACTAATATTAAAATCTTTGATTTGCATGTTGATTTAATTTCTTTAGTTAAGAAAATAAAATCTGATTTTTCTATTAATCATTTCGATACAAACACGAATTATAAACAGGAAGTTTAATTAATTATGCAATAAAAAATTGTATTATTTACGACGTAATATTTTCACGTGAAATCGTTGGAGATATGGATTTAGCATATAAATGGATCATGTGAGAGAAAGCGAAAACAAAATATAATGTTGGATGCAATTTGTTATTTTGAGAAATATGAAGCGACACGGAAAACACATGTGCGATACGATTTCTAGCTCGAGCGATATAATTTCTTGGTCGAGACAATTTAATCTGTCGTCAGTGTGAGGATTTTGGAAGTAAATCCTGATTATCGCGGTATAACGCCAATGACGTTGAACATATGGTTAACAATTTCTAAATAATCCAATTAAGTCTCGCGATTGCCTTACAGTTGACGCTGCATCGAAGGAAGATGAAAATTTAAGGCCGCCATCGAAATTGTAGTACTTTATTTTCGATCGCATGCTCGTCGAGAATAAATTCCGAAAAAGATAAACACACAAGGGATGATAAAGAAAAAGTTGCGTAAGAAACGGCTGGTTTTAAACGCCTCGTAAGTTTACGCTCTGCGTACAATGGAGAGCGTTCTTACCATTAAATGCGCTCGACAAAGATCATTCAAACGAACGTTTTTCGAATTCAAGAGAATTTCTAAAGCTAAAAATATCGAGAATCACAGCGGTAAAAGCAGCCGTCTTAAAGATCAATATAAATGTAAATATCGGCACTTTATACTTGAAATTAAATCGATGCGATCATTTTGTCATTTTATAGTTCAAATGGTACTTATATTCAGTTCTATTTATAGATAGTATTGAGACATTTTACTTGTATCTCTCACTATCCGCTCATTTTTTTCTATTTCATTGATTTACACGTTATCGCATTTCTGTAATATTAATAGATTAATCGATTTGTTTCTCTTGGTTCATAATATTTATTTATTAAGACAACAACCTCTCTTTCTCTCTCTCTCTTTAGACTTTTGTTTCTTTAATAAGTTAAGCGGATTTCTGTATCCTAATGTATTATAATACCCTTTTCAACCCTTTCCGAGTCAGATTCCCAACAATTTGTCGCACCCGACTGCTTTAGCACGACGTGCCGGCAAGAAATTCGCGGTTCCCGGTGGAAAGGAGGCCGTGACAAACGAGATATCTCGGTGGCGAGAGACCGGCGCGGTACTCTGGCGGAAAGGCAGGAGCGCTAAATGGAATATAATCAAGATACAGGGTTAGCGAGTATGCCGGGGTGTGGGAAGGGGGGCACTAACGGTGGCGGTGTCGCATGTATCTATTCGCTGGCGTTACGAAGGTGGTGGTGATGGTGGTGGTGGTGATGGTGATGGTGATGGGGTGGCGGCGGTCATGGGGTTGCGAGGAGTGGATGGTGGTGTCCGTGCGTTTTCGTCGACTGTTACTTACGGGCCATTTAGCCGCGATTATATCCAACTCCCTGATTTAGCGCGCAAACGCAGGCTAGGTTCGCCAAATGCGGCTTAGGTGGCCGCATCGGTGGACGCCTATCGGCGCGACACGTTTCGTGCTAAGTGAAACGGAGATACGTACTTCGCCGATCTTTCCTTTCGCGAAGATTTCATCGCCGGTTTAATTAAGTTAGCCATTTAACTTCGCGCGGGACATTAATCTACCGTCTACTGTGCCGGAAGGTTGTAGGTATCGCTCGCTTCATACTTTTTTCGCAGCCCGCGGAAAACAGTCACGGAAAAAAAATGATGTAGGAAAAAGATAATTTTTATTTGAGCTAAATTACTATGAAACTAGAACTAAAACGCGCTTCGAAAATTTAAGTTTTCAAGAATTTTTTTTTTGTAATGTAAAATATGAACTTTTTACTGCAGCAGAAATTTTTATTAGAGAGTAATTATCTTTTGATTAGTGGGAGACATAATTTCAAACACTGAAACATTACATATAATGATCTGTAATGAAATTATTTTTTCTAACAATAAGATGAAATTTACTTGAAATTGCAAAAGAATATGTTCACTCTCTTCTCGAATTATTCTATGCGATGAATCTTTTTTAGCCTTTATTTCTTTTTATCTTTTGGCATTTTCGTTTTTATATAACAAACACACTTCTTTCATGAAAAAAGCTACAATAGAAGTTTGTCTCATAATAGTTTTATGCTTACATTTCCGGTAATTTCTGATCTCATGACTGTTTGAATAAATTAGAAAACGGGCGTATAAGCAAATATTGCGCTATAATAAATATTAATTATTACTATGTTAACACGGAATGTAATTTCAAAAAGAAATGGTTGTGTTGTAAAACGTATACATGCACAATGCGCTAAATGCTAGTGAATTGAAAATGATCGCAGAGAAAGACAGCAACATTCCAATGGACAATGGCACGCATCTTTTTATGTTCATTTTATTGCAAAAATATATTCCTCTCTTTTCCAAATATATACCATGCAATGTTTAAAAATTAATATGATTTTAAGCCTAAAAAAAAAGTAAAATTTTCAAATTATTTATTATTATATTATTTTTATTATATTTAAATCATATTGTTTTTTCGAAATGTCTACGAAAACTATCTATACTATTCAAAAATCAATTCTTGAAAAAAATATTTATTTATTAGGGGGGAAAAAATCCAATTAATTGTACGCATTTAGATACGCATGGATTGCCAAACTTTCGTCTAGGTGAAACTTTCCGCAAGGGAATACGAATTATTACGGACATACGTACAGAGGTATATAGTTCCGGGCACCGAGTGTAAGCGTGTCCGTAGCAAGCATCAAATTCCCCCGGTTCAGGTTAATTCTCGTTCGAATAGTGTTTGGAGAGTCTTGGCGCTAGTTTATCGCATCGCCTTAACTTTTCGCAGCATCAAGGGTCGGTAACGACAGTCAACGTTCCGTAATTCTGGTTCCGTAATTCGAATAAACAGCTATAATTAAAGAACTGCGCATGGATTACTTGAATAATTTATCTTTTATCGCACACGCGATTGTGCTCGATAGATGTGTAGTTCAAATAGATGAAATGCGATCTGCTTTAATATTGTTAGAACATTGTTAAGATAATAGAAAAGAAAGTAAAAAAAAAAGAGTTCCGGTATTTTTTCTTCTACATATATGTACGAGTCTTCTTTCTCTCGCGATTTATTATATATTTTTACTATATATTAGTTTTTTTCTACTTATTTCTCTTTATGCTTTTTTTTTTTTTTTTCAAATAAAATGTTATAAAATTGTTATTACTTCTTTTGTGTTACATTATCGTCGGTCTCTCTCTCTCTCTCTCTCTCGCCTCCTCCCCTCCTCCCTCTCATTGTGTATATAATTAATACAAGTTTTCAAAATTAACTTTGTTTCATATATATATATATATATAATTGAAAATTATACTTTGATACAGCCGTAAAACTGATATAAGACTGAGAATTTACTTAAATATTTTTTAAACGGTTTAAAAGAAGATAAATATTAAAAGAAACTAAGCCATGAATTTTTTGCATATATGTATATTGAATTTAAATCACCGGATCGTAATAACACATGTGTTATTGGTTTCCCCAGGATAGTATGTGTGTTAAATGTTTCAAACATTGGCTCGTAGAAAGTTTTCGGTTTGTAACTTTCTTGGAGCACGCGATCGATACTTACAAGTATTCTCGGTGATAGTTACCATTTCGCAGTAACTAAACTTGCCTTTCCTCTCCTTGTGGAAGCGAGTTGGTTCCTGATTAAACCGTGAATACTGAGAATAGGGAACATCGTAGCTCAACCCTCCTGTCTCCCCCGCCTCCTCCGCTTTGCCCCTCAAAAGTTTGGCGCACCCCGGATAGAATCGCAAGTATCTACATACGTATCCTGACGAGATGGTTTGATTTTCCGCGAAAGGATGTCAGAGAGAGAGAGAGAGAGAGAGAGAGAGAGAGAGAGAAAACGCGCACGCGAAAATTTTCATATGGACGACTATCCAGCAGTCGATTTAACTTTCGATGGAAAATTGCGTTCGCATTGTATGCTGGATTGCGTCGACTTCCGGCGCTTTTGAAAATTTACGTGGCAATAACTTTCTATATATGGATGGAGCAAGTTGACATGCTTCTCTCGCGATTGCGTTTCAAAAAATGAAGTGTAAGTTTCAATAAATGCTGACAAGTCTACAGGACGCTTGAGATACATGTCTTTTGTGGTTAATAGCTCTACGCGAATAAATTTATCGATAAAGATTGCTGTTTAAAGTGCTGTTTAAAATTGCATTTAAAAACAATAGCATTTACACACCTTTTTTTTTTTTTGACAGATAGATTAAATAATATCTTAAGTCAATTTCACGTTAAACTAAATATCAAATTACTTTTTATTCTTTTCTTCTAGCATACATTCTTTTTCTATTAAAAATGTTAACAAATGCATTTTATAAATAAATCTTAATTATTATAAAAATATTTATCATATCCATTAAAGAAGAAAATTAAAATTTAATCGGACTTAATAAAGTTTTGATAAAAAAAAATTCGCAGATGGAGCAAATATGTAAACCGACAGAGAGAGTTTCAAGACACTTGCTATATCTCGTCCCGCTATGTAGTCCAAATCCTGATCTGCGCACGTTCGGTGTGCATTCAGTATTCACCGGAAGATAGTGACCTGGACAACCTTAATCCCAAACCCGGTTACGACTTCCTAACTTGTGATCCTCGCGCACCGTGTCGGAGTCCGATTTGTAATCCTCGCGTGGGTTGTAGTTTCCGAGACACATTTGCAAGGGTTCTTCTCCTTCGACCTCGTTCTCTTACCTTCTCGCTGTTGGGCGCATTGTCGCGGATCTCTAAACAACGCCAGAGAAGGAAAGGAAGCACATTGGCGCACATTTGCGGGACTTAATACTATAAACGAGATAATACGAACGTAAATCGCTTTAAACCTCGAAATACCTATGTCATGCCGAAGCAGACTTTCTTAATTCCACGAATCTCTTTTTGTAATCACGTTATTACAACAGGATGACTCGTTAGCAAATACCGTTTATAACGATATTTTTCTACATAAGCCCGTTGAGAGATGAGAGGTGGTTTCTCAGCAACGCTAGCTGGATACGAGAAGCACCCGGCGGAAACTTTAAATTGTTCCTGTTTCTAACGGGCATACGAAACATTCCGGTAACGCGTGGTGCGCGTTATTGATGCCGGGAGCGGCGAACTATACGAGACGTTCTTGCACAAAACGTAACTTCGCGAAATACCTCTTTACCCGCGCGCGAGATCCTTCGAAGATCTCTCATTTTCGCAGTTTGCTTCTCGAGACTAGATAAAGGCAATACATAGCACTACATTATTTTGTAGAACGATAATTTTACTTTGTTATAGCTGAATAGGGCAATCGAGATAACGTTTTACTACTCTTGTTTTTGTTAAATTAATATGTATGTCATTTATGCGTATGTATGTTGATGCCTCAATCTAGAAAAACAATTATATTAAAACAAGTAGACTTATTTTGTGAGATTTAAAGATAATAGTAGATTATATTCTAATAATAATACATTTTATAGAATAAATTATATATATTTTATCATCTCGTATATTGAGACAAAAATAAGTTATTATCATTTTTTTAAACATTAAAATTTTGATATAAAAACAAATCTAATATATAATATTATTAATCTTTAGTCTCTAAAATTCTTTATTATTTTATTCTGCATTTGTACGGTTATCACATACGGTTGTGTCACTTTGAAACCAAAATTGCAATCTTAAATGAGTATTTATTATTATACAATATTTTTTAGATATTTAAAACTTTGAGTTATATATAAAAAGAATTGTTTTTTATACATTACTAATTATTCAAAATATTTAGCGTATGTAAAAGATCTTCTTTTAATATAGCATTTAAATCGTCATATACAATTTATTTTACGACATGGATGAATATAATTTTGTTTTACTGAAATTCTTCTTGTGAACAGTGTTAACTTATGTCTTCGAGTCTATCTCTTTCAGCAGTTTGGGAATCTGGATCATTTTTGTAGACGATTTTCGTACGGTAAATTGTTTTAACGTGTATCAACACTATCGTGAGCCGCAGGCTACGGTAAACGGTTTAAAGTACGGCTGCCGCATTCCGGAATTTATCGGTGGCGATGACAGTAATCTGGATTGCCACCCACCCCGGCACAGCTGCTGACAATAATGCCGCTCGTGGTCGCGAGCGCATAGTATATATATCCTGAATTTTCTCGATATTTATGGATTTTTTACGTAGTAGCACTCGCGTGTACCAGTTTCGCGTTAAACCGGTCGCGCGTTGTCTGGCCCCCCCTCCCCCCCCCCCTCCCAAAAGGAGAAAATAAAAAAACGCGTTCGTATGCCTCGTTGAGAATGTTGAATTGCGAAATTTATGACGTCCGTAAAAGCCAACGCGGCCAAGTTTACAAAATCAATCCAGGTGCACAACAAAGATTTACCGTCTTTGCCGCCTATCGGTATTGCGCGCGCGCGAAAATATAATTAATGTCGCGGACGTTATCAAAGTGTCCTTTGATTATCATCGATAACATGTATCTTCGGACAAACGATAATATATTTATAATGCAGTCGTATATATTCATGTCTCCATTTTACATTTAGCGCTATTAACGTGCATCGAATGTTTATAAATTCCTTTTACACATAAGTATGAGCATGGATTGAACATATATTTAATATTTTTTTAACTATAAAGTAATTATGTAAAGAAATAATGCATAGTGTAGATACATCGTTCTTTCACTATTTTTTTATATTTTTAAAACGATATACTTAACACTTCTACTGTTCCAATATGTTATATTATGAAGAAAAAGTAAGATTGCTATTTAACTCTCTTATATTCTTATTAAAAAGAGCTATTGAACTTTGCATTCAAAGAAAATGCACAATTTCGAGAAAGGCTTTGATTAATTTATATAAATGTTTATTATATATAATTAAAAAAAACAACTATTCAATCTTCTTTAATAAAAGAAGTTGGGACGATATTGTCAGCTTTTATACATATTATATAACTTTTGCTTTAAATATTTGCGATGATCGTGTTGACATTTGGATACAACGAATGAGAATATATAATCACGAGGATAGAGCAAAATAATATAACAAAATATCTTCCGGAAAACTTTCTATTGTTGCATTAAAATTGTTTGATTAAAAACAGCTTTGTTTCTCTAGTGTCCTCGTGTGTACTATATACATATAATTGCTTTCTCTCTCCCCTATTTTCTCCCTTCTTCTCTATCTCTCTTTCTTGATTCAAATAGCTCGGTGCATTTTCGAGACAAACCATTTTATATAGCAAAGTGTCTATTTCCACAGATGCGACTACAATAATAGAAGTGTATTTTTGGAATGCATTTTAAACCGCATTTAAACATTATTGCACATGTGGTGCGACTCTCTATCTAATATAAAGAGAATGAAAAGTGAAATTTTTGGATATGCGCGAATTTCAAAATATAATAATGTTATGATGAAAAATAAATTTCGTGACGATACATTATTGTTTATAATTAACTCGCTTTTTTCATTGTCCATATCGATCATTAAAAAAATAATTAATACATTTTGTCGTTTTTCCTTTATTTTCTCATTTTGTGAACCAAGTAGAAGCGAATAAGCAGTGTTATTTATATCTCTTTGTTTCTTACAAATGCAAGTTTCAACAGCATTTAGGCGAGAGGTTTTAACGTAAATATCTTACGCGAAAGCGAAAGAAGAAAAAGAAGAAGAAGTACGAAGCGGTGAAAAACGTCAGGATCGCCGTTTATAGATCAGAAGGTAAAATATGCGGGGCTTTGGCGGAGAGGCACAAAAACCGAACGCTCGTCTTACTCTCTTAATTTATCATGGACTCCCGTAATTACTGCTTGGCCGAACAGGAATTTCTTGCTCGACATGACGTACTCGGAAGAGTCCGCGAAGAGTGGGAAGCCATTCTTATGCAATCTAAAAGTTTTAATGACGTCGAAACTCAGAGATAGCCAATATTCACTTCGTTCCGTCACTTTTTCTCGTCAACTTCCCTCTTCTTTTTCTCTATCTACTTCTGTTTCCCTTCTTTTCTTCAATGCGCATCGCAGTCACTTTGGAAAACTTACTCGACCTTCCCTTTTCTATCACATCAAACAGCGTTCGCTATAAAACTCGAACCATCGTCAACCATCGGTACAATTTTATAAGCACCGAGTATTAACGCAGTTTCCGCTGATGTCAGTCCGTCTGCATAAATTAAGAACTGCGTAATTTAAGCAGTTTGCGAACTTGTAATATCGCGAGCAAGGATAATTTATCATCAGTTCCAGCTTCTTTCTTTGATTACTGATGGAGGTGCTCGCGGTTCGCCCTTAAAATATGCATACAGTAATCACTTAAAGAGCTACATTTCGTAAAGAACAAAGTAGAGAAAGCAAATTTACATCGAAAGTTATCGGTGGAAGTTACTACGTATTATCGTTGCATTATAAAGCAAATTTTGCAAAAGTTGAGAAAAAGAAAATACGTGACAAAAAAAATTATATACTTTTCGCGTAATTCTTAATTGTATCTTTTTTTTGTCGCGTAACAAATTATCATTTTTACGAATGATTCATATCTCAGAATGATTCATAGCTCCTCTTGTTCCACATTAAAAATTTTTTTTTTCGTTGAAAATGTTAAGAAAATGTTGGGAAACGTAAAGGTGAATTCTAAAACATAATTATTAGACATTTTACGAAAACTTAGTTCTTAATTTTTTTTTTTTTTTTTTTTTTTTTTTACAAAATGCTAAGGGTTCAAGAATTTGTCGCGATTCCTTGGCAAAGCCAAATTCTACAAAACATTTCGATTACTACATTAGAGCATCTTCATTAGCCAAGAAAATGTTGAGTGTCGTAATTTTTTCTAATAGGCGGGGCTTGTTTCGTGGTACTTCTCGCGTGGTACTTATTACGGACTTTAAAAAGTCCGCACCAACTTGGTGTGCGAGTCGCGATCTAACAGGAGCGAGAAATTCCGCGCGAAGAGAAACCGAGAGGAAACTAATGAAATTAATAATTCGCTCAGCGCAAGAAACTAGACGCGCGCGTAAGAGCTCGCAGGATGAAGAATTATAGAGAGCTAACACTTATGAATAGAATGCGTAAGGATGTGGAATGGGTGAGATTGGAAGGGTGTTGTGGGAAAGAAAAAATTACAACCTGCGCTTTGTGCATCTTCCTTGCTGCTTCGATCGGACCCCAGTAGCAGCTAATTAAATTTTAATCAAAGAAATAGAGTATGTCGCCGCTTGTTAACCCTTCTATTGTATATCATTGAAATTGCCTCTCGTCCCTGGTACACTTTTTATTATGTCTGTATGTTTGGGTTTACAAGTACAATTTGCTCGCTCGAGAAATAGTTAGCATCGAGTTGTCTCTTTTTCAATTGCACATTCGCATTAAAGAGATGGTTTAGAATAGTTAATATTAAAGAAGCTTTTTCTACTTTTGCAAGCATTGCACTTGTAATTTCTTAATATTCTTTAATTAATTTCAAGGCAATTTGAATATGATATGAATTGAATATGAAGTGAACTAAAGCGCAATTAAATATCTTGTTCCTCATACAATTTTGTGAATAGACTTTATTTTTAAAAAATTTTATTTATAAAAAAATCAATTATAAAAATATTTAATAATGAAGATTGAAAAAAGGAAAAGAGAAAGAAATGGGAAAGGACAAATTATTATTTTTATTAAAGAAAAAATTAATTTCTTATAATTATTAAAAAATTTGTAAACTAATATTTTATTCAGTAAATGGAATATTTTGTATGCCGACACACAAGTCACAATATCTTGTGATACATTAAGAGAATACTTGCTATAGACACACACATAACACGGTTCGAATCGTGCAGCATTCGCGTTATACTGAAAATCGACCCGGATATAATAATATATTTGCGAAAGTCGTTTTCGATTTGTTTCTTTTCTCTCTTTCTCTCTTTTCCTTTTTTCTCCTTCTTTATTCGCTTTCATACTCACGTAAGCTCACAATCCCACCGATTTCGCGTGGATTAGACCGATGCAAAGGCCGGCTTTAGCCAGCCGATACGATGCAACTTAAATTACACGTGCGCGAGACTGCGCTCACTCGATCACCGATTAAATCTTGTGCAAGCGAACGCAGGGCGGATTATTTTAATTAAAAGAAGCTCGTTTGCAGCGAAGCGAAGAGAACGAGACTAAAGTTGGAGAGAGGCTGCAGATTTCCGAAAAGTCTATATTATCTATATTCCTGAAGTTATCACTTAAAATGAGACACGATATATAACGCGTACTTGTTATTTTTAAAATTTTCTGAAGAATATTAAAAAATGTATATGCATCGGCTGTGCGACGCGTATACATTTTTCAGCTACCGGAAATTGCTTCCTATGTTATACACCTTTGCAAACATGCAAATTATTATTGGATTGTAAAAATCGCGTTTCCGTATTTAAACAGGTTTAAACAATTGTGCTTAAATAAGTAATATCAAAATTGCTTTTTCATGTTGTATCTATAAAGAAATTGTTTGCGGTCGTAGCAATTTTTATTTGCCCATTAGTGTAATTAAATGTTTTCTTGCTTGTTTCGATATTGAACCTCCATTTGGTAATTACATTTATTGAAATAATATTAAATTTTAAGAAATGTTAATATTATAACAAATAACACTAAATACACATATTAATTTTATTTAAATATTCTTGTCATTATCACGCAGCAATAATTTTTATTTTTTTATTTTCAAATACTTGCGAATTTTTCTTTGTATTTTAATTTTCTAAAGTGCAGAAAAAAATTTTGATATTTTAAAGGAAATTCGCGAAAATTTCAAATGTCTACTACTCTATCAGAATCGTAAAATATTAAATTATACGTGAAACTATCACACGGAAATAACAGGGATAAATCGAACAACTTGTCTTTAATATATCATATGTCATTACTTAATCCTTGATTTATCTTTGAGTGAGATTAGCCGCTACCTTGAAGCTATCAGTTGATTCCATACTCCATTTAAGCATCATTGATATGTGCTCGATATTCGTCAAGGATTCGAACAAATTATAGAATATTTTCGATTCAACTATGAAGTTTATAAAATCCTATAGAAAAGCTGGTTGAAAAATCAATTTACTAAAAACCTTGCGTTTATGTAAACATATATCGATTCTCATTTTTTAATTTAAGTTTGCATTAAAAACATCTACGTGAGAGAGAGAATTTTTATTGTGATGTACTGTATATATATATAACTGTTATTTTTATACATATAAAAATTTATAATATATTAATAATTACAGTATTGATATAAAAGAGAGATTTTAATAAATAATAAACCTGAAATGAATAATTATTATTTAAAAAATGCACAGTTCTGTTAATTCTAGAGATATGAATATATTACATATAAATTTACCTTTACAATCAGATATTGCTTAATTAAATTGCGAAGACAAGTATACTTTAAACACTTTATTATTGTGTTTTTGATACAGGATTTCAAATATATTGCATTGGCTCAGGCTTAGAATTTCGAGTATTATTCGACCTTCCGTGCAATATCGCAGTTCTAGAATACCTAAGCATGCTTATATAATCCGCACTACTTATCGATAATGCCCTTAAGTACAGAGAATTTCCGCTTAACTTCTTCGGTTCTATATTTTTAAGTGACAGATGAACTCTTCCCCCTATGTATATATTGTATTTTTACTTTGCATAATATTACGTTTTCACTTATTTATTTATTTATTTTTTTTTTAGTTGCATCTCTGAAATTATTTTACCAAATAACTAAAATAATTTCTTAAATATTATATATCTAAGAGCTGCTTTTGATGAATTATTAATCATAAGATCGTAATAAGGCGTAGTTTCGTGATAAGTAAATTATGATATTTTAAGAAAAAATATATACAAAAATTAGTATATATTTTTTGATCGCAGTCTGCAAGTTAATATTAGTAACTTAAAGCAATGCCGAAAGGGACGACAGACTCTTTCGTATCGACCTAATGCTCCGCGGCCTACGACGCGTTCTCGCACGACCCTCGTCAGTTTTAATATTAGCGACGAAGCGTGTAACATCGGGTGCGATATCTAGGACAGGCGAACGTAGGTAGGTAACGAATTCAATAACGGAGCGTCTAAACACAGACCCGGTATGACCGCTAATGGTTAGCTCGTGACGTAGCGGCAAGTATTCCCTTGCTCTAACGTTCGTTTGCCACTGTGCTCTCCGCCAACCCTTCTCTCCGGATCGCGCTTTCCCTCTCCTCCTCCTCCTCCTCCTCCTTCTCTTGCGTTTGCACCACCGCAAGCGTAGGTTCTCCACGCTTTACCGTGTAGGCACAAACGGGTACACGTATAACCGAACGGTGTTATGGGCATGTTCTCATGTCAAACCGCAACCTAACGACCTTAGGCGGTTAATGGTGGTGCTTGCTGTTGACCCCCGCTTACCCCGGCTCCGTGATAAATTACTGTTAATGAAGCCGTCGCGCGCTTCTCTATCATCCGCTTTCGTAATTTGGGTTCGCTGTTGTTGTTCTCGATTTTGGTGCTTCAGTTGCGAGAGGAAATATCTTGCCTTGCTAGTGAATCCGAAAACGAAACCTGGCTCATGGTGCACATGCGATTCAAATATATATGCCACGAAAATAATCTCTCAAGTAATCGACTTTAGAACGAAATGTGCGATAGAAATGCTTAGACGACACACAGGTGTCGAGACGTAGCATATCGCCCATGATTACATTCATTGGCATAAATATCCGAATATACTAATCGATCAACAAATTAAAAAAAAAAATTTTTTCCTTTCGATGAGATGCACATATTTTAAAAATATATAACTTCTACGGAAAATTAATTTTTTCAGAATAATGAATTATATATAAAATAGGCGGAGAGTCTCTATTTAAAGAAATTAAGTCTGTGTTTTAAATAGCTTACATTATAAACATAAATAGCTTATGGTCTTCTAAAATTTCTCTGCTAGAGGGACGTATCAATTCTTGCGATTCGTTTTCCGTTCGACGGTTCCACTTGACGGATGTTGTCACGCACTTTCCGGTTTACCACGTTCGGTCCACCGTTATTTTCCCGGACCGCATTGACTGCAGTGCCTCTCGTGTGCAGCATTTGCATCGGGTTCGCAAGAACGGAACCACCCCTGGCCGCATTCCAAACGAAAGTACCCTTTCCGGTGCTCCGGGCGCTCTTCAACGCCACGAGTGTCGTCGACCGTCTAGTTGGAGAGGAAGTGGTTAGAAGGTGTGCGAATTAGAGCCTGCCTTCTTACTTGACGACATTTTTCCGCCCTTTTGCACTCATCCCGTACGTTTTGGCAAATAATATTCGCTCCCAATACTGCATTATCGTTATCCACTTTTCGAAGGGTTATCCGGGAAAATATCTTTTATGCGAGTCGGTAACGTAATGGAAGTTCTCTCCGAACGGCGGCGATTGCTCCGGATTTTCATATGATTTTACAACTCACGGTTTTAAATAAGCAAAAAATAATAAGAAAGTACATACTTTAAATTGATCGATTAGAAGGCAGACTTTTACCTATGTTGTCATGACGTTTTACTCTGGAATGTCTTTCGGATACTCAAAGAGAAATTAAAGGCATCCCGTAAGTTTTAATGTTATATTATTCCCGTTGTCGTGATCTAGATTTATTTGCGACGAAATTTAAGCATTGCTCGGAATTATTTATTTTTTTATTTTAAAGTAGAAAGTAATGTTTAATTAATCCAATTTTTCAACGATAGTTTTAAAAAATAATTAACTTTATGAAATTTTTATATTAAAATTTCAATACGCAGTTAGTGAATACATTTATAAATATAAGATAGGTCGAGACACCCTAATAGATTCACACGAATGATTTGTGTAATATATTTTTGGAAATAAAATCTTTAGTAATCATATTGAAGGAAACAAGAGTAGCTGAGAAGAGTTCAAATATATACATTTAAAGCTTAAAGTAACAATGTGAGAGGTAATAGTGAAAATTTGTAAAAATTTGCAATAAGTTTTTGTGTAAATATAATTTTTCTAAAATATTATATCTAAAAAGTCTAACTTTATTAAAAGAATAACTGTATTTTTTATTAATTTATATGGTTCTTGAAAATTGTGTGGAATTTGCAACATTATTTCGAGAGAGCCCTTAAAATATTATCCTTGTTCGGAACTCATTCCATGAGTTTTTTCATAAACATTGATCAATACATCGCGATAAAATGAGGCCACGTACGAAATGTTGGCGCAATCATTGCAATCTTGAAAATCATGGAAATCTCGGTTACGAATCATCGAGATCGATACAGTTGATATCCTGTTCGGAAGGCTCATCTATACGTGCATTCGCACCGGAAAGAATTCCGAATTTACACCGCCGCGGCGGTGCGGAATTCTCTGCTCGTGCCACATGAAAAAGTCATCAAAATGTAAGTTCACATTCTGCCGCAATCCGCCACAAATACTGCAGATCCGTATCTCTGGACTCGTTTTATTTCATCTGTCTTGGGACAAAATATTCCTTAGACTCTTTCTCTTTCGATTTCACAATTCGTCTGTATTTTATTTTAATTCTCTTTCTCTCTCTGTCTCTGTCTCTTATCTTTACTTATTTGACATCTCTGGAAAACGGCGGAATGTTACTGTTTTATTGAAACGAAAGATCTCTCAGTAATCTCTCTCGCTATCAGCGAGAGGCGACGAGGAGGATTATTCATATTACATCATTTACTCTTGACTTCCTTCTCGTATTTCACCGTTGTTAAAATTTCGAAGAAGTTAGTCTCGATCCCGTTAGGTAAGCGAAAATGTAGTGTATACGCGGGACGCGCTGGGAGACTTTTTAGCGCGGCGCTTTTGATTTAGCATCGAGCCGGTGTTCTCGACATGATGTCGAGGCTTTGGCGGAGGGGTGCGAGAGAACCCCGATGAGATAGGGTAGAAGAAAATTCAAACGGGATACGAAGAGAGTGCGCGAGCGAAAAGAAGAGGACGGGAGAAAGTGGGAGGAAGAGGGGGGGACGACATCGTTCCTCGTCTGCATCCTAATTACCTCATTTTGCCGGAAACTGCTCGGAATCCAGGATACTCAGCCACCGTTAGGTTTCAGCGCCCGAACTCATCCTCGCGCCCCGGCATCGTAGAGGAAGAGAGCGAGAGAGAGAGAGGAGGTCGCAATTCCTTCTCTTACACGGCGGGAAGGAGGGAAAGATGGAGTATAGGCCGACCAGTGTGTAGGTCGAGGGAGGGCGAGGATAAGGGACAGGAGGCGGCGGAATGGCTTTCATAAATCTCCGTCGTAAAAAGAGGATTTATTTGGGAGGGGATGCGCGAGGGCGACCTGTTTTTCTCTCCCTCTTTCTCATCCCTCTCTTTCTTCGCGCGCGATTCCTGTCTTCTTTATCATCCATATGGTGCAACGCGAAACCGAGCGCGGCAAAGTGAGAGCGGATCGTCTCGTTAGCATCGCGATAAAACGCTCGTTCATCCGCCGATGTCACTCCTGGCGAGATCACTTTAAAGTCGTTTCCGCGACGCGACGTTGGTCCTCCACCCTCTGTGCCCTCTGCCCTCACGCAGTGACGTTTTCCTTAATAATTCCCTTCGCTCCTATCGTCTCCGGTCATCGACCGCGTCGTATCATCGAACGCCGACGTGTTTTTACGACGGGCTGTATTCAATTGCTGTCTTCGACATCCTCGGATGAATTCTAACTCGATGACATTGATGGACGCTTCGTGATGGGATGTCATTCGGCCATCTTTGCTCACATTGCGCATTAGCGACAATTATTGCCAGAAATATCTGCGTCTATCACCATATTCTTTATCTCATATCACAAAGCCGTTCTTAAAAATATTAATCCAAGTCAATCGAGATGGATTGATCTGGATTGTGAAGTTTATTGAAACTAACAATAATTTTAATAAGCTGAAATTTCAGCTTTTTAAACTAAAATCATGAAAATGATTTTTATATTTATTTACTCGTGACGGAATATGAAAACGCGATAATCGATTTAAAATACGCTTTATATTTATGAAAAATTGGAAAAAAATTCATCAAAATTATATCACATTAAAATAACGATTTTAACTAATATTTATTTGATGGATATATTGTATATAATTAACAAATAAAAGAGAGAGAGAGAGAGAGAGAGAGAGAAAGAGAGCGATTATTTTAATATGCAAATTTCTTTACGCGACGACGTATTAATTTTTCGCGACAGTCAAAGTAATAGCGATTCGTTCATGAAAAATAGGAAGGACGTGTACGGGCGACGCAATACTCAATATACAATCAAAAATATTCAATATTTCTGCATCGATAATGCTTTTCACGTGTTGGACGATGACGCAGCATTGCGCGCTGCCACAAACAATGAATTAATTCTACGTTATACTTTATTAAAGGCTCTTTTTCCCCAGTAAATTTCAGCACTCCCATCGCCGTTGCGCTCGTCGATGGTATGCCGTAACATGCCATTTCCCTCATTGGATAGTTTCATTATCTGTTGCACCGCAGGCTACCCTGCACATGGAGTTCAACCGAGGTTGCGTTGATATAAAATCCGAATATTCCGCGGACCAATGGCGGAAGCGCGGTGGCCGAAGGGCATGTTTTTAATATACCGTACTGTGGCCGATTTTTTGTTCTATCAATACAACAGCGAGCGAGCAGTGTATCTATGGTAACGAGATCTTATTCATTTTGTTCGTACGATGCTTGTTGAAATAGCGTTACAATTTTGCGGCAGGTTTTTTGAGGAAACTCGCGCTTCGATGGTACGTTCTCGATCGTAAGAAAAAAGAAGAACATTTTTATTTATGCGCGCGTTTGTCATATACAAGCTATCTCAGAAATATGCACATTTTCTGAAAAAAACACGAACTGGAATTTAAATTGAGAAGATTTCTTCTTGCTTTATTGGAAATGTTGATGTTTGAACTTTGACAAATTAAAAACTGTTAGATAAAAATTATATTTGACACAAGTAAACTGCGAGTTCAAATTGTATTTAATTAATGTTTAATGTAATTTTAAAATTAAAAAATTTAAGAAGAAATCACGATCAATATATAATTTTCTTTTTGAAAAAATGATTGCTACCGTATATTCTGATTAAATATTATAAATCGTTTCGTGATATGATATGTTAAAAGTGTGATTTAAAATATAACATTACGTTTTAGCATTCTGTCCCTCGAAATGAGACGTCAGCGCGCTGTATTCAAAACATTAGTTTGATTTACAATGAGTTTACTTTGCAGTGAAAAAAATTTATATTTTTTACAAAGATATTGTAGAGAGATATGATGAAAAAAATTGAAAAAGTCCAATAACTATCGGCAACTAAGTTGCACGATGTTGTTAATAGTTGTTGCGTTGAAAAGAAATAGTGTCAGATTATTTTACACCCGCTCGTTGAATCTGAAACTTGTTTAAATTTAACAAGCGATTCGATCGGTGAGATTGCATGCATGCGTTTTTTTTTTTTTTTTTTTTTTTTTTTTTACATCGTAGTCGGAGATTTATTATACAGAACGAAATACACTTCGCAAATAGATACACCTTATCTGACATATTTCTAAATTAAATACATGTTTCAGTTAATCGTTATACTAGCTTCGTTGCTGGATTTTTTGATATTTAATTCTTGTCGGGTGTCATGTGCATCCAATTATTTTCATATTGATATCGCGCGAGATCATTTTCGTCGAGGATTTTTTAGAAGAAGGAAAATTTATCGTTGTAGAAAAAATTTTTCTTCTTTCATCTTTCTCGGAATTTTTTCATAGTTTCTTCGCTTTCTTAACTCGCGCGAGATAGAAAATGTTCTCGTTTCAAGCACAAGTCAGTTCTTGTTGGCTTTCGTTGACGAAGAGTCGTTAGTGTCAGTTCGCGACACTCAGAAGTGACATCGCGAAACATCGAGATATTCGAAAGCTCTGTAAGTGCTTCCGACTAAGATTTACCTTGGGTCTCGTTCTCGTTCATTGTTGTAGTAGACAGGACTCTAAGAGAGGAGCTCTTCTCTCTCAGCCATCAACTAAATCGCGAAGGGGGACTGGAAACAGAAATACTTCGAGAACGAGATGGCAGACAATGAGATTCGTCTGCGTACAGAATTGGAAGGCTGCGATCGGATGATAGTCGAAAGATATAAGGCGCTTGGGAATAAAGCTGCGACAATTTCTCTAGGGATCTCCCGTAGGATTCATGTTCTCGTCCAACGAAAGGGGGCGAGAGCCGTTTTTTTCCTCATCATCCCGCAACAAAACGAAATCTTCGCGCATCTTCCAGAACAATGATCGACGGCATACAAATTAAATTCATCTTACAAGAGGCGTGAGACATCTTTTCGTTCCTTTAAAAAAAAATTCTCCTCTTTTGTCGGATTTTAATTTTGATTTACGGAAGTATACTGCGAAATATTAATATTCAATACTTTCGTGATGGATAGCGGTGAGAATTCGTTCAGAAGATTTTAAAAATTTCCGGCATATATAAGGTGTACTAACGATATTCGAAGTGCAGTGAAAAAAGTGATATTTTTATTGGAGAATTTTTTCGTTGCCCCGATAAATTTGTCGCAGCAACTGAAGAATAGAGATTTTACTAAAAAGTCTTTTTTCCAAAAGAGAGAGAGAGAGAGAGAGAGAGAGAAAATGCTATTACACTACCACACATGATAGATCGCCCATGGGCTATGTAACTTGCGATTCGTGAATTGTCATGAATCCTATATCAAAGCCAGAGGGGTTGAAGGATGGTATGTACATAGTTTGGCAGACAGCTTCAGTAAATATATGCGCAAAGTTGTCTGCTAGAGATACTCATGATTTTGGAAATTGCTACGAGCTACGCTGCTGAGACTGATTAGAGTAATTTTCTCTAACCTTGAAGTACATACACACGATCCGGAAGTTATGATCAATTCGTTCGTTTTCCTCTCGCGGATCGTAGGTATTCATTTAGACGAGATCAGCTGACGGTGAGAGAAACGGCGAACAAGTGTTGCTAGGAACAATATACTTTGGAATTTTCTGTAATTTGCTGTCAATCTTTATGTCACTTTGTAACAAGTTATCGAGATTGTTACATTTGCATTATGATTTCTGTAGGTTTATTAGAAGAGATTTGATAATATAAAATATGTTTTTTTGTAATATTTTATATATTAGCGGTAAATCATTTTTTCGAAACCATAATTATTTAAATAAAGCTTTATTAATGTTACAACCACGTGAAAATGATTTCTGCGTTTATTCGCGGTAATAAAAACGTCGTAATTACGATTAAGATACATTTATTTTGCAGCATTAAAAATGGTTAAATATATTTACACACAGTCTGTAATCAGAAAATTTTAACGGAGGAAATAATACAATAGATTTCGAGATTTCGCTCTCCGAAATCGCGATTCAGTCGCGTCGCCTTGCTTGTCATCGCGTCAACAACAACCACAAAGTGCACCGTCATCACGTCATCGTACAATCTTGCACGATCGTTTAACGCGTTACGGTGATTGGGACGAACGCCGTTGAATCCCGGTCAATCAAAACGCTTGACACACTCGCTCGAGTAGTTTACAACAGTTAGCAGGAACGAACCCGAGGTTCCTAGTTACCGGAAGCACGGTCGAAGTCGGACAGAGCGAATATTGGCCTTGTGCCATATTGCCGTAAGAGTGCCCGCACTTACCGGCTTTCACTACGGTGTAGTAGTTTCTCGTTCTATACTGCTTTATTGAAGATCGTAGTCAGTTTCGTCTTTAGCATGTGATATATCGCGCTTTTCTTCTGGCGCTTATGCCCTCAATAAGAATCTCATAATGCGTCGTTTACCGGAAGAAACCTTTTTGCACCATTTATCCTTTTTCTGATAAATAGATTGATAGATCAAATTTTCTTCTTTGATATATACTATTGTATTTTCATTTTAAATGTAATTTTAGATCTCAGATATATAAAATCCACACTCTTGTATGCTATTGATTCTATATATGAAAGAACACATACTGTTTAAAATTACTAACTAAATATTTTTTTATCTTTTAATATATTATATTATTTTAATATAATACAAATATATTTTTTAAATAACTGTATTTTGACACATTAGTATTTACTTTTATATGCGATTCATGTATATATATATTTTACTTATATATATATATACGATGTTATTATTGCGATTAGGAAGTTGTTTGTGCGAATGCGAACATATAATATATGTGGATGTATAAGGTACTCGATATATGTATATCCGTTGTGGTTACAACACGATGAACGGTCAGCACCGACAATAATTTCTAGGATAGGAACACTCGGTATATTTCGCGAACTGAGTATAGTCTTTTTGTAGATGCTATGTTGGAGTTATTAGCACCGTGCGACACTCGTTGTTCTTCTCGCTGTACTATCGCGCCATACCGACCGCCTCCACTCGCGCTACGCGTAATTTATCGTGCTCACTGTTGTATGTGTATGTGTGTGTATATATATTCTGGTATGAAAACTTAGCAAGAGGCGAAACAAGAGTGTAAATGAACAAATAAACATTTCGGAGAAATATTACATTATATTAATGAGACATTGAATAAAATTCATTGAATGAAATTGTAATTATATCGCGAAGAATTGCAAATATTACTTAGAAAAATAACTATTATTCGTCGCATTTATATGTTCTATGAGAGAGAGAGAGAGAGAGAGAGAGAGAGAGAGAGAGAGATGATAAAATTATAAATGCACAGAATATTATTATAATAAAATAATCTCGTTATATATTAAGCAATTTTGTGTGCATACATATAAATACTATCGTTGTTCTTTTCAATCGAAAAAAATTACTCGTGTTATTGTCTCATATAATATGGTTCGAGAAAGATAACTTTCTTTATTAAATGATAAAAAGTACAAGTTTATGTCATTCGAGACACCCATCCCATTGAAAGAATGTTGGCGACGGGGATGGGGTGGGGTGGGGTGCGGGGGGAGGTGAGGGGTTCCATTTCTCGAGGTGATTGGTCAGCAAATTTAGATTTGTCAGAATGAGTTTATCCAACTTGGAACAATGCAACAAAATTCGCTTGTTAACGTCCACGTATATCTTAAAGATCAATAGTCAAGCTATTTGGCACTTACGACCGCGATGTCTATCTGCTAACGGAGCAGAAATCGGATTACTTTAACGAAACTAATTGTGGAAATCAAGTTTCGTATATCTTATGTACTCGAACAACTTTTTTAGGATAACTTATTTTGCTAATATTGAAAAACCGAGATATGATAATCGTGTTTTAAGGAAATAATTCATAAGCATTAATTTCTCAATATGTACGGAAAATTTTAAAATTAATTTATTGATTATTTTTTTAGGTGCAAAATATTTTTAAAATCTTATTTTATTATGACACTTTTACACATTAATAAAAATATAAAAAGGCGTAAACGTAATCTCTCGGAAAAATAATCTCTAATAGAAAAAAGAAATTAAATCTTAAGTTCATAATTAAACATATCTGTGTATTGATAATATTTTAGGTAAGAAAGAAAAATTATACGACAACAATGAACAATCCTCAAGTGCATCTTTGTCAGTCACAAAAATATTGATACGAGAGAATACATATTTACAGTCGATAAGTGTATATCTATCTGAAAATAATTCAATATAGAAATGTATCACAACCGGAGGGATATACGCATCGATCCGCGATTTGTTTGTCCGCGAGTCGCGCCGGTTTCATCTCGGAATCTTGAGAAACTAGAAAGTTTCTCGTAGGAGGAAAGTATGTTTTGCTTCGACGAAAGTTTTCCGACTGGTCGTATGTTTTTTTAATGTACACACGCAATATCATAAAATTCCGTCGCGCGACTCGATGTTCATCTAACGATATCGTGCCCATTCGATTTGCTGTTTATTAGGGAAACGGAGAATCCATCGTGAAGCCGGCTCGGGATTGACAATAGTCTCTCTCTCTCTCTCTCTCTCTCTCTCTCTCTGTCCCTGTTTTACTCGGATTCTAACAAAACCAATTTGCGGGAACCTCGGGCCACGTAGAGTCAACTATCTCTCGGGCACGCCGGACGTCGGTGCGACGTACGAACGGCCGGTCGTTAAGCGCAGGGATCACGTAGCTCTTTGATAAAGTCCCGGGTCGTTTCTTTCGTTACGACCCTAGCTCCTTATCCCGTTCGAAGGGAAGTTCGCGTCGCGCGTGTACTTATCGAGCGTGCCGGAATCGGGACATTTCTTACCGCGCTGGCCCGCGCTGATAAGGCGACATCGAATTTTTCTCACCGTCAAAAACGGGCTCTTTAATAAATTTCAGATATATTTGACATATATAGTCCGCGCTTTCGGTTGTGATGCGCCTGAATTGATATTGCCGATACCGAGGAGCTGAGTATCGAGGAGATACGCGAGAAAATTGAAAACTTGAGATAAAGTAACTCTTAAGCGTTAAAAATAGAGATCGTAAGATAAACTGCTTTTATAAGTATAAATATTATCATCGAACAAAGTTATAATACTTTGCTTCTGCAACGTGTGAAGGTCCTATTAAAACATAATTTTAAAATTTGTATCTGAAAAATTAATCAGTAAATTAGTTTCATTAAGCTTTCTGTAGATATTGAGAAATTAATGTTTACGAATTATTTCCTCGAACATGATTATAGAAATTACTTTTACCGCAGTACAAAGTTATCTCAGATATCTATAGGGAAAATCCGTAGAGTAAAAAAATCTATATCTTTTCTCCTTGATTTGCGCTGCTTTGTGCTCGTTAATCTCCTTCCTTTCCGCGATAATATACCGTCGTTGGCATCGATGCGCCAGATTGGATTCTATCGAGTTCGCTGAATGCCTTTGATCGTTTTCCGCATTGTCACGGGAAGCAAGAGGGAGGGCAAGCGACAACGGCCGCGTTAAAAATTAACGTTCTTCGAGATTAACGGCGTCGGTGCTGCTGCAGGCGCGTCCGAAAATGCGGGTGAATGAGTTACGGACGGGACGTTAAGTCTTGTAGATTTTCATTAAGTGCTAACGCCGTCGGGCTTTCCGCAGCGGCCTTCCCCAATGGCAGCGCGTACGGGCACGAGGGGCGAGAAAACTAAAAAATGAGAAGGTCGTATTTTCCGAGTTCAGTACGTCCGCCCTTTGGTATGTTAATTCATTGCCGTGCTTCCCGCCTTCCGCTTTTCCCGTCTCACCCTCGCGCATTCTCTTTCTCTCTCTCTCTCTCTCTCTCTCTCTTTTTAGTCCCCGTCTCGGTGCATCTCCGTCATTGTACGCTTGTTCGCGTCGTTTATACCGTCGCTTCATCCTAGGATCAATAACAGGACATCCTCCGCGATTTCATTAACGTAAATTCGAAATGCAAGTTTAGCGCGAAACAAGAAGCGGAACGAAGTGCGTTTCAGTTTGTCACTTGCCATCCTTTCTCGAACACCTAAGTACTTCTCGCATCGAAGACTGCATTTATTTTGATGCGTGAGATTTACGCGTAAACAACAAATAATATATCATACTAAATAGAATATTGAATCTACTCTAATTTGTTCGAATTTTATATTATTTCTATTTTATATTTTTCACATATTATTATAGTTTAACTTCATTGACTTTGTATGTAAATTATTTGCATTTATTCGCTGTATGAATTATGTACAACTGTTAAACAATTTTTCTTTAAGAAACTTTTTCTATAAATATAACAAACACATTGCAAGAAGAGAGTAGTATAATATAGTATAATAATATGATATTATAATCTCCGTCAAACTTGATCGACCAGCACATTTCGGAGCTGTTAATTTTGGGCTTTAAAAAGTTAGACCAGATTAGAAGTCCGTCCTTTGCAAAAAAAGCCGCGACTCAACGATGCCAGACAGTTAATAATTCAAAGCCAAGATCGGTGCGAAGTTTTTAATGAATCGCACGAGTTTCTTGCACAAGCTCTCGGACGCAGGAGCGCGTATCTTTTATCGGCCATTTTATGCGAGAACGGCAGCTAACTTTTCTTTTCGCGTGTAAACCCATCTTGATTGAAATCACGGACGAATGAGATTTTTTTTTATAAAGAAATATATAAGCATTTATTGTAAAATTTATATGCTGGATATCAATATTAATATTATTAACTTATCTAAAGTTTAATTCGCTAATCTTTTCTTTTTTCCATTGTGAATTAGGACTAGCGATTATTCTACTGTAAATTATTTTTACAACATATGATACACATCCATATCACATTCCCATTTATAAATAAATAAATTTCTGAATATTATATTTTATTTTTAATATAGAGGAATCCACTTTCCTAACGTGAAAATCATTTATTAAAATAATTTCATCACAAAAGTTGTATGCGATGCGTGGAAAACATTCCAAAGAACGCATATTTACAATTTAAAATAAAAATAATACGTATCTTTTTATTATCGATGTTAATCAGCGTTTGCACTTTTTCAAGAGATAAATGCAATCTGTTTATTCGTGCCAAAATGGAAATAATAACACCTCGGTATACGCGGTCACACGGCGCAGGAATTATTTTGGCAACGCGAATTAAGATGATCCTGTCCATGATTTCGTATAAAGTTCGCCAAATACACCGGGCCGGTTAATTGACGTAGTTTTAAGAGTATCCCGGAAATGTTGATTGCTACAACAAGTTTCTAACGTTCAGTCAGCATGTCAGTTTGTTTCGTGCCGCTGACCAAGAAAACCAAAGTTTCCAAGAGCACAGGTGTACGTACGTCAGGCCACGTACAAAGTAGCAGTCTCAACAAACTTTTGTGAAGACGATCAGATTCTGCAGGATATATCGTCTTTACAAATTGTCAGCCTTTTTTTTCTCGCGTCTAATTAACACTCGTCATTACGTGTACAGTAACAGCCGTGACAATTATTTGAATCATATTATGGCGCGATAAATAATATCTAGCTCAAAAATTAATTTTTCCTAATATATGTATACATTTTTCGGTAATATATATACGTTCCAGTAGGGAAGAAAAAAAAGAAAGAAAAAAAAACCGATTATATAAATAAAGCGAAAATTAACTTAATTATTTGTCCATATTTTTTATTTGAAATTAAATGAGTAAATATTTTACGCTATATTTGTACATATTGAAATAAATGAAAAATATTCGTATTCTCTATACAGTTCGTGTATTTTAAAGTTTAGGTGAATATAAAGTGCATGTGAAGAGGAGAATTTTCACGATCCCGATAGAGACTATTTCGTCGTTACCGCGACGCGTGATCGCGCAATGTTTAAGCGTAGATGGGGGCCAGCCGTTCCGTCTGCGCTGTATTAAAGTCGAATATCGACGTTCAGAGTTTTTTTATCTGCCATTTGTCGTGTATCCTGGCGTGCGAAACGTATGCGCGGGATGCCGACGCGGGCTTTATAGAACCGACGTGACGGGAACACCGAAACGCTCTTGACTAGGAAACGTCGAATACCGGCTCGACTCGCCTCGGCAAGTGGATAGGTCCGAACGAAATTTGACGCTTAACGAAACTCTAGTCACAAAGGCCCGGGCTGCCAGCGAATAGCCTATCTACGGGTTATCCCCGGAATTCGACACTGAGACCCGGGCCGCGCGTTAACGCCAGATGGATATTCTGTCCGGGCGTTGCCTTAGGCTACTCTAGGATGGAGCTACGGGCCATAAAGCTGTAACATTCCACTTTATCCTGCTTTGTGCTTAAAACGGCCCAAAGTACCCGTTAGATTTTTATAGCGAGATGTGTTAAATCGAAGAAGGGTCACTTGGGCGCGACGCGAGTTGGCGTAACGTTGTACGATGGGTGACGAAATTAATGCTCATCGTTAGCTTAACATTTATTGTTCATTAAAAGTATTTATCCTTGAGCTAATATATATATTTTTATGATTGTATAAAATTTCACAAGAGTTAATAAAAATTGGTGTAAAAAAAAACGTTTTCTCTTTAATCAGTTATTGAAGTAATAAGTAAACTGCTTATTCGATACATGAGATTACAATGAGCAAATTTTAGAGTGCACGAATTTATCAGGAGAATTACAATTTCTCAAATTTTCGATTAAGTCTCCTGCAAAATTTTCTCTTTGCAATTTAAATCTGTCTGACTTTCGGCGCTTCGTTACAATGAAAAAAGATACTTCGATACACGCGTTTCCCCTCGAGATATCCGGATAGTGTGTGATACCGGCATGGAATGTAACCTTGAAGTGCCCCGAAAATTGGTGTACAGAAACGCGTGCGACGTATCAGAGCGAATTAAATTTTGTCTCCTGTCTGGCGGAAACGTCCTCGCTTCTATCTTAATGCTAGCGGTTATCTTTCCGTAGATAACGAAAGCTGACATTCTTCCGAGATAACGAAAATGTCCCCCAAAGTACGACAGTAGATATATATATACTCGATGGTGGTCCCGCCCGACCAGAGAGTCGCAGAATTCGCCCACCTTATCCGACAGGAGAGCAGATTTGCGATTGCGCGATTATGCGACGTCGCGGGGGCGCGCGGAGCAAGAAATCGCAGGAGGGAAGACCCTACGTATAGCGGATGAAGTCAACTGAATCTCGTTTTCGTTCTCCTCGATAACCGAGTGCCTTTGATAAGGACACGAGGGTATCTTCGAGACCGTCCAATATTGAGCCGGGTCTGGAACGTGATTCGAATTCCGTTATTATATATATATATATAGTAGCAGCTTTTTGTCCAACTTGTTATTAAAATGAGATAAATGGTACTTATCAACGTCAAGTCGAAATACATAAAAAAAGCAAAATAGAAATATTTTTCATTATATTTCTTTTTTTATAATCTTTTTTTTTATATTATATTATATTGTTGTTATTAATAAATATTTTCTCTAATATTTGTGTACGTGTATAAAGAAATCTTTCTACAACCAAGCATGTTATAAGATTATGTAAAACATAACACTAAGTGAAAAAATGATAGCAAATTATTTAAGAGTTTATAATGCTGAAACTCAACAACGGATATTTGCATAATAATAAATTAATGGTAATCCGATTCGCTGCGTTTGCCTCGCAAATTGCACAAAATATACTTTACATTTTCATTTAATGGAATGATCTTTCCAATGCGATGTCATAATGTACATTTTACATTCGTCAATTTTTTAAGGACTTGAACTGTCGAGATTAAAAAGATCCGAGTGTAAATTCATTATTTGCCTTATAACGACGTGTTGGTTATTCGATGTGAGAATGAAGTCGAAAGATACGGAGAACACGAGCGACTTTATTTCTACATTCGGTTTACATTCACGATGAATACTTTTATGCCCATTATCCCGGATGTTAAAACTTGTCAATGCGCCATAAATGGTTCCGTTGTCGGGCGGAAAACTTTTTAACGATCGGTGATTGCAAGAGTGTCGATAGCTTATCATGCTAAACGACGCTATTTCAATGGTGGTATCACTGGGAAATATAATCGTGGACATATCAAATTGCAAATTATTTAAAAACGGGGCTATACTATTAATAAATGGTTATTTTTAAAGATCGACATAATAACAGAAATCAATGCTTCTTCGGTTTATCATCAATTGACGGTTAACGCGATTTTATATCGTGTTTCGTGCTATTCCTTCCACAATGGCAAAAATATTATAAACTCGGTTTGCGTATACCTATGCGGATTTATCGTTCTACAAATCATAATTTTCCCGTCAGTTGTGTCATTCGAGAATCGACGCGACCTACTTATCATTCGCGCGCTTGTGCCATGAAATGTATTTCCGCGACTACGGCACTCTCTGAATATTTATTATTAATGTGCTTAACATAATTTACAATATGCATCCGTTTTATTTTATGTTTGAATTAAAATTATGTATAGCATCCATCACATATGGAATATCAAATTACGGATAAATGCGCTTTGCGCAGTTTTATTCATTATTATTTCGAATAGTAGCAAATGTATAAATTTGACAAGAATCAAAGAAACAAATATATATATATATATATATATATATAATCTCTATGAAAACAATATGAATTGTACAGTTTAGCATATCTTTTAAATATTCAAACACAATTATATTTAATACAGTTTGTAAAGAGAATGAGAAAAAAGGGAGAGCTTTTATCGATTGTAAGAGATAAATTTAGATGTCTCGAGATATAATTGACTTAACAGAAATATAATTCTTTTTTTCTCGAGAATGATTTAAGTGTAATTTACATCTGAATAATGTAAATATAATAATTCTTTTTTTTTTATTAATTATTTTATCTTTAAAGGAATTAAATTATTTACTTTTATTAAGAGAAAAAGTTTATCGCGATACTAATAACATTTAACGTAGAAAATCAGAGTTTAATCTAGTTTATATTATTTAACAACAATTGGCAACAATTAACAAGAACTTCCAAACTTGCAGAGAACGTCTGTTTTCGAAGGGATGACATTACGAGATATCGGATAATATTTGACGATGAATTAACTGTTGCCAGGTTGCCGTGCTCTATAACATCCGCGCGCATCGATTATCTGCGCTCCAATTATCCATGGATAATAAGCGGTTCGTATTTCGCAAAGAGGCTGCGCGATCGTATCGCGTCCACAGGTTTAACGTGATTTTAAAGCGCAAGTGAGGGGTCAGATCGCTCTGAGAGGATATGAGGAAAAATCGAATCGACTGACTAATCGGCTAATCATAAAGAAAGCATATTGTCGTATCTAGCGTGCATACCAGCATGTAATATCGAAGATTCTCTCTCTCTAGGCGCGGCCTAGAGTGAGAGCGAGTATACGAGAATGCAGACGCGGGTAATAGAGTAACGCTTGTTCAGGACGGCTCGCATTCGGAGAAGGTATCTACAGCCAAGCGACATTGGCAATTGTATGACGAAGAGAGGAGAGGAAGATCCGAGATAAGTACTCGAGACAATCGCGGGAGCCGCGATTTAATATTAACGCGAACGCGCGTCGCATCGCTCCCCCGACAGCGTTGATTACACTTCATTGTGCCTCTCTCCCATCTTCGGTAATCTATATACGCCTGCGTGTGCTGTGCCGTGTGATGCATATACCGCGATATATCCGTATATCAAATGTGTTCGTACCAACGGAAGCGAGGACCAGGGCTATTCACGCCGTCGATGCGATACAGGAAGAGAGAAAGAGAGATATAGAGAAGGAAATATGGACAGGATGAAGAGGATGACGAAAAGGCAAGCAGATAACGAGAGCGTTTCTGAAAATCGGAATTTTGGACCGATCCTCTTCCGCTCGACGTGTTCGTCTCTCGCCATGCATATTTCCTCCGAAGATACCGAGTTTTATCATGTTTGATCTTTCGATTTCGCTGATTCGCCAGCGGATCATTTCTGCGATCGTACACGTTTAAAAACGTGTTTGATTACGTGTTCGATACTCTATTTCGAAACCGTGGTATATCGATTAAAAAATTGGTTATCAATTTTCTCGTGAACTGTACAGGACTGTTTTATTTCTAGAAAATAATTTAATAAATGTGTTCTTTCTTTTCGTGCGCCTAATGTGACATTTATACGCTTCAATTAAATAACAATATACAATATAAATAAACGCACGCTTTTATATGAGTATATAATTTTGTAGATCATCTATTTCTTGTTAAGATATTACATTATATATAGAAAAATAATTTTATCCTAATTTTATTCGATATTTCGATTATTGTATATTAATTAAGTAAAGTGCAATAATCTCTTATAGCTTAGAAGCGCGTATACTGCGGAGCGTCATTCGCTCATTCAAACTTTGGCGTATGTCTATTCTCCTACGAGCTTAGTGGCAGTTGAATTGAAATATCAAGCCTTACTGTCGTGCATCGTGTGTCGTGTGCGCGAAACCCAGGTGTGTTCCATCGAAAATTGGAAGGCGGAAGAACGGCAGAATATGGCGGTGTCGGCGCGCAAGAACGGCGCGTGATTAGCATGTCTTTCGAGATTGATATATATCTCTGGAGAAGAACGTGACCGCGTTTGCAATCAACGTGTCGCGCTCCTCCGGGTTCGAAATCGTCATCGCCACCTGTCGATTGTGCAATTTGCGTGGTCGCGCGTCAACGCGGCATAGATCGACGACCGTCGAGTCGCGCTAGTCGAGGACGTGTCCCGATGAAAATTTAATTACACCCTTCGGATTTGGCTAGATTCGTATATTCGCCGATCTATATCTGGAGCATATTTTACTTAATTTAATCAAGATTTTGTTATCTTTCGAAAGACTAAAAAAAATTTCTTAAATCTTAACTAAGAAAAAAAAAAAATCTTTTGGCTTAATATTTCTCTCGTTTGAAATTAATTTATTAGTTTGAAAAAAAATAAAGAATAATTATTATAAAAAATTGTAGAAACGTAATAATTTATTAGGTATATGAAAAGGGATAAAATTAATATGTTCACTTAAAAATATATAAGTTCAATTTATTTTGTATGTACTTTACTTTGTTCTCTCTGTTGATATTTATATTATAAATCTGAAATCAAAATATTCAAACTTGACATAATAGATTTACTACGGTTGCGTTAGTACGGTTAAATGTGAGAAATTATTCAATACGTATTATATTGTTTCAATCTGATACAATTGTTTTGTGTTTATAATTAATATCGTGCTCGAGTTAACGAGAACGATGATTTTTCTCGGATCAGAATTACGCGATAGTGCGAAATGATTATATTTCAATGATATATTGTTGATGAAAATCAAAAGATTTTACAATCGATTTTGTAAAGCGTTGCAGTATAATACCATATATAACGTTCGATTGCAATTCATTTCTCTTCAACGACGACCTAGCCTGTTCCAGTTGCTTTTACGTATTGTTGTATGAGTGGAGCATAACATAATGTCAGAAAAATAATTGTATCGCTACGATTGAAATTGCAATTGTGCATTGGCTTGTAATATTTTCGGCTAATTTTGTTTTATTTGATATCGTTGATAAAAAAAAGATCTCTCAATTAAATATTACTTTATAACTATAGCCTAATAAAGCAAGAGTTGTTTTATGTGCGCATATTTCTCATACAAATTAACGAAAGGTCTACGATCCCATTTATCTCAGAAACTGTGTCTGAATATAAATCTTGTTTGCCGAGTAAAGTGTGCGTTTTCAAGGTGTACTCTTTGTTCAGTTCGCGGCGATGTAACATGACTAGCCGGCGTCACGTCAGCTCGTGCATTACACGAACCGCTCTCTTGATAATTTAGTAGTACGTCCGGCTTTCGCCGTGGCATAAAATCCATTAATTTTCTTTCGGACACGATGAATATACCCGGCGCGACGTAAATTAAATCGTTATTCGGATTTCGCGCGGTAAAATTAAATGCGAATTTAAACAAAATCCTCTTTCGTGTTGAGCGCGCGCGCATGTCTGTGGGTTTTTCATTATATTCGTGTAATTTAGCTTGACATTTGTATTCAGAACGTGTCAGATTGTTTATGGAATTGCCGATAATTTTATTTAAATCCCGTAGCTGTGGATTGGATCGTTATCCGACGTGATAATTATGCGCTTTATTTCTTTCGCAGATTTTTTCGTCGCTCTTTCGAATTTATCTCAAAGATACTTTGTAATTATATAGTCAAACCGGATTTAAATTCATACTATGGCATATTATTAAATAGAACTTCCATTGTTATTAGTTAATTAACAAGTTCACCAATTAGAGATTGCCGGAAGTACCGTGAAGACCGTGAATTCGCTTATATATATAACGAGGTACTTCCATCAGTGGATTAATAAAAGATTCAGTAATTCCAGAGCCGCTTCGCTTGTAAAGTTACGTAAGGCGTCGAAGGACTTTTCGCGGAACGTAAATGTTTAATTGAAATTCTGTCTCGCGATCTGTTTGTTCTTTCAAACAGGAACACTTAAAATATGAAGACTTCTTTGTTCGTCGGGAGAAAGACGCTTGTCCATTTAAGGAGAATTGATCACCAAGATTTCATTACGTGCGATTATCATTTACGATAAAATATGAATTTAGCATAACATGAGCTGCAGGATAATAATATTAATATACTAATATATTATAGCGCTATCATGTATATATTTTGAACGATTATAGCAATTTTGCAATTTTGAAATTTGCATGAATATCTCGATGCAATTTATTATCCTCATACCGTTCACCGATCGATGGTTCTCCGACCATGCGTTCGTCTATATTCGTCGTCCTGATGCGAGATCAAAGCGAGAGAAATCGGATTGAATCCCTCAGGGTCGCTGGCCCTTTCGATCATTCTCACCCCGCGAGAAGGATGCTGTCGCGCGTGCTACGAGACCTATGGTAGAGAATTCTCCTATGGCACAGAGACATTGACATAGTGGCACTAGCTCTTGGCTAAAGACGGTTCACCTCTGACCCTCGAAGCACCGGCAGATTAAGGGATGAATACACGTATAGACATTAAACTGTCGGTGCAATGGCTGCTAGCTCGACCGAGCGAGTAGGAGGGACCGTTGCCTGATTAGCATTCTAAATTGAAGCGGTGCGGTCGAACCATCGTCGTCGGAGCAGGTCCAGTTTAGTTCGGGGGTAATTCAGAATAGACTCTCTCTCGCTCTCTCTCTCTCTCTCTCTCTCTCTCTCTCTCTCTCTCAGCCTTCCCCATACTATCCACGCGTCCTCTGGACAATCCTCTGCCGATATCGTTCGTCAATCCTTCTCTCTCGCTCAATATTAGTTTCGTCTTTCCGTCCTTCTCGGCTCTTCGCGATCGGCCATCAGTTAAACCGGGCCTATGCCATACATTCACGATAGCTTAGACATTTGCATTAATCGGCAACCCTTCGTGTAATCGTGTCGGACCGCTCTCACTGACCGATGTAGGGTACTCGAGTTACTTCGTATTGCGCGTTTCATCTCGGAGAACCGACCGATCTGCGATCATTACAACTTTTCCCATTGTTATCATTGTTTTAGCCACTCTCCTTCTTTTTTAAAAATTTCACCTTCTATGCTACTTTTATTATGATTTTTGTATAAAATAAATTTGTTGAAATTTGTTTGAAAATTGTTGTTTTCTTAGACACAGATCTCAGTTTATAATAATTATAAAAGAACTTTTTACATACTAGTAATATTAATTTAATGGTTTAGTATGTTGCAATATTTACAAAATCATGCGAGTATTTGACATGAACTGCTCGAACTTGATTAATTATGTTAATCAGAAACATTTATTAGAGATTATATAAGTTGCAATGCATTCAATAAATAGATTGCGAATGAGGAAACTTATTAATGAGTCTAATATTGAAATATTATCTATACTATTTATAGTTTCATATTATACATATTTATATTTTAGTAATTATCTATCTATTAATAAATACTTTTGTTAAATATTTTAAGTTTGATTATATAAAATTTATCGGCGATTAAATGGATGCTGTTAAAAACGATATTCAAATAATATTTGCTTCTATTTAGCAAAATTCCATGTTTTATAATTCCATGTTTTATAATTTTGTGTTTTAATTTTCGGACATTATATATGATAATCAAGATATTATAATGTGTTCATTTTTTTTAGTGTAATATATATATATATATATATATATATAGAGACGGCTAAATAATTAAATTAAATAACTCAATATAAAAACTGCTGTCTTGTATATTGTTAAATTTAATCCTTGGGGTGATGAGCTATTAATAATATACAGAGACGAGATTGCATAGAAAACGAAATGCATAATATAGCACCAGAATGATACAGTCAGTCGTTGCAATAATCACCATTTATAATGGACAGGCTGTCTCGCGAAGAAGAGTAGGAAGGAAGAAATAAACAGAGGCAGAGAGAGAGAGAGAGAGAGAGAGAGAGAGAGAGAGAGAGAGAGAGAGAGAGATATGGAAGAGAGAGAAACTGACAAATGACCGACGATCTCGCATTGCAAAAACAGTTGCACTCGTGGCCCTTTAAGTCCCTTTCTTCTTTTCGACTTCGATTCATTCATTTCCTCATCCCGCGGCCATTTTCTACGCATTCTGCAGTCGCCATGGCGACGCCCGCCGCGGGTGATTATAGCCGGTACCTGCTAAAGCCTTCCTTAATTAACGCGGGCTTAAGCCATTTTCGTAACGACGTTCTCTCTGGTGCGCCTTATATAATGCAGGAGGGATACCCTTATGTGTATGTGTGTGTTTCATATATATATATAGTATTATTATTATTATTATTATTCGCGAAAATATATATTTGTTTTTGAATTATCTTTTATTTTATTTATCTCGATTCGATCGATATTCAATACACGAAGACGCATGCATAAAAAAGTAGGAGATAAGGAGTGCAATAAAATCTCTGTGAGTCATATTCAATTGTTAAAATATTTTCAATGTTTTAGGGAAATTATAATAAAGATCTTTTGTTGAGAGTTTTAAAAGATTTATCATTGTAGAATGCATTTAATTACTTTTTGTAACAACAGAATTGAGATAATATGAATATATATTACTGCCTTTGTATAAAATTGCTCATTAAGTACATAATAGCGAACGAACATGGTAACGTTAGTTTTGTTTGAAACTGAATGAATAAGCTATTACGTTGGATAAGAGCAGACTTTTGTTTTCGTAGCAGAAGGATAGAATAATTGTTATCATACTTAAAAAATAAAATATGTAGTTTTACTCACGTCAAATGCTTTAATTAAAAATTCATAGGTATCGAGTATTGATCATAAGTTGAGATACGGATAATAATGAAATTTATAAATAAAATTTATTATTAATTGAATTAGTTTTAATGGTTAACCTGAAAAAAGTAATTATTTGCGTGATATGATTTGCACGAGATTTTATAAGTAGATTTTTTAAGGTAGACTGACTCATCTTCTGTACGAGAGTGTTCATGTGTTTATTATATCTTTAAATACACGGGCAGCAAAAATACACGGACGCGTAAAAATTCGCGAGGGACCTATAATAATGTGCAAACACTGCCGCCTAGCTTGTGTTTGCCCGACGATAAATTTACCTTCTATAAGATAAAAGAGGCAAAACGCGCGCGTCTCTTAAAGAGACGCCCTTAAAGTCAGTTGTAAGCTCGAAGCATTTGACGGTATTCAAGCTGAAATATATATATATATATAAGATATTTTTCTTATTTCGCAAGCGGAAGTATATTGTCAATGCAAACAGCCGGTTTGCATAACGGTAAAAGAAGTATACGGAGTATCATCGGTCGAGATCATAATTTTGAAGCGTTACTATATTATGTTAATTACTTCGCGCGTTGCCACTCGCCGATGTGTTTGAAATTTTTGGCTTTGTGTGCGATAATTCACGGGTGCACGCAGAGAATACGATATAATTAGTAAACTTAATACGTCCGAGTTAACTTTTCTAAAACACTCAACCGAGCCTTCACTCGCAGCTGCCAACGTAGGCGCAACTATTAATCGCCGCTAATGTCGGCGAAGTTGATCATCAGCGATGGTAAAGTTTTCTCTCGCTCTTCCCCCCCCCCCCTTCTCTCTCTCTCTCTCTCTCTCTCTCTCTCTTTCCCTCTCTTCTTTTTTCCTAATAAAACTGGGTTAAAATCTGTTCGTTTCATTTAAACGCTTTATATCTGCTTTGTATCCGCCACTCTAAATTGCTGGTTTTTAATTAAGGCGATTTCGAAAAACATTACGGCATCGATCGATTTGCGCCACGGATGCCCCGTAATTTCCTACTCTCTCTCTCTCTCTCTCTCTCTCTGCTCGAAATCAGGTTGCACAACGCGTGACAGCTTACGGACAAAGCCGTCGCTCGTTATCCGCAATCGCACTTGCTTATACGCTGCAGTTCGAGATGATGTAGGGGCCGCCGTGAAATATCGTTCACACCCGCCATTATCGCGAATAAGCCTTTGTATATATGAATATAAAGATGTACAAGGCTAATCGAGTCGGCAGTTCTCTTTAGCTTGTGATTATATATAAGCTGCAAACGGTTCGTAATTTCTTAATCTATCAACGAATGTTTTAGGCAAGATTGGTGCGTAGGGTATATTTCTAAAAAGCTCTGCCTTGCCTCTGTTAACAATAGCGAAAGATTAATATATGACTTTTTACGATTTTTTTTTTATCTAGTTTTCATATTCGAGATGAATTAAGGGAAATAACATGTCTACCAGAAATTTATTAAGATATATACATATATGTGTATGTATGTATATATACATAATTTTATAAAATGCTTAAGATGTATATATCTTGTACTTTCTGCTTGTAATTTTTGTAACATGGTTTCAAAAATGCGATTTTTAGAAAATCTTGAATAAAAATCGACGCGATGTATTCATGCTGCTTCTGAATAATATAACGAATATTAATTATGCATTGAAAACGTGCAATTTCATTCAACGAATAAAATGCTGTAAAACATAAACACGCGCAAATAATTATACGAGCATGAAAAATACATGCGTCAACTTATACATATTTTATCGCGCCCTATTCACAAAATATCCGATGACATCTCGTTTAGTATTTTTTCTCGCATATTTATTGTTAGTGACACGTTCCCTTCATATGAGTGAATATTAGCGGAAACCATTTAAAAATGACAAATGCGGCAGCATCATCTTTGTCCGTTATTACAATAATACGTAATTCTCTATCTTAATATTTTTAATTTTTATTTTGATTAGAGTAGTTTTATGTTGTTTCTTTACGTAAGTAAAAATTTGCGTAATTGAAAAAAGAACACATTTAAATTATTTTTTTCAATTGTTGAATCTTAAAAAAATATATAAGTATAAGCGAAACATGGCCGTGAATTGTCTAATGGATCTTTTTTACTATCTATTTTTATTTTTATTAATCTTTCTTTTCTCTCTCTCTTTAATATATGTAATAATATTACAGATAACAATATTTCTTGATAAGTTGATATTTATAGAGTTAATAATTTTTTTTTCGACTAATTTTCGAGATATAATTTCAATTAGAGTTATACAGAAGAAGCGAGAAGGATTCAAAGAGTTTGAGAGTTGTCATACTTTCCAACGTATCGCTTTGTGGAGGTCGAAGATCACCAGTTATTCGGGGCGAACGGTTTCAGCGGAGTTTAATTTGGTTTTATTTGCATTTCGCTTCCTTATCTTTTCAATCAGAGAGAAGAGAATAGATGTGATCCTTGATTATATAGTGACTCGCGATAAAACACAGGATCCTTTGTACATTAAAAGTTGCCCGTTGATGGAGTTTTTCGATTACGAAGGAGAGGGAGGAGGAGGAGGAGGAGAAAAGGCACTTTGGATATCCTCTATTTAAGGTCGACAAAGTGACAGCTCGTGAAAGGGCGTACTTTCCGCGCAGGCATAACTTAATGAGAAAACTGAATAGTGACTTTTTCAAGGCAAGTATTCTCCGTCGAGCAAGATTAGTGCCATTACAAAAGATTACGTGGGATTGATGCTTTTCTCCGTCAGTGTAATAAAAGCGTCTTAAGCCATTCGATAGATTACGTTGAAATGCGGATATTAATAATCCTATAATTATATCGTGATAATTACGGTTCAAGTCGTAAACAAGATATAGAACTTGAAATTAATTAAAGAAACGCAATTGTTTTCAATGCTTTTGTGTGTATGTGTATTCTTAGTAAGTATCTTACGTAAACAGTTACGTGCAATATATGTATTTTACTCTTAAATATATTCAACTTGAATATATTTAAGAATAAAATCATAAACCGTAATCGTGCTTGTGTAAACTGACAGAAAGAATTCTTTCTCTTTTTAATTTAATATCAAGACATAAGTAATCCTACAGTTGGCCCTAAGAAACTGCATTATATTTCTGACCAACTTTTGTTGCTAATAAATGCGATAGCATAAAGCCATCCGTCAGTTCAAGCGTGTACACGAAAGTTATCAATAAAAAGTTGAATTTTGCGGCTCAGCTTCTTTAATTAATTTTTCAAGGAGCTTTTAAGAGGTAATGAATAAAAGTGCCGCCAACTTGTAAGTTGCACCGTAATCCTGCAAGTTCCATATTACATAAGATGCATTTTAATTTATCGGATGGATTTATCGATAGACGACTATTCGAACTATACGTATCGATATATTCTCGTTGTAAGGGCGTAAAGCTGATAGCGATCAACTGCGTTACGCAATTCGCGCGCACGTGCGCATGCGTAACGAGATAATCCTCTTCCGTGCTCACGTATCGTACCTTGTTTGTGCTTGCTTGCGGATTGCAGTTTGTACCTTGGGGCGTTGGCACGTTGGTGACGTAGTGGGAAGTTAGAGTCAACATATTTAAAGTTTTAAGTACACGGTCCGCCTACCGCGACGCGGCCTCGGCTGCTGTTTGCGGCTGTACGAAATAAATTAACTGGCGGCGAAGAAATAAAAGATTTTAAAAAAGTTTCCGTTTTTAACAATTTTTGCTATATCTTCTTATTTTGTATCAAGTTCAGCAATAAAAAATTCCATATAAAGTGTAAGCGATAAAAAGCGTTTGAACAAACAATTTCTATATCATTATGAATATATAAATAACCAGCTACAGCAAAAACATATGTATAAATTAATACATATAACTATATAAACTTTAATCATTCGTTGTTAATTATTATAGAGATGTAAAAGTATAAGAGAATATTTTTGTCTCTTGCTTTCTTTTTTTTTTTTCTCTCTCTTAAGGAGAGACTGGATAGATCAGTTACCATATGTCAAAAATAAAATATAATTTAATTTCACAGTCGTAAATATTATATTATATTGAACTAACTTTTTTATAGTGATTGTACCCACGATAATTTTATAGTGACTGTGACACAAATTTATGAAAATAAAAATTTTAATTGTACAGAGGAAATATTTAATTCAGCTCATAAATTATTACTTTTATATTTTAAAAGACTAAAAGTATGCTTTTTGCGCAATGTCAAATTCATGAATCTCGAAATTTATTAGATTTATTAATTTTTTGACATAGCTAATTTTCTCCTTAAGAATCAAATATTAATCATGTATAAAAACATAACAATAATATGTCGAAAGAAAGAAATAAAAGATGCTTTAGAGTACGGTTATTTCTTATATAATTGAAATGTATTTAAATTTTTTTTATCCATTAAACAATTAATTTTAAAATATGCTTAGAATTAGATATTTAATTGCACAAAGATAAAAGAATTACGTTCTCCTTTTTTCTCTTTTTTCTTCTATCATATCTTTACTTTAAAGCTACAGATCTTAGTCGATGGTCATTTTCAAGCTATTGCTCTATATTGTTATATTTTTCATGTGTTATAGTTAATTATATTAAGAGATCTTTTTATATTAAATACATGTTATACTATATATATATATCATTCTTTTTCTAAATCTTTCTTCGTGTAATATTAATATTTCACATGAATGACCAGCCTGGTAAAAGTATTAAATTAAAGTGTGATAGTGATTTAATGTCACTTACATTCGCTATTCGCTCTCGTACGCCAAGCATATTTCATAACGACATTAGCGGACTTAATCTCATTGTCAGATAAGGATAGAATATATAAAGAGATAGTATTAAACTATAAATCTATATTATCTATATAGTTCATAATTTAATCTTATTTTCATTTACAATATGTTTACATAGAAAAATTTTGTTTAATTTTAAAAATTGCATCGATTCTTTATACATCATATAAACTAGTACAAATAAATATTATAATTTTTAATATTAATTATTACGATTCGAAACTCCGTTATTGATTTAACAGATATAATTTACATTAATTATCATGAATTATTAATAGAATCAGCTCATCATATAGTAAAAATACAGAAGATATAAACTATTCATCATTAGAGATCCAAGATGGCCTTTGAAATTCTGTTTGTAATTTCGGAGGGCGTGGGTGTCCGCGTTTTCGGTGCACTGACAGAATTTGGATCACACGGACCGGTGGGAATTTATCAAAGGCCAAATACAGCGAAAACTGTCAGGTCGCGATACCTGCCTGCCTAACCCGTCCGCCGCAGGGTGCACAAGAGCACATACGAGGTCGCACGTGTGTGCGCGATATAAAATACGCTCGCGCCACGTACATACACGCATTCGCGTACGTGTATATACTCGGACACAATCTCACGAGAATAGCTCGTGACACAGAAACGCGGTAATTTATTCCACGGAAATGAAAAAAGAGCTGCGTTCGCAAAATTTGACGTGGGAATTCGCGCCGTCTGTAGTTATAATCCGTAACGGACACTTGCGTTTGACGCTCGAAATAGACGCGCGCACGTAAAATAATTTTGCACATTACTTAATCAATTTGTGCAAGAATTTTGCGTAACAAAATATCTCTCTATTAACATTATCAATATTAACGCTGTACATCCATTGCGCGTATGACAGATATATTTTTATACACATGTCCTCTATGCAATTACGTACATTCAAGATTCCTAAACATTTGTTTTTCTCTCTACGCTAAGTAATTAAAATATTGAGTTACAAAACACATTAAAAATGACGATATTTCTTTTGAGATTATTATGATATACTATAATGATAATAATTCACTTTTTCTTGAAACTCATTGTAGTGCCACAATACGTGAGATATTTTGCAATGCGTTAAATATACCGACGCAGACGCTGTGAACATACAATACCACTGGGGAAAGTAACAAGTTACTTGCTTATCTTTCTCCGCAACTTACTGCTCGAGTTACTTGTTTGTTAGTTCCATGCAAATTTAACTTGTGATAATTGTAAATGCAACGCGTACCTATTGATGTTATAATTTCAGGTGCTCTCAGGAAAACTTTATTTCTAGTAATTGTAAATCTTGTCTCGGATTTTTATCAAGAAAAAAGCTCTGCCATTTCATGGCAATCTACTTCGTATGTTTACAAAGATGCGCGCAATATTATATATCGGTTTATTTTCTTTTTTACTCCGTGGGCTGGTTCTTGATTATGTCGTGATTGAGATTCATGCTTCTCTCGCAGTTACTTGTATAGCAAAGAGGTATCGCTGCCAGTTTCAGTAGACCGGAATGACGGATGCTTCTCATCCGTCAGGATCAACAATCCAATCACATAGCAGAGGAATAAATCACATGTAGTATATATCGTTGTCATATAAAAGGAACCACTTTTGTTCAATTTCAAACGTTTTTATGTATACTCTTTTCGCGGCTTGTTGATTAATAACAATTTACTTTCGATGATATAAAATTTCATGACTGATTGATTCATCAAAATACAAATACGTCGATCGTATCATAATACAACAATACCTCTTTACTAAACAGATTTGCTGGATATAGATAATTATCATAAAAAGATTATAGTCATTAATCTGATAGTCAAAAAAAAAAAAATTTTTAATTTTTTAACAATACTATTTTTTATTATCATGTATTGTATCTTAATCTTGATTATTCCGGTTGACTATAGTTGAGTGGGGGATGAAAAGTTTCAAGACCTTTCACGGTTGTTGTTATGCGTATATAATTACGTATTTATCGTTGGTGTGCCTCTTTAAAACCCTGTTAATTGCCAACATACTGACGTCTACATGCTACCCGCTGACAACTTAATCTGCGCGATCTACTTCTCGCGATGAAATGGGCCAACGTAAGACGTGCACGAAAGCGTGTTAATTAGGACGATGGATAGTGGAGAGGTATACAAGAACGATAATTTTGAGATAGAAGTGTCGTTATCAATTATTAATATCGCGTCGATGAAAATTACAAAGTACTAGTTTATACATTTGATAAATGTTTTCATTTCTCATTATATCTCTCATCGTACATTTTAATTTACGCGTGTGTTGCGACATGATTATTATCGCCCATTTGATCGAAACAGCGGAAGCTTTTTAAGAGAAACGATGGTGCTCACTATTGGAGAAATTATTAACACAAATTATTATCCGTCCTTTGATCGTTCAACAGCGCGCTTGTATAGAACGCATACGCGATGTATAATATTTTTTATTCCGAAAACTGTCCGCGATTGCGCGCAAATCACGATAGCTTTGTTTCGAATGCTGATCGTGCGGAGATTCATGAAATTCGCGATCCTCCGCATCGATGCGAAGTTTCGATTGTGGTTACGCAGCTCGATGTCCAGTATTCGGCATATCGCATTGCTGATCATTGATTCGAGATAGATAGCGTCATTTCTCACCGCCCGCATATCAGCTTGCGTTTCCAATCGAGTTTCCATATATTTTCTGCAACGCAAGCGCCGTAAAAAAATATTACCGTCACTAGCATTTTTTAGCGCGTAAATAAAATTTCCTTCTAAAGGAAGGAAACATTCGGAATATTTGGTAAAGCCCGTTTCTCCTGAAAGGAATTTAATTTCAATAAAAAGATAAAGCTATGACTTTTGACAAACTTAAATTATTTAATAATTGATATATAGTGAATTCAAATTTAAATTAACTAAATTAGATAAAGGCCAAATAAAATATTATCTATATTTATTATAATCTCTAGTTTATTTCTTCTTTTAATTTATATTTTAAATTTTATTTTTATTATAGGGCGATGTTCCTCTTTCATCGTGCATGTCCAATGCAAAATACTTGCGTCGTACATTTTTTCGAAATAACTTAACGTCAAAATTCACTCGATATTCAGCTATGTCCTTTGCGGTATGCGCTAAGGTGTCGCCGCGTGTCCGCTGGCTGAAAGTCTTTGATAAGTTGGCCAACATCGCTGGACAAACACATAAAGCGAATTAATGAGATCGTGCGTGCGTGGCGCACTTGTAAGTTGCGCGACTTGAATAATGGATGAACTGACAAGACAGGACTCGCGATATATCCAACCGGTCTTTCCTCCGTCCTCTCGATTATCTCACGGTTTCCTCCTTCCGTCCGTTCGTCACGTTTCTTCGTGATTTTCGACCGCGCAACCGGTCCAGTTTCTAAAACCACTACTGTGCGTATCGCTCGAGACTAGCATTGCAAATGTATTTGATTTATACGTGCTTGCAGTACGATTTGGACATTGAAATGAACGAGACATCATGCTTTTACAAAAATTTGATTAATCTATAAATAATCGATATTAAGCTTGATAAATCAGTTGTCACTCTTATGTAAATAATTATTTTTGCAATCGAAAGAAATTTAATTTTTCTTTCTGTATATTCGTTACAGTATAATAAAGCCATATTCCAAGATTTAAAAATTTTAAACTCTGAGAGGAAGTAAAAGATAATGCATAGGAATTAATTAGTCATGGCAACAATCTAACGCAATATCTAAAAGGGAGCATACTTGTTAAATTAATTCTAATTCTCCCTCTCTAATTAAAATTTCTTTAGAGGTAATATTCGATTGGATTTCATCTTCTTGATTTTAATGTCGCATTTCATGTCGCATTTCATTTATTGAGCAAACTTGCGGAAGGTAGGGCAGTCGCGAACAAATTCGCGCAACAAGGGCAAGTCGAACGTAACGATTCGAGGGTTGGTCAAGCAGATATCGGAGATATCGAATTTCGCGCATTCGCTTTAATGGGCATCTCGTGTTCGGGCCTGAAAAGAAGAACTGCAAACGAACGAACGGTCGAGCAGATAGATGAAGTAACGGATAGTGTCTTGAAGTTATTTAATTAGAGAAAGGCAACTGGCGTTACGGTGGGGAAGAGTAAGGGGTACATAGCAGAGGGTGGCCGGAAAAGTGGAGCTAAGAGGTAACCTCGTATATACCCTATATATTGGGTGTATCAAACTTATGGAACATCGTATCTTAAGCGCTCAATTTTCGAACGAGTCGACGTTCGTCCAGTGGCGCGAAAATTTAGCGATGACGATCTACGCATTGTCGTAATTATTCGACATTTGATACTAGATATTTTGACAATTTTAGTTGAATTTCATACCGTCGAAAGATGGAACCGAGTTGAAATTTAGAAAATAGTGAAAATGAATAAAACGAATCTTTTAATTTTTAGAATAATAAATAACTTTATAAATATCTATAGAACTTCTATAATTTTTTTTAATTGTAATATCTTCGATTAAAAACATTTCGTACATCTGAGCACACCTTGTATACAGACTAAAGCGACAAAGGGGAGAGGAAGTAAGGTTGTATTTACAGTGAGAGGTCGTGCTCGAAGGCGAGTGGAAGGTCTGAGAACACGACATAGCCGTAATGATAAATGAGATTCGAATCATTAATTAACACCAGGAGACCTCTGGTGGAAGGTGCCGTTCCGTGCTTGTAGCTTTTGCCGCGTTGATGGCTGTCAGCTTAGATTTAGATAACGATACAGCACTGTTATTATCGTTCGTTCGTCCGTCGAAGATGATGATCGTCATGGAATCTCGACTATGAGAAATGTAAATTAACTGACCGGCGATGCAGAGTAAATAGTGATAATTTCTTTTATATGAATTCAAATTAATTGTTATATTCTTATATTTTGAGATACAATCTCTCTGTACAATACAAACTAATCGATATATGAATCTATCGTAATATACTTTTATCAAAGAATTTAAATTTTAGTTTATTTCGTTTCTTTGAAGGAAAAAAAAAAAAAAAAGAAAAGTTCTTAAGCTGCGCATTTTTACAATTAAAGCAGGAGATTTATATTTTGTCGCTTCTTTGACAATGTATACAAGCTATAGCAGAAGAGGCAATCTTAATGAAAGTCTGGTTTGTTGGAAATTTGGATTATAGTGGCATCGGGTTATAGAGATTGCATCGCAATTTCCTAAGAGTTAATGAGCAATCGATAATTACTATTACAAATTGCTAATTGCTAATTCCTATTTCAGAAAATAAATATTTAGAATACCATTATGTATATATTATAAATAGTTATTTATATCGTACTATATTGTAGGCTTTTTGTGTAAAATCAGCTTTTTTACAAAGTGCTAAATGTTTAAAATTGACTTTTTATAAAAAGCTCTATATTTTTTTGAAAAAAAAAAGAAAAAAGAAGAGAAAAGCTGAATTTGTAAAAAGCTCGCGACATATACAGTACTATTTATTATATATTAATTATACGAGTGTCATGTGCATCGTCGATTATAACAAAAATGAATCCATCGACAAGTTTAAACGAGTATCGGAACGCGACGTGCGTGGCTTCTGTTTGTCGCGATTTTCTAAGGTTTCCTGGCTATAGTCGGTACTTTGATTTTATACCACGGTTCTCCGTCTTCTCGATATTGCCTCGCGACACTGTCCGTCCTGAGGTACTAAGGGAAGAATTTTTATTTTAGACCTCGCCGCACTGGATCCTTTCCACATAAGGTTTTAACACGGACAATTTTGCGCAGACGAGAACTTTCGTAAATCACGTAAGATATTGCACCGCGGTGTCGCGTTTGCATTATGGATTTAATAATATGGATAATATTGGATCCAATAATATTGGATAAAGTGCGGTATCCAAAAAAAAAAAAAAAAACCATCGAGCGAAGACTTTAATTGTCAATCTAAGATTAATAAAATAATTTTTAACATTTTCCTCTATATCCTGTGAACTCTGCATTAATCTCGCAATTTTCGCAATTTTGCAAGAAACGAATAAGTTTGAGTTCCGTTGAAAATACTTGCGCACGCGCATAAAGCAATTGGGCCATCGATATAGGGATAACGGGTTATATTTCCTGCTGATCCTGATAACATCGATCACGCATGACATAATTTCGTTAAAAAGTCAATATTACTAGCCGGTAGCGCAATAGATGTTTTATATTTAAATTTTAAATGTTTGAAATAAAAGCTAAAACATACTACATTCTATTTTACTGCCATTTATATGCATTTAAAAATTATTAGTAGAAGGCTGTTTCAATTTTTTTGCTTACTTTTTATATAAAATAAGATTAAAATTGCGTTCTCTTTTTCTTATTATTTTTATTTGACAATATATATTATAGTAACGAATGAAACGAAACATATAAATAAATTTTTAAAAAGCCAATAAGATTTATACGCATACTTTTATTGTGTTGTTCATATTTTTCAATTCGTTTTATTTTATATTAAATTTTTAAAGAGTTTGATATGAAATTTGTTGTAGAACATGTAATAAATAAACACATAAATCCATAATAATAATATTAAATATTAATAATAATATTTATAATTATATATAAGTTATAACACAAAATATAAAAAAATATGCTGATAATTCCGCAGAAACGTCATTTTGCGCCAATTATAACAAGTTTAGTATGAAACTTGCGATTACACCTTAAACATGTTAATAGTTAGCGAATTTGCTAATTGATTTTAAAGCATGTATGTCTCTACATCAATATTACAAATATTTGAGTATTTATAATTCGTAGTGATACTTAAAAATTTTGATACCTAAATTTCATTAAATTTGAAAATTTTAGTTCTCCACATTAGACTTGCAAGATTGTGTTATTGTCTGTTTGATTTTTTAATGCATGTTTTGTTATGTATCATAGCACGATAAAAATGAAATAAATATTCCGCGATATTACGTCACTCGATGAAGGCTTACGGCGAATCGGCGATACGAACGGCACTTTAACTAAAACTATTCGGCAAGAATTTCTTACAGTCACCACTTCCGTCCTCGTACAAGTCCTCCTTTCGAATAAACAGTCTACGATGATAACCATTCAGTTTTATGGAAGATTCTACATATCGGAATTTTCGGCTGTAATCGTCGCGCGTGTATTCCAGTTTTCGCGAAGAAAAGCTCGTGAGATTAAAGGTGTCCCATACCAGTTCTCGCCCCGCCTTATTACGTGCATGCGTTGCGATCGATTTAGTCCGTCCTCGGCTCTAACGTTCATTTATATTCCACTCGTCTAGCACAGCTTTCGACTTTCCGGATCAGTGAAGAGGTAGGGTGCGTGGGTAATTCCGTTGCGAGTTTCGAGTAACGATTTGACATTCGTCGCGTACAGTAAGTACACCTGCCATCGGAGAACCCCCGTTAACGGTTAAGGAAGCGCACACGAGATGACGAACATGATTGCGTAAGCGCTCCATCCCCTCTGGAGGTTTCGTTAATATCAGTTTCACCGTTCGCTTGCGTAACGAGCCAATTCCCTGCCAATGACTTGGGAAGACCTCCCCTTCCGCTACTTTGCCGAGACATATCCGTAGCTTTAAGCCACCCGAAACCCTTCTGGCGTTCCTAAGTGACTGCTTTGCTTGGTTTCAGTCAGTTTGTATCAATTTAACGACGGTAATCACTGTACATTGACTAGGATGTTTTCATAGTAACGTGAACTACGATACTCGAAGGTGCGTTTACGTAACGACACAGTATACTTAATATAAGTGATAGCATAATACAATAGTATATGTATTGTGACAGAATCATCTAGGGAGAAGAAGGAATTATATTTCAAGAATCATGCATATATTTAAATAATTTAAATATTCCTTAGAATAATAAAAATTTTTGTTTTTCTGTGGCTTCCAGAAATATCGTTCTAATAACAGTCAGGGAAGATGCAATATTTCTAAGATTATTCGACGCTAAGTGCTAACTGTAATAATAATATGGTTTCAACGTAAAACAACTGACCCTCCAGGTTTGAATAAATCAAGAATGTGACATAATCTTATTATAGAAACAGAGTCTCTCGTAGAGCGTGTGTAGTGTCGTCCACAGGATTATTTTCCAGGGAAACGTTAAATCTCTTGCTACGTGTATCGCGCATGTGCGTCGACAGATTCAGTTTCGCTTCAATGATTACAGCGACGCGTTCAGAATTTTCCACGGGGAATGTTTATGAAGTCTCACGTTCCGGCATATTTATTAACGGCGTTATTCGCGCCTGTGCATCGTTTAAGCAGCGTTTCAATTTTTATCATTGCTCATGAGCGCGTAATCGTATTTTACGCAAGATCGTACAAATAATTACGATCGCAAATATGTTAATTGAACCATGAGTATACGCTAATTTTTCACGTATGTTTCCATTTGATCCTTTTAAAAGGCGTTTATGTGCGTTTCGAATTGCTTTTTCTCATTCATTCGTTCGTTTAAAAAGATTTTTCTTTTTTTAATTATAAAGTAAAAAAGACAAAGAAAAAATGAAAAATTTTCTTCTAAAGTTGCAAACTTTTGTTTTAAAGTGGGAAAACGTCTTTTTATAAAAGTGTTAATTATTTTCTCGGAAGTTGTATTTATGTGCTGATTTATATCTGCGTAGAGACACATGTGGTAGTCGAGCGATGAAAATTTCTTTTCTAAATGTCATTATCTTTTTTAAACGTAACCGTATTAATATGCCGTGTTTGCTCTCTTTTTTTGAGATTTTCTCTTTATGTATTTCTCTATTACATCCCTCGTGAAATTTATCTGGTCCCATCTGGAGCTTGTTAGCAAACGCACTTACAATTAATGTTTGCTCCTTCTCTCCTCTGCGGCTCTTTCTAATACGTCTATTGACTTATAATTAACGTTTTCCCTCCATAATTTGCGAGTTATAATCTATATCACGTACACACTTTTCTATCTTTTCTTAATATTAATTCGCGAGATTTTACGATATGTTAGCGCTTCTAGCTGAGTGAAAAATAATTTTCTTTTTACGAATTTTAATACTTTTGTTAATAAATTACATCGAATCGATCAATATCTACGAATTGAAAATTAATTGATAAATTTTCGAGTTATTTTTTTGGTGATCATCTCGATTACATTTTGAAAAATGTAAATCATATCTTTCATTATTTGAACACATTGTTATATTATTCTTATTTATTAAAGATGTTGCAACTTTCTTTATATCTTAAAAAGAAAGCACAAATATATATTTTTATATATGTGTATGTATATTATTTATATATTTTACGATACGATAATTACGAATTAAGTAGTTGAATCGAAATATTACAAAGTGTTTTTTTCCCCTTTTTTCTGTTCATTATATTATTCCTTGAGATAATTTTATTAAGTGTTAAGCTTACTTTTGCTTTTTTTTTTAAGTATTCATTTTAAAAATATTCTCCACTCGATTCTCCAACAGTCGGTACATAAATATGTTAGAAATAACAGGCTTTGTGATATGTGATATAATACTTGCGCTGCAGTTTACACGTGCAAACTACCAATATTGGTTGAAAAACACGTACCCTCGCTGTTACGTCGACAAATCTTCGCTGATATGTTTCGTATGATATGTCTTAAACATTCGAATAGCGTAAGAAGTGTTATAAATACAAATTTTATTTTGTCATCGTAAGACTATTTGTCTTACTAAAAACTTTTTAAAAATTTGTTTCTCCTCTTTTATTTCAAGTTGAAAATTTATTTAAAAAAAGAAAGAAAGATGAATTTTATTACTATGACAGATTACATATATAAACAGATTATACATAAACTATATTCTAAAGAGTTATGTATTTTATTTTTAATTTAAGATGCAGTAAGTGTTATTATTCTAATTTCTTTTCTTCTCGATTATATATATATATATATATAAAACTAAAAAACTAAAAAAATTTTTATATGCGAGCTGTTTTTACGCGATACTTAAACAAATATTCAACATACTCGCAGTTTACAGCATATTATATATTTAAAAGATATTCGTAGTTTCGTTGATTTGCATCGAAATGGCTGCGTCGTGGTTAACGCGTGCTGAAACGCATGCCGCTTTTCCTTTTTCATCTATATTTCTTTTTCGCTTTACGTTTCCTGCCTATTTATTCTTTATGCTGTTCGTTTAGTTCTATTTCGCATATTAGCCGCCACGTGCATTTACCACCGTAACGTCCTCCTCGTTCGCTAAGTCGATTTAGGAGAATCGCTGTTGTGGATGTGTGTGTGTGTGTGTGTATATATATATATATGCGCGTCACAGCAATTTCGAATGAATTTTCGTATTTTTAACGATATAGTTGGCGCTTTGCTATCGTCTGCAAACGAGTGATTGCGGCTTGTATATACGTGAAATTGGTGATTCTCGGTGACACGAACTCGTTATTTTTCTACGCGGCTTGGCGCCCGCGATTAGTCTTCTATCGATTTTCACGACGCGCCATTCAAAAGTCGACATTTCCCTTGTCGATCGTACCGAACGGGCCAATTTTACCCGCAGTGTGTTTATCAAGTTTTATATTTGCTAGTTATTAAATTTCCATTTATATATGTGCGTGAAAATAATATACTGTATATTTTTTTTAATGTATTTTAATTAACTTTCTAATCCCTTGATGTAGCTTCATAGATAATAAAAAAGTTACTGTAATATAAAATTTTCTATAGAAACAGTTTTATTATTTTATGAAAATAAAACAAAATTTGTTACAAGTAATTTTGTGTATACTTTCTGATATATATTTTTATAAAACATGATATATCTTTTTCGTAAATTAAATATTTTTCTTATAACACATAGATATTGTTATATCAATATTCTCGCATAGCTATTTGTTGCAAATTGCGCGCATATTAAGCATAACGAGTATTCCATTATTGGAATGAGATATTCATTTCTTTCTGAAGTGCGCATATGTTCCCTTTGACAGTTACAGTTTCGCTTAGTTTTTATATAATGGATATTCCACTCCAGCGAAACGGTAAATCCACGATATATTTTCTTTTCATTTTGTGTCGATTCGATGTCAAAGGCAGGACTCCCGTTTCGCGCGTTATTGAACGAAAGCTACAAATGTATGCTTATTAAGGTATTGTGCGAAATATATCAAAATAATATATAAGTGAAAATTGTACGTATAATAATTAGGACGCGTACATAAGCATTGCACAATTGTGCTTCAACCGACTTGCGGGAGAAAAAAAAAATGTATTCAATATAAAACGTGTATCGCTGTATATGTATATTCTTTCATGTATCTCTCATCCTATATGATATAATTCTAGAAATATGCGTACTCAGAGAAGATTTTAGAGAAAAATATATACCGAGAAATATACGTGTCGCGCGTACATTTTGAAAACTATCCGTTTAATTTGACAGTTCCGCTTTGCGCTTGCCTTTTTTATGACGATTTTCGAAAACGGAAATTATTTTCCAGCGCGCGCATAGCACGCGAGAATTCGTCCGCTTTGTGAATTACATCAAAATGGAATTGAGGTCTCTCTCACGAATTTGCAAATGATCCCGGGACATTCCGGGCTATCGAGCGAATTTGCCATAAAACGAATTAACTCGTAATTGTATTGAAATATAACCTAACGTAGTACAGCGAAAATTGTTCGTTTCATGTTCTAAAATTACGTTTAGTGTGATATTAGAATAGTATTCTTCTAAGGAAGCAGATATGCAAAGAATATATTCGTGATATATCTATGTAAAGTAATACATATGTAAAGGTACAATGTATATATATATTTCGTTATTTTTTAAATATTCATGAAATATGGATTTTTTGTAACAGCATATTTAATATCATGTCATAATTATATATAAGATGAGAAAATATTCTATATACTAAAATCACTTGATTATCAAAATAAATTCAATATAAAAAATGCAATTATTTTGCAATAAAAATTTTTGGAATTATTAGTAAATATCTCCATATTAAAAGTTCTCTGAAAATATCATTGATTTGATTAATTTAAATCCTAATTGAGTATAAAATTATAATATTTTATTTGTACGTGAGTGTGCATCTAGCAAGTTTTTCAACGTTCATATTTCTCTAAAAAATTAGTTTCTCTGCTTTTCGGAATGACCGCTATATATAGGTACGCATCGCTTTTCACAAATCATCCCTCGAATAATAACGATAAATCGAACGGTACGGTTAAGAGCGAAACGTGGTCGAACATCGCTGACGACGATCTCGTAAAACAAGCGCTCTTTTTCCGGTATCGACTTGCAAAGTACAGTCATCATACTTGAAAACGGCGTGTATCTATCGTCGCGCATATACGTGAAATATTTTGCGGCTTTAAAGGCGTTAAGGAACCATCCTGAGAATATCATTCGCCTTCGTCGTTTTCTTTCTCTCCTCCTCCCCCCTCCCTCTCTCTCTCTCTCTCTCTCTCTCTCTCTCTCTCTCTCTCTCTCTCTCTCTCTATTTCGTTCGTCCGCGGGGTGTAAATGCGGAGTTTAAGTTGGATGCGATCTCTTATCGGCGCTACGAGTAACGCGAGTCTACCCACGTTTCCCTTATCTTTCTCACTTCTCTCGCCCGTGGAACTTACAACCTCACTCATACATACGCACGATACATATTGTCGTACGGAATGTACGTGTTATATGTCGATAGCAGCGAGCTTACCTCTATGGATGGTCGCCATCGACTGTCACCCACGTTGTTCTTTTCGTCGTCGTTTCTCTCGATGAGGATGTTTTTCACCGTTTTTCCGCAGATCTCGCGTGATCTTTTTCCACGGATATAACCGCCGCGTTTCTCGTCGTTGTTACTTTGCGCGATGATCGATCAGCGTTCGTGTACGTACGTACGTACGTACGTACGTTCTCGAATGAGTTCGAGTCTCAGCGATCGGTTCGAGCTCTGCGTCGTAAATCGCAGGAACGGCGATCGATTCATCATCGCCGGTACGTTCTTTCGTTTCCGGTTCGGATTTACGGAAGCGAAACTTCGAGCTCTCGATTGTTTTAGGATCGATTGTACTAGCAGGTGCGCGATATGTGGGGGGAGAGTGAGTCGGGCGAGTCGAGTATGATCGGAGAGCGATATCTTTCACGGACGCTGATTGTTTCGCGCTGTATTATAGAAAGAGAGTGAATGACATAAGAAGTAATTGAACGCCGCATTCAGAAGAAGCTCTTATACTTTTATGAAAGAAAGCTTTTCTTCATTTTTAAGAGATAGTAATTATTATTATTACGCAAGAGCACAGTTTTTCATAATCGTTTGCAGTATTATTTTACTACAATTAAAATTTACTACAATACTTACAATCTCCTCATTTTACACGTAATTTTACAACGTATTGTTATAATTACAGCGTTCTTTTTTTCTAATACATCTCTTTGTGATATGTCTCACTATATATATATAATGTATTGATAATTAATACAATCTTAATTGCATTACAGTGACAGTTAACTAAAAATACAAGTAATATGATGTTAATATAAATATTTGTATTACAAGATATTTAGTACATTTTCTCTAGTATTTATTATGTTATTCTCCATAATGGTATATTAGTTACGTTCACTCAGCTCTTTTTCTGCTAAAGATTATCGATTAATTGCGAACCTTTACACGTAGCGCGTAATATAAGCCTTACTAATGTTTAGTAATATTGTAGTAATGAGATGTTGTAAACAAATGTATAAGTTTAGAATCCGTTAACATATTTACAATATTCTGTTTTGTTGCGTAAATAAATACACTTGTATTTCTCAAATTTTCAACGAATTTTTCAAGATACAAATACAACACGTATGTTGATGCTTAATGGTTTATAGCGGATTTGATAGCATTACTAAAACTCCCCCCCCCCAAAAAAAACAGTCAATTTTTAATCAAAGGAACATTACAAAATCAAACTAACCTTAAGAAAATAAATCACCTGTTTTTCAACTGAAAAGATTATTTCTTCAAGCAACAATCGCCTCGTTAGAAAAATTAAAATTGAATGATCTTGAGCCTTGTATTTTTCAGGATTGATAAAAGATACATTGACTACGAAGATTTTCGTATAGCAAAGCGACTGCGAAATGCATAAAGTTGCCACTCTCTTTAAGATGACAATATCGTTTGTTTCAAAAGTCTCTTCGTTAAAGCCAAATATTGCCCTTTTTCAAATTTACCGTTTCGAAGCAAAAGAAGCTTATCGATCAGAACCCGACTGCAGAAACACCGTGTATACTCGCCAAACTATCGTCCGCTTTCTATAGCCAGATATTCGCTTCGAAAAACTCAGTCAGCTGGACGAAGCCGAGTAGCGAAAGTTTCCCGGTGGCGCGGCTGAAAACGGGCGAGATTGAAATACATTCGTTTCACTCTTCCCTTTTCTCCTCTTTTTCGCTTGCTCTTACTATCTACTTTTCTCGCGCCAGGAATTCGTTGTCTTTATCCCGGTACGCTATGTCGGATTTGTAATTCGGCGACTCGAACCGGCGGCTCTACTATTGACATTGAGCTCAAAAGCAGGTAAAGTTCGAATGTGAGCTGATTAGTCTTCCAGGTTAATTTACACGGTTCAATTTTGATGATTACAGATGGAAAACATTTAAAGTCAAAAAAGCAATTGATAAAGCGAAAGAATTTCAATTCTATATAAATCGCTAATTTTAATCGCAACCTTTTTTATAATCGCAACTTTCATTAAAAAAAAAAGAGAGAGAAGAAGAAGAAGAAGAAGAAGAAGAAGAAGTTTGATCGCTGCAGTTCCCTTTTATCGTTATTAATAATATACAAAAGAACATGTATGGTGCAATGAATTGATTAAATTAAATAAGAAATATTAAATATAAGATACGAATAAAATACCGTTTTTTTTAAGCAAATAGAAAATAGCGGTGTAAATAGTAATTCGCAGAAACAGAACCAATCTTTGCTTTCCTTCATTGCATGTGATTATCTAGGGAGACGCGTGTAAACATTTAATCCCAAGTGATTAAGGTGTACTAAAGCATTGGAAGGCTTCCTTTCGCTGGTTATATTGCCGGAATGCGCAACTCGAATATTAAAGCGAACTACATGACTACATCCAATTTAAATTAAAATTAATTGAGTCGCATTATCAAACTTTGTTCAAACTGTTTCATTGCGAATATATTGTACAGATATTTGGATCTACAAAAGTTCATTCTCTATTTGCAAATTTTATACCATATTAACTTAAATAAATGATTATTATTTTAATTGATTGCTAACTTTACAGGAGAATAATATATATATATTTAAATATAATTGAAAAAATTCGTGTTTTTTTATAGTTGAAATCTTTTTCTCTTAAAATGAATAAAACTAATAAAATTCATAAAATTATTAACGATTAATTCTGAAATTGGAATTTTATTATGAAAACTTAAAAGCCTAAACTCTCCTTTTTTTTTTTTTAATATTACATTTCTATTTTAAATCGTAATATTCTTTAAATTAAAATGTTTCTTCAATAAATATATTATTTGTCGATTAGAGCAGCTATCAGATAGCTCTAAAATTTAATTTGTCATGTCCGTTGTAACAAGCGAAAGACTTAAAAAAATTCGAGTGAAGTATACGATATAAAAGAAGTTATGCGTAGTGAACTTTACATGCTGATGGGATTGCAAGTACTTTTGTTCTTACATTCAACCTCTTCAAGTAAAGAACGAGAAGCGAACGCGCGCGCGCAGAATATTTTGTCTCTCTTCAAAAAGAGTTCGCACGAAGCATTTTAGAGGAATATATGCCTTTCGTGACTGATCCCTGAGGAATACGGGCGTGTTAATTCATAAATCAGCCTGCTACTTATCGCAACTCCCGTTGGCAATGTTTTTCACGAATTACTTGTCAGATGTTCAAGAGATGTTGAAGAGAAGGGATAGATAGAAAAGTTATTATCATACGTTTTGCTTTAAAATTAGAGTAGCAGAAAAAGTTTCTATTTATGAGAATGAACACAATTTAAGTTCTGAATATCTTCAATGAAAGAAGACTGTGTGCAAAATAATTGTATTTTTTTTTTTTTTAAGAGAATATTTATCAATTTTTTAAATTAATATTTTCTAGAATAACAAGAAAGACGTTTCTCATATTTTCATGAGTTCCATATTACGATCTTAGAAACTTTCTTAAATTATTAAATAGCATCTCTTTCGTTTATAATGAATTGTTTACCTTGTTTACACTTTATGTAGCATTTAATTTATTGATCTTTGTGTAGTCATTTTCGAATAATTCGTAAAATTAATTTAGTTGCGCACGTAATTTAGGAAAGGACCGTGAGAATGCCACTGCAAGGATTATACAAGGGCCTCAAGGGCTGCAACTCGTAGAATTCGAAAGTTTAGATTGTACCTCCGCGCTGGCCCCGACCAATTGGTTTAGTAGTTTCGGCCAGTAACAATGGCAGAAAATGTCGAAATCGCAATGCACCGGTCACGGCAGCGATTTTGTGGTATCTCAAAAATAAATAGTTATCCCGTTTATTTCAACGGAAAAAATTAACATTATGAAATATGCGCATTATATTACGAGAACTATTTAATTATCGAACAGCTTTTTGACCTAAACAGGAATAAATTTGTAGTTTCTTCTTGTCTCTCGTGACTAATTGATATATGAAGTAATTTTTTTTCTTGAGTTTTAAATAATTTATTTTACATTCCATTAATATATATAACAATATCACAATATAAAATATCACATTTTAATTATTTTAAAAATTATTATAATATAGAATTTCTTTCAATAAATATTTCAATAAAACAATAAAGTAGTTTGGAAAAATACTACATCTAAATGATATTAAAATAAATATTTTTCATGTAAAACATTGAGGTTCCAACGGTCAATTTTGCATTTTAAAATCTGTATTTATGTATTCTAAATAATGAGAGACATAAAAGTAGAACAAAATATTTGTATTACTGTATTTTACGTACGCGCGTGAATTGCATCATAAAAAACAAACATTTTGTTTTATCTGAGTACGGAATTGATAATGCGAACATTTACAAAGTTAAAGCGCAGAATATATCAGTATATACTCTACTACATACATATATATATATATACTACTAGGTAATTAAAATATGTGTGTTTTGCCTTGTCGCAAATAAATTTATTTTTCAACGTTTTATTAAACTTTTATAATTTTGTTTCTTAATGCAAGCACATATGTTTGTAAAAAAATTGATAATAAAACTTAATTGTATTTTTGCAATTGGCAATATCAGTGATTATGTATAGAATACTGTACTCAATTTTATTAGATACTATTTCTTTCCTTTGCCATTTTTGCCAAAGACATACATTGATAGCAATAATTGATATTTTTTTCTATACTTAATGCATTATAATCATCGATTTAAAACAATTCCTTTTTTCTCTTGTTGCAGGCTTAAGACAGCGGCCTGGACCTACGGATTCTCCAAGAGGAGGTGAGTGTGCTTCATTAAAAAAAAAAAAATAGCTATAATAAAAGTAATGGTATCGACATTTTTCTTTGGGGGGGGGGGGAAATATCGGTATAAAGTTTACTTTGAATCAATTTCTCATTTTATATCATCGATGTAATAATATTTTAAGCGTAATAAATTCCGTTGAATGGAAAATCTTGAAAAAATTTCAAAAATTGGATTTTTGAAGTGTATAACGATTAGATAATATTATGTTATTATTCTGTTGGTATATGCCAAGAATGTTTATATTCGATTGCGTTGTACGGATTGTGTTTATATCGTAATATTAATTACATTTATTATCACTGTTTTAACATAAAATAATATTATTGCAATTATTATCATGTTTATTATTCGACACGGTTATCATGCCATCGATTTTGCATGCAACTGCGTGATTTGCACTGCGCGCGAAACATGTTACATCGAGCGTATGTAATCCGGCGTGCGATAAAGAATGCAGGTATCGAAATCGATTTAGCGATCTTTATAGACATAAAATTTTATTCGAAAGTGCGTCCAAATCAAACGCGATTGCTAATACTCTTGACCGTTTGTGCTTGACATTTCCTGTGCGTTCATTAGTAGTGTAATTGACGTAAGCTTCTCGATTAACGGGAACGTTCTGCGGATTCGGGTGGATACGGCGACAAACGGATACATTGTTTCATTAACCGACACGAATCGTACTAAAATAAAGGCATTAAATAAAACGCGATTATGGTATAGATTTAGCACGCTCGTCTGTTACATCGTTCTCCATCGCTGTGTTATATGTATTTTCGATCGCACATAGGCGGAATTCGCGGTGCATTTGGCAATCGGATAGCAGTTGTACAAATTGCACACACTGAGATTATGGTATGGCCGTGGCATTTGGTGTTATTCGTGCGCTATAATTCCACACGAGTCCGGGCTCTAAAAATTGTTGTTCGACTGTGCGATCGCGCACACTGCGCAGCATGAAATGGCGCGTCCGACGAGAGAATGTTGCAGATTTCGTGACAAGCCCCGTGAGTGCTTTATCGGTACATTACGCCCGTACAAACGGCCGCTCGCGTTTTACGGTCGGTCAGAGGGGATTCATAGAAGAAAATTGAAGCGTTAGCGGCTTTTCGCGTGCTCGTTCGCCGCACAGTTGGAACGCTATCTTTTCACCGTCGCTAAAACGCGCCAATTTTTCGACTTTCGGCCATGTCGCGTTCAACCGTTAAAAAATACACGACTGCGGTGCACGAGTTATTTCCGTTGGGTTTCAGTTTACTCAGGCTTATACGACATTATTCTTTCGCAAAAACAATCGAGTTTTGCCTGCGCCTGTGTAAACTCATACTCTATCTAATCCTAATTCGGATTGCTATTAATCGAGTTGTCGATTTTCTTTTTCTCTTTTTTGTCTTTAATTACAGAATAGTATATGCGACGTAAAAAATTTTATTTTCTGTTCATGTTTTATGAATACTCGATTCTTACAAGCATTTTCCAACTCTTTTTTCAATGTTGATATATGAATTTTTCTCGACTCTTTAAAATTTATTTTATGCAATAAAATCTTTCGATTTATTTCAAATTCGTAAAAATTTAGCTCAATTATATCCAAATGTTTGCTATTGTTTTGATTTTAGTTACTACTTTATTATATTTGGTGCTCTTAAATCTTTTAATATATATATATATATATATATATTACTTGCATATTCCAAGATTGCTTTGACAATAAATAAAAAAAATAGCTGATATTTTTGCCACGCACGTTTCTCGTAACGTTTCTACGGTAATGTAGCACGTGACATTATTCAAATTGAATCGTTTGTAGCGATTCGTAGTCGTCGCCATCGATCGCGCGCCCGATAACTCTATTCTGCCGATTTCTCGAGTCGGAATTCGCGCTGTACTGAAAATTCACTATTTTCCCGACGCATGCGGAACCAAGGACATTTCTCGTAGCCTCTGCAGCGACTCGTTAGAAAATAATATATTCCGTTAGCAGCATAGGCGCGGACGGAATACCGACGAGAAGAGAGGTGTCCTTTTTACGCCAGCGGCCCCGTACTGATGTTCTCATCAAAGGAAATACACCGTATCCTTCCCCGCCGTCGTTCAAGAGTAAATCGCTCTCGTCGCCCTTTCTCTTTCTCTCTTTTTTTTTCCGCAGAGAATTAAATTGCGTCCGTTTCTCTTGCAACGACATCGTTGAATTTTTAGTTCGTTTCTGAAGCGTTTCACTGTCAGCACATTCGCGGTCGCGACGCTATCATAAATGCCCGACGAACCTTCGCAATCGCGACGGAATCAGGATTGGTCTAACCGAACATTCAATATACCATGCAGTGCGCAAAAAGTATACATAAAAAACGAAACGTCTTTTAAAGCGGCACAGACAATTGCTTATTGACATATTAACTTTTACCTTACAAGGAGAGATATATATTTATTAAAAGCGTATTAATTATATTTACATCAAAATACTTATAATACCGGTTGTTTGGAACACGATAATGATTGAAATTTTTTATCTCTAAAGCAAAAGATTAATAAGTTTCAACAAACATTATAATTTTTTTACATCGACTAAAAGTAACAGTAAATTGCAGATATTGACTTTAACTCAATGTAAAATTTGGCAGTGCATAAAGTATTGCATTATATTATTAAATACTATTATCTCAGTCTTTATCTCAGTATAACATAGCTTTATTCAGATTCGCGGTAAGCTGATGCTCGGCGTTGGCGGGCGAATTAATCGAACGTCAAAAACGGCGATAAATCCTGTTATGCACGCGGCCGATTCATCAGCTGGCAGATGGCTTAATTTAAACGGCGGCACATGGAAGTCTTTCGTAATTACCGTCACAATCGAGGTTTTGTTTCGTATCCGCGACAGGATCGTGCGGCACGATGCGCGCGGATGTCACGTTCGTTTCTGATACGACCGTGTTCTCTTCCTATTCTCGCCGTAATTAAGGCCGAAGAATATTCGCTGCATGCAACTACCATAAACTTTTGATATAAATTTCTTGGTTGTCAAAGTTTAGAATAATCTGCACAAATATGTTAATTTTAAGTAGAGCTGAGAAAGTTACGTATTTCAACTCTATATTTGATAAAGAATATTGCTCTTTTAAAATTGATGTAGTATTTCATTGCGCCGTACAACGGTAATCCTTTTCATCCCGCTTTCCGCCGTCGCGAAAAACTCAAACTTTAATAACGTTATTCAAGCGCGCTCTATTCCTGCGAAGGATTCTCGACGATTCATTCCGTGTTCGCGTGTTGTATACCTGGGAGATTTCTGGTCGTCTATTTTCGCGGTGGTTAACATAACGTTTGAATCTAACGCTCGTATCTAATTCTGTTTAACGGAGTGACCGAGATACATAGACGACGACGCCGCGTCATCGCGGGACGTTCGCGCTTGCGGGAAAGTTTAAATTATCCTGTCCACCGGGAGGAAGCATCTCTCTTCTCCGCGGGGAAACGTCTCGGATTGGGTCGAGTCTGATTAGTTCGGCGGTCCCTCGCCTATTTTGTCCTCTGTTTCTACCCCGCTCTCTCTTCTATCGTCGTCCTTTTCGCAGTTTGGTAACTGCTATAGTACTGTGCTATGTACCTAGAGAATGACTGGCAGTAGCGCAAGGTGTTGCTACGACTTTTCTTCCGAACGAATTAACTAGGAATTGCGAAAATTGCCGGAAAACTGCGAAGGTGCCGTATTTACTTCGGGTTCCTTTGTTTTCTTTCTCTCTTTCGTTTTTTTTTCTTTTTCATACTTGTTTTTCTTTACATTCTCTTTTTCCCGCTAAAGAGGATATGTAAAGTTGTACCGTACGTAATGACGATTTCCGTTTTATGTTTAATCAAACCTCTGTGGGATCTTAATGTCGCGATGGTTTCGGAAACCCGTATCAATCCGCATAATGGACACCCGGAAGGTGTAGAAACGGCTTTACGGATCTCGAATGTCCCGAGAGACGCGGTGGGCTTGGTTTAATCAGCTGGCGGATATTCCTACGATATACACAGCAAATTCAGAATCTAGTCTCCAAAGTGGCGGACTATAATCCAAACGGAATTCCTCCAGGTCATCGAAAGTTCCTTAATGCGTATAATCTATGCGACCGAAATAATCTCCGAGAAACTTCATTGACAAAAAGTTAATTGCTACCAGCATCGAATTGCAGAATTTTGGGAAAAAGTCAATTGACTTATTTTTTATAAAATATAACTACTTAAGCGGTAAATTGGATAAAATTTGACACATCTATGGATTAATCTTGCGCGTTTAAATACAATATATTCGATTAAACGCGAATAACTGAAAGGGGTAGTAATTATGTCGTTGCAGAATACGAAAATGTGTAAAATGAGTGTCTAGGGAGTCGCCACCTGTGGCGACGACCTGGATCGGGCCCAGGCGCAATGGTCGTATCGTGTCGCTGCCATAAACTATCGCTTCCGGTAAATCACGTTCCATATCTCGCCGCGTTGATGTGTATCACGTGAATTAATATTTATGGCATTACGTTGACCGTGTCCTCTGTAGCGCCGCGCGCTTGCCGGAATGCGTTTTCCCGATGGGTTGGGGGATTGTAATGGGATGAAGGTGGGGGAGGGTGGAAGCGAGGCGCGTTAGGATTGACACGAGATTGCATTCGTATCAAAATGTACGTTGTATGGATGTCAGATGATGCAGCCTTTCCCCTTCTCTAGGGATTGGCCGCTTCGAAATAGCGGCGTGGAAAAAATCGAGCCAAAATAAACGAGACGGGAATGAAACGAATTCAACGAGCCGTGGGGTATACATCAAAGAGTGGCCGCATGAGAGGATGAGAGCGCGAGAGGCGCGAGTTCCCTTTTTGTATGGATTGCCACGGTAAATAGGATGCAGGATAAAACTGTCGGATTATCTTCGACGATTCATCATGTTTCGATCAAGTCGCGCGACACAACAGATGTTCACGCAGGCATACCAAATTTGGATTTCACGTAATCGGTTTATTTTTTAATCGCAGAGTCAGATTTAACTTTCGTTTCATAGAATGTTGCTCAATTTTGATATCTATGTTGTATCTCGATTTTTTTTTCTGATATCGACACGCATTGTACATATATTATAATATTTTTAACAACCATTTTTTTTGTTATTAAACTTAAGTATCGTTAATCTTGTTAATAAACTTAAAATTATTTCTCCCAATCGAAGTTATGCAACTTAAACGATTAGCGATCTCCAAATTTTTCTCCTATGATGGAGGATACATTAGATTGTAATTCCCCGCAATTTTTTCACATTTTTCCCTGAACTTCTCGCGAAGCGTTTATTCATACGTTTAAAGACATTTTAACGTAGGAAATAGGCAAAGCTTAGAGGCTTGGTAATCTTACTTGCGTTTGAAGTACAAAGGAAATGTTGTACTAACATCGTGAGGACGTAGCGCTTGCAACGAGAAGTGCAGAAATTTACTTCGAGACGAGCGCGGAAGAAGGCGGCGCGCGATTATTATTATTCTCGTGTAGATCTCTGGCAAAGTTCTGCGGCAAGGATCTGCTGAAGAGCGATAACGAGGAAAGCGCCAACTTGCTTCTCGCCAAGACGCATTCTACGCTAATTCGCTCGAGCAGAGCAAGTAGTGTCAGTACCAGATGGTAGACGATGCTATTCGACCGAGTGTCTGCGCTTCGATCTTATAACACACGGTGAAGTTTCTTCTAAGTTCGCGAAGATCATGCGCCAATGGCGCTGACTCAAAATTTTGAGAAGGATTTTCGAAAAGTTATACAGCGCATTGCAAATATTCGATATTTCTCGAAACATTTTCCTTAGATTTTAATTGAAATTAAACGAAATATCTAGAGTGAGAAGGAAAACAATATAATAGTATTATTTCGCCGCATTTACAGTCGCATAAAAATAAAGATTGATATTTTTGTCGAAGAATATAGAATTAAAACGAGTCATTATATTTGTATCCGAATAAATCTGAAGAAACAAGCAACGTCGTCATATAGATTAATCATATAACGATGTTACAATCTTTACGATGTTATCCTTTTGGAAAAACAGATTACAAATCAGAAAAACAGTTACAGAGACCAGTTAACTTAGCTACGCACTAAAGTAGAATTAATGCAGTTTCGTAGTTTTATTTGCGCTTTCTTTCGTTCGCGATTTAATTATCTCTTATTTCTGCTTCTCCCTGACAGACATTTTAAATTGGGTTACGCGAATAAATTTCTTTTTTCCTATTTTTACTCGACGGTTTCTTCTAAACAGTTTTATGAAACATTCAATTGTTGATAAAACATTAATTGTCGTAGTTTTTCTGTGAAAGAGAAATTAGATTTATGATATATTTTTAAAACGCTCGATGTTAAATTAAAGACGGGCAAACTTTAAAAGACTTAATATTGTGCCTCCCTGTCGCGTTCGTGAAGGCGTAAGTCAATCTCTTGCGCACTCTTCTTCTCTTCTCCTTTGGCGAAAATACTCCGGCCGGTACCCGCCGCTAATGCAACTCGCGCTATTTAATACCGGACCCCAGCAAAGTATTTCCCGGGATCGTAGGGGCGAAACTCAATTAACAAAGTGGCTCGTCATCGTCTCCGGCGTCGAAGCGAAATCCGTTTAATGCACTTTATCTTTGTTGCCGCAGCAATGGAAAGCGCTTGAAATCCGTTTAATGCACTTATCTTTGTTTCTACAGTTTATTGGGAGCGTTTTGCTTTCAACGTTTATTAAGTTACTACGAAAACGTGGCAAGACGTAGAACGCGAATGCATCGGCATACGGAGAGAAGAACGTTTGCCGGATAATCTTGTCGACATGGCGAGGGATTGGGGGGGGGGGGGAAGGGAGTTACTGTGTCCATACGCGTTACGTTTTTACGTGGATTACGCATAGTCTATACATCTTTTCTCTCATCTCTTTGTTTCTATAGTTGCGATATGATTATCCTTGACGTTGTTTTCGTAAGACAAAATCGTTGGATGTGAAATAATATTACGCGATATATATGAATGCTCATATATGAATGCGAGAGTCTTCATCGTCGAGCATCTACGAATAGCATTTGCTTTTACACGTAAAAGCATCTTGATAATTCGAACGTTGAATTGTTTTGCTTCGCGCGGGTCTATTTTTACCGTACAAGAACCATCGGCCGCCTATACATTTGCTGCGCAAAAAACTCGCAAGATTTCTGGAGAGAAGGAGAGAAAGAGAGAGGACTCGAGCACCTATTGGGCTCTCGATGGATCCGGGAGAGCTTCTTTGTGCCGCCGAGCGGATTCCTTCGTCACATTCGACAGGGTGCGCGTACGCTTGAGGCTAAGAGTAGAACGGCTCGAAATTCCACTTTGACTTTCATCCGCGAAGCATCTTGGAGTCTCGGGAAAAGCTCGTCGTCGAATTTTCTCGGCGCCTTCTCCTCTCTCGTCGCGATTAATTGCGTCGAATAATTTCCAGATTCCAATGTAGAGCACGATTCGTTCGCGTCGACGTTCCTCGTAAGCGATTCGTTGGCGAGATAGACGCGGAGTCATCGGCGACGACAACGACAACGAAATTTGCAATTAGGGAGACGAAGCACCAACGATAAAATCGTGTCCAGCCGGTCCGACCGTGGGAAAATGGACACGGACGGTCAGCCGTCTAATGGAGACAATTTATTATTTTCAACTTCCCAGCGAGAGCCCCAGTATAACGGGTCGTTTCTCGCGTTTTCTCCTAGCGCGGGAGGAAAGCTGTTATGGTGATGGATCGCGGACCGAGAAGCAGCAGCCGGGAACGTGACGGTGCGCGGGGACGCGCAGCGGAATGAAATCGGCCGGAAACGGGGATGACGAGGGGGCGAAACTAGGCGAAGTCCGATTCGTATAGGGGGTTAACATGCAGAGGAGTGGTCAGAAATGATTATTTTACCGCATAATCGTACGCTCCATCGTCCCGGACGAATTCGTCGGGGAGGAATCGTCGCTCTTTCGTCAGCACGACTGATAACTTTGACGCGTAACGACGCGACGTGACGGTGCTTTTATATCTTCGTTCGCGCTTTTATGCATCCGGGAGTGCTCCAATTTCGCTCGTGTCTTTTGTATGTAAATGTTCTGTGAAATGTCTCTCGCTTATGATGAGTGCTCACGACTGTTGTATGTTAAATGACGAGTATAAATTTGCAAGAGGATTATAGTAGTGCGTATAATGTAACATACATTCCAACGTGAAAAATAGTAATCATACTGAATAGAATTGAATAATAAATTTCAAAGTTTTCGGAAGCGTTTATATATATATATATATATATATATATATATGTAGAAACGTAGCGCGTCGCTTTCTCTTCGATAACGATGGCGTGGAGTGGAATATCGACTCTCGAATGCTTGTATCATTATTCCGACCGTTCAAACAACGCAACCGCGGTCATAGAACTGTAAACGTTACGGACGAACTGCGGACGAACCGTCCAGCCTTTAACGCATCGCCAAGCAATGTTATTTGTCAATGGCTACGGGACAAGGGAACTACACGCGCGCCCGCATGGACACATATGCGTTTTACACCCGTACCCCAGAGTTAGCGGAGATTGCGAATCGTAATTTGCCACAACAGGAATTCGTAAGGTCGGATCTTGAATACGCGGGGTGTGTGTCGAGCTAATTGGCTGCGGGGGAGCGAATCGAGCCACTGGTTTACTAACTGTTACCAACGGCGTGGCGTTTTGTATCGCGTACACCGTATGCGCTTGCGATGTTCTACAACTGCGTCTTAATTCGATTACGGTTTGAAACACCTGCATAAAAACAAGGGAAATTATTTAACTATTTAATCGTAAGAGTCTTCAAAGCCCGATGTTTAAAATGCATTTTTTCGTAATAAAATACAAACTTTGCCCTTTCCTTTTTCTCTAAGTAAAAGATATAAATTGATCTTTTTTTTTTTTTATATTGATATCTTCCAAGATCCGACGCGATGCCTCGTGTTACAAAAATAGCGCGACAACTGAAGGATTAAAAAGAAGAAAAAAATGGCATCTCGTTTTTTATCTTTAATTTTCTTCGATTTATTATTACGTGATTCGGGGCTTTATTCGTCAAAGCATTTTAATTTTGTATATCGAAAAACGTTATTATTTGTTCATTCGATATATAGGTGTGTTGACTGTATTATAATATTTATTGTCCCTTTCTTACGTTTTATACCGTCGCGTCGTATTATTATTATACTGATCGTGATCGTGATTATTGTACGCATTTCGAACGCAGTGCAGTCTGCTATTTTGAACCAAATAATTTCTTCGTATATGCTCACCTGTCATCGACATGCAACGTGCAGATTGGCGGATATCGAATCGCTAAACTTCGTTCGATCTTGCCGATGGCGTTGGGATGACGAGCGTCGAAACGCGGACGGCGTCATGTCGAACGATTTTAATTTCACTCTCGTTATTGATCTGCCAAACGAAACGAAACTAGGCGCGCGGCACAGTCGGTGCATCACGCGGAATTAAAAGTTTATCGCCCGTTTTTGAAATACGTAATAACTCGACGCGCTGACTCGCCATCACGCGAGAAGTTATAATTCCTTTACCGTGAATCAAAGGAGTACACAGTGCAGCAATTTTCGTGTTTTTTCAACAATCCGGAGAATCAATTCTTTTTAATAAAAAATATCTCAAGACTGATAGTTTATTATCTATATATAGAATTACTTATATATTATAAGGATTCAAAAAATCTTTAATGGTAAAAAGTTAGAAGAAGAACTTTGTCATTCACAAGTACAATTGAACAGAATTTTTAAAATTAAACCACGTATTGTATGGTTTTAAAGGGATTATATCCAATCAAGTTTTTGATAAGGAAAAATTTAACGCAAATGAATTAAAAAGTTTATGGATAAAAAGTCTGACGATAGTTAGTAATCTGGAATATTCTGTTCGTATTCATATGTTGTTTTACTCGTTTGCTCCGATATATATTCGACGAATACGTTTATAATTGTACATGATATATATTGTTAGACAGACTTATAGAGGAAACATTTGTTCGTATCCATTGCCAAAGATATTGTTCTAGATAATCTTAATGGCGCCAATTATTTTGATAAGTATCAAAGTCGAAGATACCGGGCTACTATCAATAATCTAAACGAGGAATTATCACGTTTATTGATCTGTAAAGATAATTAATAATTTTAACTAAGAAACTAGATAAAAAATTTTGTTTTATGAACACTGAACGTAATTCTTTATTACGCCACAAAATGACGACTTTTTGTACCATTATTTATTGCTAGAGAGTACAATACATCTCGGTTTGACGATTCTTTAAAATTAAATGTACTTTGGGCGTTTTTTACGAATGCGGAGGTCGTCGTTAAATATCCTGTTCGATCGTACCCGGTGTACTTTGGTAAAGAGATGGTCTGGGTTTTATTTCGATTTTGCGCTATACTTATCGATTAACGGCTATCTCGAGAGCGTCTGCAGGCTATTCGAGTCAATCTACCGACGAGTGTACGGTAGAAACGTAGGATGAGCAAGCAAAGAGGGAGAAAAAGACGAAGCACGTAAAGGGCCGCGTAAAGAGGGTCGAGAAGCAAACGAAGACTTACCCCTTATCCTGCGGCTAAAACTGAACGCGAGCGAAATTTCTGGCCTAGAGATGACAGCTGCGACACTTCGAGAGCCGGAGAGTGAAAGCGGAAGTGTTAGATGGAAGGAGAGGGAGGAAGAAAAAAAGAAAGAAAGGAGAAAACTGCGAGAGAAAAGAGGGTAATTGGTCTGGCAAGAGAGAGCGTTTCTCATCATCGCTTTCTTAGATAATTTCAGACGGACGTTTTAGCTAACGTCGTCGTCGGGGTCTTCTCTCGCCTCTCTGGTTTCTTTCGTCGGAATGTTTTTCGTCTCGCGGCTTTCGTCCTACTGCTATGAGCTTGGAAAAAAATTCTCTTTCGTCTTCACCACCCGACAACCATGTAATCTCTCTTTGAACGATGCTCGAAACAGAGACACGGCTACGGCGACAAATACCACCGCGAAAGCGGAAATTACTTTGCTTCGAGGTACGAGACTCCCGCCAACCTTATTAATCCTCTATAATTTTACGATTTACGGCAAGAATTTCCGTTACATTGTTTACAATCGACGCGCTGAAACGTAATAGAATAAGCGCTGGAACGAATTTTAAGCAGAAATAACGTTCTCTTAATCTTAAATTTATGGCCAAAAAAATTATATCGTGATTAAAGTTCTATAATATGATGGCACGTGCTTCTTTACAATATTCATCTTCTTTTTCAGATGTGATTTTCATGAATTTTAATAGTCTTCTCAATTGTGTTTTATTTTATTAAATATCATGTAGAATTTTATTCCATTTCTATTTTATTTTAATCATATCGTTCCTAGCATTATCAAAATATTTTATATGAAAATCTCTTGAAAATATTTAATGTATATTTTGTTGTATGTTATTTAATTATTTATTTTTTTTTTTATGCTGATTATATTTTCTTTTGACGTATCTTTGAAAATACGTATACAAAAAATAAAAAAACTAAATATAAGAGATAAATAGTAATTTAAATAAAAACGATTCTATTTTATTTAATTATACGACCAGCATTCATATTGACAACAATATATGTACCAATACCAATAATCAATACTAAAGTACAATAATAATTATGCATTTTATCCTGAGATTAAATAGTTCTGAATGCGATTGTTCTTGAAATAAGGTCGTAAAATTGCGATTACATGTTATCAAGGTGCGATAATATTACTAGCTATTGTCACCGCTATGGTATTTTTCTCTTACAATTGAATTAATGTTTTGTCAAATGAATCTTTTCAACTTCTGTCAGATTGTTGTTAAATTGCAATATGTTATGGTAAATTAAAACCAATGAAATAGGTTTTATGTTTTTAAACGAAATCTAGCGTTTTTTGAATTACTATCTTTTTATTAAAAAATATAAAGTCGTTGATATATACATATAAACATAAAGAAATAATAATTATTAATTATTCTATATGATTATATTAATTATCATTATTTATTATATATATAAGATTGGATTATAATTCGTAATTATTTTATCTATTCATTCTTTTAATGATTCAGTCATATTGCTATCATTCTTCGTTAGCGAAGAATAAAAATTATATCAATTTTCTTTGTCACGCGGTATTTAAAGCTACACGCTATCGATCTTAGATGATTATACACTCTGCATATATTACAAACCTAATTAATCAAATTGCTTGAGATTTCGTTTTTACGACATTAAACATCGCTTCTTACGATGTAGATATCGGTATTTCCATCGTTGGGGAATTATATAAGAATTAATTCTACATCATGTTATCGATGTTTTTCCATGATCTCTCAACGCATGTACATGTTTTTTTCTCGAATTATATTACGATACATAACAAATAGTAAAAACTGGCGAAAACGAGTTCTTATTTCTAGTAATCATATTTAATGCATCTATACTGACGATTTCATCGTTATTTTCGAAATCGATTAATTTTAATCGAAATTTGTTGAACATTTAGTTTAAATCGCCGGGAGTGACATTGTCACGAGAAAACGTACGCTCTATAATCTCCTTCTTTCGACCTAAATTTCATCTTGAAACAACGCATAGAAAACAACGATGAAAATAGGTTACCAGAACAAGAGAGCTTTTCATTGAATCTGTCGAGTATGCTTCAAACATTCGAGGAAATGAGCAGTATTGTTTAATGAGCAACGGAAACAGGAATAGTCAAGCTGTTTGTCTTGAAACTCGGCGGTCTGAAAATTACACGTTTAAAATATTTATATAATATACTATAGCGTTAGAGAGAAAGAAAGACAAAAGAAATAAACGTAAATAATTCTTTCATTATAATTAATTGTATCAATTTTGTTGTATGTTATGTGAACGAGCAATAAAGTAAATATAAATAGATATAACAATATAACGATACATATAACACGTACATAATACGATGAAAAATTTATATGAAATCGACAATATTATCGTGCGCTTTTGTCAATTAACTAAATATTAAAATGATGCACGGACGTTATTTAATACGACTTTTGGTAATACGACTTTTCATTTTATAATCGAGCCTCGCTTGTATATAAATATTTCCGAACAAACTCTACATACCGCGATTAATGGACGTTGAGACGTATTATAGTAGCCAATAAATTCAATCAATGGTAAATATAGCGATACAACGGTAAATAATAATGTAACCTAATAAAACTGTAACTAGCTGTGAGAACTCATTTCCGCAAATATGAAAATTTATGCTGCCACTATTGATTAATCGTTCCGTAGAACGACAGGGTATGTTGGCTCAGTGGAATCAGCGGTCGACGCGATTCTGACTGCGATATTTTGTTATGACACGAACCCGTGCCGTCAGCATATTACGTTCGATTTCATTGTGCACCGATCTCTTATCTCAGCTAAGCGTAGCTCTTTGAAACATGAATACATTGCTCGTCATATCCAGAGAAGCGAACATTCCACCGAATTTCATATTAAAACGTTTTTATTTGCGCTTTCGCGCGTAAAACGAGTGATTTAATTGAAACTTGAATATTAATTTAATACGCAAATAAGAGATTGCAATGAGACTATTGATAACTTGAATCTATTTGAAGCTGATATATAAATCCATAATTTTCTCCATCTGTATAAAGTATAAATCTATAAAATACAAGAGATGCAAATATTACGTCTTTACATTTTGTTAAATTATATTTGTAATTATAGATGCGATATTTTTTATTGAGTAGAAGAATTTGTATAGACGAAAGATAGATAATTAAAAATTCATTTTATTTCATAAATGAGATATATGTACGCATTAAGCGCAAGAATTATATGATGCTATTGTGATGATTGCGTTTTAAATTATTTGATTATTGAAGTATTAAATATCGAATTCAATTTATACGTTTCACTACACCCTAATTTTCAGAATTTTTCCAATAATGTCACAAGTGTTCCTCCAGCAATGTTTTTGGCAATAATTACTTCGATGTCCGATTCCATTCATTGTTTATTCATAATTATTCATTGGATTCAATTAAGGATTCAATCAATTATCCAGATACGAACAATGAAATTCTAGTCATAACGAATTCGATAATTTCGATGTTAATTATCGGCATAGCTCTGTGTATGTAGTAAAATTCCATTCGATCTTTCGCTGTACATGTTTAAATTAAGATATATCCGTTATTACCAGTGATTATCGTGACAATTTTAACCGTGACTTTTTGCAATGTATCCCCGTATAGGTGACATCTCTGCATCTTCAAAACGCCGCGGTCGGGTACGTTCGAGCCTGCGGCAGTTTTAACGAGAGTTGTTTCGGGATTGTTTCGGCAATTACGAGGAAATTACGCAGAACAGACCACCGTATCGCTGTCATAGTGTTATAAAAGCCGTGTCGGAGAAGAACTCGTCGTCTCGCTTATAAGCGACGAGTTAACGTTCAATTTACTCGTCAATAGTAAAGTTTCATTTTTCGACATTTTCTCGCCTCACCAAACTTTTGCATCATGTTAAAAGGCCAATTCATACCAATGTGAATTTATCAAATTGTTTTGTTAATTGCATCAATAATGTTCATATCTGTCGATTAATATTACACATAACACAGTATAATAAAGAATGCTCCATGCTCGTTTCAATATTTTTTTTTTGTTTAGTTATTAATCTACAATAGCGAGTGAAAAATCTTAAAAAATGATTAGCTGAAAATCTGGAAAAATGATTTTTTATCCTTTTAATGAACTTTGAAACGAGAGGCGAATAATTTGCTGCGAAAAGGATTAAAATCGACACTTTGTCCAACGCCCATCGAGTATCGAATATATCGCGATCAGGTTGATTATTTATTTACGGTATATATCGTCGCGCTTATTCCGTCGCTTGTTGTCAATTACCGAGCGTAACGTCAATGGACAAACAAGTGAAAAATGGCAATCACATAGAGCTTTCCATTATATCTTCAAAGAGCGTTGCGCCGATGCTGTGTAATATTAATCTGTAATTAGCGCGCCGTGATATTTAAATACGTGCTCAACCTGAACGATCGTTAAACATTCAAGCGTCGGCTTTACGGCAAAGTCGGCTGCTATTTTAAATTCCGTTAACGCGGCTATGGTTTGCACGCAGGATATGGGTCGCAAATGTAATACCCAATAACATATTATATCCGCATGCAATATATTGTTTGTAAATGACGGTCGGTTAAATTATAGATGCGATGCTGTAATTTATTACGATTTGTGTCCGTGAATGAAGTTTTTTTCCTTTCGATCCGAATTACTATAGTATTATATTATGGAAGCATAAAAAGAAAAAGAGAGAAAGAGAGGGAGAAAGAAAAAGAAAAAGGGGAATGGATAGAGAAAGATTTTTTTTTAATTTGATTTTATAAAGAGTTTACGGTATTGATATGTAAATCATTTAGTTTATTTATAATTAATTAAAGTTTATAATTGATATTTTTCAATTCTTTAATGGCTTTCCAATTCTGCGTTTTGCTACATCATTATCGAGAACAGATAAAAAGATTATAAAATATAATCTTGATGTGCCGGGAAAGATATCGTTTTTTCAGTTGTTATAAAACAAACACAAATTCGTTTGAGAATTTATTTTTACAATCGTTCTGGGAAACTGTCGCTCTTCTAGCATGATGCAAAAAGGTATTATAGAGGAGACTGCGGGATAAAATGCCAACCATCAATCATTTTTCCTGTTATTCGATAAATTCGCTCAGATATGTTAGGATACGAGAAGAGACGAAGCAAGAGCGAAAAAAGAGAGAGAAGGAACGAGAACAGAGAGAAACCCCGTTGTTGTTTCTTTATCTTTTATCCCGACAATAAATCTCGACGGACACCTTGACATGCTGGCAGATTTAACAGAAAAAATTTGTGACACTCAACAAGGTAAGATTGCTTTGCACGTTTCGCTTTCTTATATGAGCTAACCGCGCCACTTATCGCCGAGGAACCGCAATGTAGGAGATGTATGAACGAACTTGAGGAAATGTATGAACGACCTCTCTATTGCTCTCACGTATTTCTCCGTGTTATACCTCCGAGAATAGACTGCTTTTACTCGATAGCATCTAGATGCAGATGAAATGCAGATATTCCACAAGGACAGGCGCATGTTTCTTTTTTTCTTACCCCTCGATGCGCTTATCGGAGTTTGAGTTAATAAAGTTATGGAAATGCGACACAATGCAACTTGATAGTGATATCATTTCTCAAATCTGATCAAATACAAATAAAGAAAGCAGAGCTTATATTTTTTGTTTATAAATTTTAACGCGGTAAATTATCTAACCGATATTTCACATATATTTAACGTTATATTATTAAGAGAAATACAAATTTTGATTACCATTCTAGAAGTTCTTAAGCGCTAAAAGCGTGAAAAGCTTTTCGCGTTTCTGACTAACCAACAATGCGTCGAGTCGAGTGAAACGTGCGCAAAAAACGGCAGAGATGAAAAATTTCGCGAGTCAATGAAAGTTCAAAGAGCGAGAATGTACTTCTGTCAGCTCCTTGTTCGCCTCTCCTACCCTTTCACCGTCTCTTTTAGAATAGCATCGCTTGTATGCCATCTTACATGTATATTTCGTTAAGTACCATCGATTTGCGTCGAGGATTATTTTTGAGTACAGAGGGCTCTTGCAAATTGCGAGAACGTTTCTAAGCATAATTTTTGAAACGACAATTATTTTTACTGCATTCATAAAGCGGAATTTTCGTTCCTATTAAACTATACGGACGATGCAACGAAATAATCGCGTTATTATAATTGTAATAATTAATATACAAAGTTAAAGTATGTCTGCATTCATTTCATTATTGCGATTTAATCTACTTAAAAAAAAAAAAAAAATCTTTGTCCTCTCTCTCTCTCTCTCTCTCTCTCTCTCCTTTTTTTTTTTTTTTTTTTTTTGAGAATTTAGGTTCTTATATAAATTAAAAATCAAATGATTTTATTTACTTATCGTTAAATGTTTTTTATCCCGAGTGTAAAGCTATATGATTGTCATGGATGAAGAAAAGTTGCAAGCGCAATTCCGGTTCTTCTTTCGTCTTTCTTCACATATTTCTTTTTCGTTCTTTATATTTTTCATTTATATTTGTTTTCCGCCGCTTATCGGAGATAGAAGTATGCAAATGTCTCTGTCAACTACTCGTACTCCTCGATTATTACTATTCGCTCGATACCTTCTCCCTCGCGAACTAAGATACTAGAAACTACACAAGTTGTAATTACATCAAAAGATGTAACTCTCTCTTTCTCTCTTTTGCTCGCTCGATATATTCCACATAGTTCGAAGCTCGCATTTGTGAGAATAGCCATCGGTGTTTGCCGAATAATTTAGAATGCGACCCTAATGCGCATCACGCAAGCGCAGAACATTATGTTTGTGTGATGTAATATGTAACGAAACGAGGTACTCCACTTTATAATATCCTTGAAAGATATACACGTTTACACAATAGCATCTATTTCTATCAATGCGACCTCATTTTTTGTATGTTGAGTGTGTTTGATATTCTAGAGGTCTTTCTTATCGTTACTTATTTTTGGTCGTTGTTTTTTTAGAGAATTATTTTGATTTTTAAATATTAAATATCTTGATTATATGTACATTAAACTTTAAATCGAATATAATATAATTTTAAATCAACTAAAAATTAAATAAATAAATTTCTATTAAATATCTATTTGCAGCTATAAGTTCATCAAAATATGACAATTTTCAAAATGGCTTATTTGTCATATATAATTTATACTTTGATATCGAAGATACTAATAATTTTTATTTTAAGTATTTTTAGTTCAGAGAAACTGTACGATATCTAGGATATTACATAATTGATTAAATAGCCGACTGCGATCGTTATATTGTATGCATGCTGATTGAAAATTTGATTACTATGCCCTCGAGTACTCATACTTAGAATCTAACTGGATATATTGAACATCTGTTACATTGAAGTGCACGGCGACGATTTTTCGGTAGCGGAAAAGCTTGGAAATTTTCGCTCTTCTCCCGTACAACGGCCACGTATCGCGGACGATGCGCTCATTCGCACATTTATTCGCTCGTTTCATTCGCACAGCAGGACCGATAGCAGCAATTCCATCGTAAAAAGTTTGGTGAATCGTAGATTAACGGCACGAGAAACGATCGACCGATTTCGATGGCTGAAACTTTACGACGCATCTCGTCGAGATTTCCCCCATTCCTTCCACGCGCGCATATCCGATATAATTTATGAGGTCGATTGTTGACATTGAACGTATTTTCAACCCGCGTCCCACTTATAACGTGTGACGCGCTTTTCAAGTTCCGCATGTATCAGAAAATCTAGGACGGCTCCGGCGCACCGTGACCGTCCTATTCGATTTCACTTTCGTCCATCTTTTCCCGACTGCAGCTGTCGCTTCGGAAAATTACGAACTCTCGGTGAGAATACGCTATTCCTTGATTGAAGTCTATTTTAAGAGATTCTATGATTAAATCGCTCGCTGTTTAAATGGAATAACATTAGAAGATTGAAAAATGTCCTCTGCAGATGTTATACAAAAACCATTTTATTCAATAGAAACTTTGAATTCAATAGAAATGTTTTAATGGATGGTTGACTTTTACACAATGACTTTTGCTAAAAATAAATTTAAGGATAAAAATATACAAAATTTTATTAATATATTTTTAAATAATTATGTATATCGATAAATATGTAAAGTTATCAAATATATATTTTACCTTAGCAAAAACTCAAAAAAGCCATTTTGGAAACTCTTGTCTTATTCATTTTATATAATCTTATAAATATTGATAAAAATATAAATTATCATTTTCTTGCCATACATATATATGTGTATGTGTGTGTGTGTAAAAGAAAAGAAGCGTGTGGCATCAATATTTTTTTTTTTATGCAAACTGTGCTACGATGTTGACTTTGAACTAACTAGAATCAAGATTTTTTTCTTATTTCTCACGTTCCTCCTTGCTCACTTTAGAATTCTTCGATTCTTCCGAGAGCCGATTTTAGTTTCGACTCGCAAAAGTTACAAAAATCCGATTAAGGGTAGCTACATGGAGATACTTGAACGGCATCGAAAGTAGTTACGGCCCGCTCGAGTCAGACTTGACCTATTGTACCGGCACAAAGAGATCTATGTAGATGGATTAAATGATTAAGATCCCGGCTTAAATGTCCAGACGTAATCGGGTCTTGCTCAGCTGGTAGTCGGCAGTTTCCCTTTCTTAAGAGCCTCTAAGATCTGATCGTCAGAGTGCTGTGGTTGCAATAAGGACCACATAAAAGTAGTAACTTTTATCGCGGAATATATATTACGTATTTCTTATGCTCAAGCCTTTCAGATAAATTATTTGAAAGAAATTGACTTATCCCCTGTAGGTTTATATTAGAAATTTTAATAAAAAATTGTATACACCTAATTTGCAATCTTATTAATTTTCACGGTAATTCGAAATCGATAACTGACGAAAAATTTGAGAGATAAAATTCTGAGCATGTTCATGTCATCTGCGAAAACACAGAAACGACGGTAAGTCAAAGATTTTGGCGAAGCGGCACGTGTTCGACGGGCGAAACTAACGAGTTGGTGCGACGAAAACCCCATCTTCCTTCTTGCACAGACCCATCTTGACCGTTCCAGCGGAATTACTTGGACGTTGTTCCGGTGCACGAGAAAGATTGATCCACGCGACAAGCGATCCATGTGGTCCACCGAGAAGTACGTGAAACGAATACGACAGCGTCGCAGAGTTTCTGCTTTGTTGCCACCCATCTCCTCTTTCTCGGCTTCCTTCGGAGTTATAAAGTTCACGTATCGCCCTGAAAGCGAACGGTAGCACACACAAGATATCGGAAGCGAGTTACCCCACTCGATCGTCGCTACGGAACCTTTGTGTCGCATAGATGATTCCTCTCCCGATCAATGCAGCCGTCGAGTCAGAGTTCTTTCCGGCGTGATGTAGAAACGCGTTCGCAGTAATCATAAATTTCAGATTGCAACGAGACTCTCCATATATATATATATATATATGGATAAATATACGGAGAGTCTCGTTGCAATCTGAAATTTATGATTACTGCGAACGCGTTTCTACATCATATATATATATATATGCATCGCGTATAAATGTCGTTCATATATTGATTATATGCTTTACAAGCATGTTTTGTTATATATATTAATCCGATATGATAGTTGTTAAAGTTCAATTAATTAACAATGACATTTTCGAAAGTGCTAATAGATATTTAATAGATTGTGATCGATACTGAACGATGTGATGCGACTGTAATCATTGAGCATGACATCTGCATACGATTGTATGATACATGATGTCCCGGATGCTGTTGGACGCAGTTGGGTTTCTAAAGACCGATGGGATTTCGTGATTCCCGGCCATCGCGTGACAAACTAGTCTCGTAATCGCAAAAGTCCCCGCAAAGACTAAGACATATACTCCCAAGAAAGAACGACTACTACTTAGCTTGGTCGCTTTAGGTGGTCTGGGCATTTGAAATTAATGAGCAGTTATATCTCATAGCCGTTTTCTAACATTATCAACGTATTTTTCAACAACAATTTCAAATTACTCACATTTATATCCCTTTCACGCGATATAAATGATCGTTTACTAATCTTTTTTAATAAACGCAAGATTTTTATAAAATTAATTTTTGAACGTTACTAAAAGTTTTTGCCACATATTTCATATGTAAATTACGCTATTGCTATTACATCGAATTAAAAAAGCAAAAAGAAAAAAAAACTATAATATATTTAAATATAATATTATATATAAATATATATAATATATTTTTTGAATGTGTATATAATGTTAATGTTCATCAACTTGAGCAATATATAGAGAGACAGCGTTCTTACAATTACAAATACCATCTGCAATCTTTTTAAATTTATTGTTCATTGATATGTGCGTATTTAGCGCTAATCAATCTCAAGTATTTTATACTCAAACAACTCGCGAGCTCGATTATTCGTTCGCTACCGATTGTTTTTCCCAGCATATTTATTTGACGATATTCGCTCGTCCACTTTCTTTCTCATGTTTCGATCCGTGAGAATTGCTTTTCCCCTACCAAAGCGTCGCGTCGAGGATAAAGCGAATCTCTTACGATGTGAATCTTTTCTTAGGGCGACTGATATCGTCAGCGGGTTAGACGCTAAAATATTCATAGTCTCGACAAATGTGAGCCTGAGAGCTCTACTTATTCCGTCATGTGGAGTGGAACTGTGCGAGGGTCATTATCTTGCGATCTTCTCCGTTTGAATGAATCTCTCGCTACGCAACGCACCGACTTTTCCGAATATTCGTCATGATATTCGCGTTATTAAGAGTTTGTCGCATCCGATACTCTTGGAAGGACACATATCAGCGCCAAATGGCAGCGCGCGCAATTTGTTTGCGTTACTTTGACGTGCCCCGGATAAGCATCGTTGTTTTGCGCGCGAACAAAATAACGAAATGTATTTCTTCGTTCGCACATTACGCATAAACATGTTTTCGCTCGTTCTAGCTTCGTTTTATGTTATTATCGCCAAAATGAGAGTTCTCGAATTATCTAACGCGCTTTAAAATTCACTGTGTATACGTCTTGAAAATGGATAATACAAATATTAATACCTATAATGATTCAATGATCGATATGAAAATTTTTTGAAATTTATACTGTCGTAAAAATATACAGGCGATATCATGATTAATAAATTTTAGATATATGTGTTACATGTACATTAAAATATTACACACGAGAAATCCAGATTATATAAATATTTGATCTTGTAACTTGTTGTTGCTTTTTCATTTTATACGAAAAACTTATGAAATATTGCTCCATCAAGTTGACCGTTCTAGTTATTAACAATGTAAATTGCTGAAATAGCGTCATCATTTATCGTCCAGATGACAGGCGCGATTGGCGGATTATAGATTGAGTTTTTAAGAATCTAAAATATACTCGCGTATGCGCATTTATTTCGACGCGATAGAATTAAAACATTTATCATTGAAAATTCGCTTTGTGAAAATTTGCACGCTCCTCGACGATAGTACAGACAATTTTATTTGAACTCAAGAAGGATCTGCAAACATTCTTTACCTCGAAAAATCTACCTGCAGTGATGATATTTGTTCTTCCATTTATTGCAATAAATATTCGAGCATTATTTATAACGGAGGTTCTCTCTACGTTTGATGAAAGTCGATTCGAGGATCGTGCAAAATAAATGCTTGTCCGGAGGAAATTCGATGGCGCAAGATTTTCTAAGGCGGAATATTCCGATGAGTACCTCGACGATCTCTCTCTTTTTCCTTCCATATAATAGGCGGCTCGCATAGAAGATAGCGGAATATCGTATAAGGCATCTCAGTATGCGAGCCTGTGTCTACGGCATCTTGTCGATATGTAGATATTCGTCGTCGATTTTTCCTACGGATTTTCCTACGAACCCGCAAAATTCGCGTCAATTTAAATTCGATGCGGCCACGTCGTCGCTCGCCAAGACTCGTTTCCGACGCTCGTGACCTCTCGTTAATATTAAACAGATTTTCGCTCGACCACGATAGGAGTGATTTGCTTGCGTGATATATCGATAAGCGACGGGAAAAATTTAACCAATGATGAAAAATTGAAGGACGATTGCACGAAGATGATTCAAATACTTATATCGTATTATCCGAAGGAATATTTGGAATTCTTTTAATCCTATCTGCAAAGTTGTAAATAACTTTGCAGACACTGAAAGATAAGAATTTTCTTTCAAACTATGTGCGACAGAATTCAAATTATATAGACTTGTAACGTCGAGAAATTCTTGCAAGCTTCATTATGACGGACAGAATTATATATACACTTCGAGAGCACGACAGTTTACGATTGTAGTTTAATTCGATTGTAATTTAATATCTGATCGATCCTCTTGTCTTATAATAATATTCTCGGCGGTGCAATAATATTCAACGATCGCGATGTCCGTACACTCTTTCGTTCGCGCGAGAACAGACAATTACACGATGAGCCGTTCTATCACGCTGATGCCGTCACATTTTACGATATATACCATACGTTGGCCGTGTGCGTAACTTATTAGTTACAATTAACGGCAGCGGCTCGTGTTAACGCGCAAGACAATATCGCAGCTGCAAAGACTTCGAAATAATACGATTTCAAACTTTCGAAAGGAAATGTTCTAACGAAATTATTTGCGCTTTGTGCGCACCTATACGCGCGCAATAATGCATCCGCTGTAGAGAATATCGAAGAGAAAGAGAGAGAGAGAGGAGGAGGGGGGGGGGGCGGAATTACGCATCAGAATTACTTTACTTGTTATCGTATCATTTATATATATATATATATATTTTTGTTCCATTTTTTTAGTATACTATTTTTACGGATGTTTTTATGGAATTTTTTTTTTTGAAATATCTTTATGGAATTTATTTTTGTAATTTTGATCCAAAATCTAAATTGATTGGAATAAATAACTTTTATATATTATTATTTTCCATTTGTTATACACCTATTAAAAATAATTAAATAAAAAATCGAAAACAAACAACAATGTATTCGTTATGTCATAAGTAATAGTTATATTTTTAACGCAAGTATTACTTTTGAAAATTGAACTAAGCGTTAGCAATTCTTTAATTGTACTTATATGTAACTCGTACTCTTTTTTTTTATTGTCGGAAATGTGTAAACGAAATGTGCGCGAGCGAGTGTGCTCGCAAACGCAAATGTTATTTCTGCGCGACACGTAGGCGAAAGACAAGACACTAGGAATCGTGGCCATGGGCCAAAAATAATTTCCGTATGTTGTTCCACATGACGCGATTCTCTTTGAGAATCACGTCAGCCGACATTCGCCGTTAGAAGAGAAACTGTAGAGGCTGCAAAATATTTTTCGGCGCCCGACATCATGCTTTTTTTCGACCGAACAGAGTGTGAACTCGCGTATACAAACTTTTCTACATCCGGAGTGGCAGAGGATATGCCGTCGCTTCTTCCATCGGAGTTTCCATTCTCTCATCGAAACTGCCACTTTCTTTTATAGCAACCCTCGCCCTCTCCATCCTGGGTTCACCCTGTCGTCCTCTACGGGGCTTTTCCGACAAAGAGCGCCACGAGGTCGATATATGCCACAAGAGTAAAGCGGGAAGAAAAAAGAATGACGTGGATAAAAGGTCCGAGGTTCGACGGATAGAAACAAACAGTCGTAAACAGGGGTCGAAAGAGGTTGAAAGGACATGAGAAGGGCAGCTTGTGAAGCGCATAAGGACTTATAGACGGATATATTCGTCATATAACGCGTGTATGTATAAGATGTCTCGAGCTTACTTTATCTTCTTTTACAAATTCGAGATTGTATAACCTTTTATCAAAAATTTAATTCTTGACATCACATTTTTCTATGATGATTTTTTAACAATGTCTTGCTAGTTTAGCTTGTAAAATTTAGAATTTCTTCAAATAAATTCCATTTAAAATTTAAAGAAAATAAATAATATAATATATAAGCGTCTATTTTCTTTTTAATTAAATTAAATTCAAATGTTTTTATTTTTATTCAATTATATGTATATACATATATATATATATATATATATATATATATATATATATATATATATATGGGAAGTAGATGATATTTTTCTATAAGTTTGATTTTTTACGATTTATAATTTAAGATACGCCTCACGTTTGAGACACCTTATGCAGAGAGATGAATTCACGATAGCTCGATGTCAGTGGCTTGTTGTGAGGGATCGAAGAATGGTCACGTCGGTTATGAAGGTAGAAAGAGAAACATATGTGAAACGGGGAGAGGAAAGAGACGCACACAGAAGGGAAAAGGTCGACGCTCGTGGAATACATATTTTATAGGGTAATTACCGCCGACCCTTATATATCTACAGTTTGCTTGGTTATCTCCCCGCTCGTTTTAGCGCTCTTCGTGCATCTTTATTTATCCTTCGTTCTCGTGAGACTCCTAGCGTGAAGTGACTGACCTTCATCAAGCGGCTCGGAAAGATTTGCGCCTCTGTTAATAAACGGTGGCGTCTCGCTGAACGTTATTCAAGTTACGCTTCGGTAAATCATCTGTATTATTCCTCGTACGTGATAAACTTTTATTTTAAATGATTGCAACATTCTTCGTATCGATTAATGGGATAAAATAATTTATTATTGAGATGCCAAATTTTTTATAATTAATCTGCAATGAATTTATATCTAATCTCATACATAAAATTTTGTGTAATAATGCTTTATAAAGTTCCATAAGGGAAATGCTTCTAAAATGTATCCAAAATTTTAAAAAAGGAGAAAAGCTTCTTATATGCACTTATTTTTTAAATTATTGTTGAATGAATATATTCTTTAAGTGCTTTAAGCATCTCGATGCCGTGGAGTAGCCTTCATAAGCTGTAATATATGTTTACAAGCAAAATAGCGTGAAAATGTTTTAGCATAAATCACAAAAGCTATTTAAAAACGCTAGGATTTATATTTGACGTTATAGAATGATCAAACTTTTTAACAGGATATTTTTGTTTTAATATTCTTTTTTTCGTTCTAATATTACACAAGCTCGATATCTGTTAGTAAAATATTAAATTAAAATTACATAATATATACCGTTATACATACATTTAAGAACAGATAATCGTATCTGCTAGATAACGTGAAATATAGAAGGGGAATGAAAAGAGATATAATATTGAAATTAAAGCGTGATAACAAAAAAACGCAATGGCATTGATAAAAGCGACGATGGAATATTTGCGAGCCGTGCCACAATTCGCAGCCGCGATATTTCGAACGTATAAGAGTTTTTAGCAATACTCTATTAAATTCACGTAGCGTACTTTATACGAATATGTTTGATTTCCTGCCCTTGCCGCGTCGAAAACTTCGCTCGGGAACATTTGAATGGACCGTAAACGAGAACGATTCCACGCTGCGCTGTGTGAAACACGGAAAAAAAGCTGGCACTGCCTATCGAACTGACAGAGTATGGCGGGAGAGGCAAAAAATTAAACGCGAAAGGAAAAGGATAAAAAAAAAAGGAATTTGCAATCATTGCCTGCTGGTCACTCTGTGGCAAGGACGTTTCGATATTTGACAAGCAGGTGTGGTTAATAGCATTGTAATGTACAAATATGTAAAAAAAAAAAAAAATTCTAACAAAAAAATTATTCACATATATGGAATTTTTAAAAATCTTTTATAATAAAAAGATCGTTGGAGATGAAGGCTATATAATATGATAGGATTTCTACATCCCGATCTAGAACTGGTTAAAAATGGTCGATCTTTGAAATAAGAATAGAAAATGAGATGTACGAAAATGATATAAAAAATGTGGAAGTAATATAGAAAATTGAAGAGCAAGAGCATGTATATGGTACATATATACGCAAACTGAAGCGGGTTTCGCCCGCGGGTCAGTCTACTTCGTCGAATCTGCATTCCCCCGAGGCTCTAAGAATATTGCACCTCTCTTTGCCGATGTGCAATCGCTTTGTGCGAAAGCGTTTCTCTGTTCCCATATTTTTTCTCACACACACATTTATTTACATATATATATATATATATATATACGGCTTTTCCTTCTCTTAGATTTTTCGTAAAAAGTCGAAAGGAGATATGAAATTATACAACCGTATCAATTTCGAGAGCTCGTCGAAGAATTTCAAGAAAGTATATTTTTTATTCGATCTACGGCGTAATATCACCAAAAAAAGGGGAAAAAAAAAAGATTGAGAAGAATTATAGGACTCGCTATCATAAAAAGAATTGTTACGTTTGATGTTATTTTATTAAGTAAAATTAATATTTTTATGTTTCTAATCTCATTCATATTATTTGATCATATTTTGTTTTTAAAGACGATAATAATTATAATAATAATCAAGAGGCGATCATTTATACATTATATCTTTAAAAAGGCTTCATTCATTGCTTATTTTAATAAGTTTATTGACAAAACTTCTACTTAGTAAATACAAGTTGATTAGAACTGTATTTAATCTGAAATACGGTTCACGATGGTTCAAACGCGCACAGATGCAACAATGAACGAGACACGCACGCCTTCGACATGCGCGGCGAAATTAATTCGGCACCTCTCTCTCTCTAAGTACTTAGACAGTAGAATTAACGAAGCTTGCACGGATCAGCCAACCCAGACACAATTAACTCAGTAATTGTTTTCCGTAAACAATCTTGGAATTAACTGCCTTGTTCTCTTTAGTATTTTCATTATTAGTTCGACACGACTTTTTCGTTTAATTAAAATTATCGATGTGCAAAATATTTAGCGTAGAAGCATTATTTTCTATTGTATTACTTTTCGTTTTGTAGCAAATGCAAATAAGAAAAAGTGCAATTTTTATCGAAGAATTTATCAATTAAAAATCATTAAATATATTAATTTAAATGATTAAGCATGATGAGGGAAGAAAATATCTCTTCACCGTATGTTATTACTGTCAGCGAAAATTGCGCAAACGTGATAAAACGATGGTAATGACGTATATCCGATTTGGTAGCTGGATACGGTTAAATGACCGAGAATATGGAGTAAAAAGTGGCGGAGAAGCTGTAGTTTCGTTGGCAAGCTAGAGCGGACTGCTAGAAAGTTCGGTGTATAATTTCCGCTAAAGTAACTGCGCAAAATTCGTACATCATACTGTCTCTGGCGCATATAGGAATTTTATGTTCGATTTACTACATATATCTCGCGTTATAAGAGATGGCACGGCTGTGTGAATATGGACGTTTTTATGTAAATTACCGTGACTGTAATGGAAAGTCGCAGCTCTTCGTGTACATTGTGAAGATTTACGATCGATAAATCGTTGAGTGGACGGAAATAAAAATTGCGATCATTAAGATACGACAGTTCGTAAAGCATCGCATTGACTAAACGAGCAAACAGTTTTACAGCGATATGCTTTTTCCATATTTTTCCATAATATACGCGACGTCGTAAAGCTATTTACATCTTTCTTGAATTGTAAATATAAGTATTATATACGGAAAAAAAAAAATACTGTTGCCAATAAACACACGCATAGTTCATTCAATGATATTTTTATTCGACCAAATATCTGGATAGCTGTTTTAATAATTCAGATATTTGGTCCAATAAAAATATCATTGAATGAACTACTTTTTCCCGTGTAAACGTAAAATTGATGATTTAGACACGAGGCGAACATCTTATCCAAAAAGCGAGATATCACTTTATTATTATTTTTTTTTTTTTAAATCTCATGCTTTAGATTGTCCCGAATGGATTCCGTTATATTTGTTTAGAGAGAGAGAGAGAGAGAGAGAGAGAGAGAGAGAGGGAGGGAAAAACGGAATAATTTACTTACCAATTATTACGCGTCTGCAAATTTGCCATTTCATCGATGCCAATTTCTTCCAAAATCCACTACGAAGATGCATAGGAATAAATCGCGAAACTATACTCGATTATAATCACGTGCGCGATATAAGATTTAATATTATATTTTCAAAGTTAATATTTACTTTTGTATACACGTTTGCCTATTTATTTTCGGCGGGAAAAGAACGCCGAAAATGCGTCGATGATTATCGGATTATCGCGAAGAAAACCGCTAGTAATTTTTTCACTTTCGATATATTTCTAATATTCGCGCCATACGATGTATATTATACCTACTGCGTCGATCGCGATGAGAGTAATTATTATTTCATATTATTTATAAGATAAATGTTACGCGAACAACCGACATTTCATTCGCGTCCACACTCGCTCGCTTTCGACGACGGAATGAATGAAAGAACGCGAGAACGCGTGGTTGTTTATAGTATTAACTCGACGCGAAGATCGGAATGTAAACATGTTTACGTTAAGGATACGCATACCACAGAGGCTCGAATGGTAGGGGAAGGTGGTGAGCTCGCGTCTCGCGACTCTCGCGTCTCTCGCGTAATGTGAATACACGATCGCGTCTGTCGTGTTATATTCCAAGTATTCCGTACGCGTGCTCTCTCCCGAGAACATCGCTCGCTATAGAAAATTAATTGTGCATATATTACGTATAACCAAATCCGAATGCACGGCGATATAATTTTGGTGTTATCTAGTAACTTCTTTTTCGATGGACGAAGGATTTGGATATGAACCGCGCGATCGTCGTGAACGTATCGCCGTGTCAAGGTGCCGCCAACTAGTCGCGATAAAACGCAGTTGGCGGGCTTGTGAGTGACTCGCATCCCGCGCTCTCGCATCTCGAATCCAGACTCTCTTCGTGTTCTCTAGTCGCGCACAACAACGTTACTTCGTCGCGAATGTACGAGAGACGGGAGTGGAAAATTTATTATTAAAATAGAATATCTGTGGCACTCGCTTCGTGATCGTGAAACTGTCAATTTAATAGAAATCTTATTCGATCGCGATCAGTCGTAGCTCGGACAGGACGCGAAAATATTTGTCGGGCGATAGGTAATCTAACCAAACATTTACGAAAAAACGGTAACTTTATAGCATACGTATAAATGTCGTCGGGAGCGTCGAATAAAGTATTATGCAATCGTCGAATCTTAAATATCGCGAATAGCGAATAACAATAGTAATTGACACTCAATCGACTGATTCAGTCATGCGTACAACGTATCATCGATCATCGATAAGCGAAACTTTGGACAGAAGGATGAATAGATCAAATAACGGGGATAAATCAGCGTGACAACAGTCGACTCGTGAGTTTATAATTTTTTTATAATTATAATTCGTTTTCATATATAATTTATGTAATTCATATAGCAATTTAATATGTTGTTCACATATTGTGTAATAATAAATTTCATTCTATTATGAAATTATTCAAAAATATTTATTAATAATATAATTAAAAATTATTTTATACGTAAGAGTGACATGTATATATTTTTTATACCATTTTTTTTTTTTGCACAATTTTTAAATTACGTTATTACATGATTTATTTGATTAACGTAGGAACATAGGATATACCGACACGTCAAATTTTATATTGTAAAAAAATTACACAGAATTTATTTTCACATCTTTTGAAATATAAATAAAAAAAATTTAATCAATAATGTATCAAATGCTAAATATAGTTAAATCTGAATCAAGTCTTATTATTAATCAATAGTAATATAATAAACATTAATTGATTACCGACATTCATTATAGAGCCATTCTATATAATCCGTTTATGAACAACAAATGTTATTAATATAATATTATTTATTAGACCAATAATTGATTTTATATAACATTAATAACATCGTCATTATGGAGAACAGAGATATATACAATCTTTTACGTACAATACATACACTATTGGGATACAAAATTGGGAAGTTTTAAAAGATTTATATATAAAACGTTTCTTTTTTTTAAAAATGGAGCAGTTATTTAAATAATAATAATTAATACTTTGACAATAATTTTTGGTCGATTATTATTTAAAGAATAAATTATTAGATTAATTTAAGCATTGTATTATTCAATTATCTCAATTAATTTAAACAGATTAATTTTAATATCAAAATCTTTTCTTGATTATTTACTTTTACTGTATTGATGCTGTTTTTACCATCAATTACATTTAAGAAACCGTAGATGCGTTTTATTCCTTCCGCTTTAAATAGTATGTAAATTTGTGAAACGGTGGAGAAATTTATTCATTGAAATTAGATAAAAAAAAATCCACCTATATATACATCTTCAGATTAATTAAAGATGCGTCCGTTCTCTGTTTCTGCGGAAGTAATTTGCATTGAGATTTAAAAGAAATACGTGATAGTTTAAATACTATTAAAGATCCGTCCAGTGTAATCCTCGACATTGACGATGAAAAAATAGTCGTACGCTGCGATTTAGAGAACAATGTATTTTTGCAGAGTGATTTTGCATATTGCCCTTATCATTCTTCTATCTCTCGAACGAGCGTAGGAACCTTGAGGTTTATTATTTATTGTTATATTATTATTTGCACAGAACATAGCAATATAATAATTCATCGCGAATAAATTATCTTATAACAAAAATTTAAACTTGTATATACAATATATATATATATATTTTTTTTTAATAATTTTAGATTTTTGCGATTAAAATGTTATCAAAAAGAGACGATATTATTCGGATAATTTTTAGATAAATACATAATAAAAATATTGTCTTTTGATTTATTGCCATAAGCCGTATAGAAAATTCTGTAAAATTTTTAAATTTTGTCTTCTTAGTCAGTTTTGAATAGATATTATTTGAACGAGATTTTTTGGCTCCAAAATATTTAATATTAAAAGTTATAAAAATGTGAGAAGTATGATTGGAAATAACATTTAATTATTTTTACTCAAAAATAACTTATTTGAGACTTGACAAAAATATATATCCGTTTGATATTTTCACATTCTTTTATGTTATAATTAATTTGTTTTGGAGATAAATATTTCAATATTTGATATGAAACGCATTGACAACAGATACGCATAAAACATGCGTTATATAATAAAATCTTAATGAACAGTGGAAGAATATCCTCAGGATTTAGCTGAAATCATTTCCTAAGCTTTTCTTGCAAAAATTAAAGGTCGTTCTCTGGATGGTTGGCTTCTGTCTTAGAGTTTTTTTTTCTTTTTTTTAAATCGGTGGATTACCGCTATGAAAGTTCCTCTGGATGATTCCGGGTCGTTGATGATAAGCGAGCTCTTTCCCGCGTTTCGGCTTCGTGACAGCTTTCTTTACACAGGGCTACGCAATGCGCCGCCAGGTGGTGACCATGTAAAATGCATGAGGGTCGTGTACGGTGTGTATACGAGCGCCGCCGGCTGGTAACCAAGCCCCTTTCTCCCCCCCCCCGCCCCCTCACCCCTCCCCCTTTGCCGCTTCTCTCTGAATGCGGGAATTAAAACGCAATTTCCTGCACAAAGCGGGACAGTTTATGCTGCGGTCCCCTTCTGTCCCCCTCGATTCGCCTTCTTTCTTTCCGCTCTCCTCGTTCTCTGCTTCTTCCACTTCACCACCGTCGCCTCTCTGAGCTCGGTGTCTGCTTAATGAAGCTTTCCCGCGAGGGCTCTCTTTCTTTTTGCTCAGCCACAATGGGTTACACGCCGCTTGCAAGCAGCGCGTTGCTCCGTCGCGAGGTTTGCGTTGTTCCTCGTTCCGCCTGCGATTTTGCCCACTCGCCTTGTCCTTTTTACGACGGTCGTGACCAACCTTTCCAACACTTCTCATCGCCGGCAAACCGGCTCTCTTAGTCGCACTTCCGTTTCCGCAGTCGTTTACGTAAAAGTCGTCCAGCGCACCGTCGAGTAGTTAAAGGACGTTTTTAGGCGAATTGTGCACGACCCTCGAGAGCGATATAGCTTCTTCTTTCTCGACAAGCTTCAACTGCGTAACACGCCTATTAAGTTTGACAGTTCCTTTGCGTCTTTTTAAAGACGCTCTAAAAAGCGAGAATTTTTTATGGAAGAGCGCTCCGAATAAAATAATTTTGTAGAAACTTGTTTATATATTTAAAAAATATAATTTATCTTTTACTTGTACTAATGGATATTTCTTGAGTTAAATTTATATTATATATCTTCCTATCTCTTTTATTAATATTCTTTGAGGCGCTTTATATAACTTTACTTATTTTACATCTGGATACAAAGCATTTTACATACGTATCCAATGGCGCTGAATCTGCTACAATGATTCTGCTATCTTTGATCATTCGTTTGTATAAAGGAGTATGAAGTACATTTTATTCATACCTGATTTGAGTATAAACTTTATGTTTGAACATATACATGGACAATAACATAGAACCTGTATATAAAGTTAACTTTCTTATTCATATGAAACGGGAGTTTATACTTGCCGTTTTCTAAACACGAGTTTAGTACTCCACTTTCTTCGCGTAGCCCATTGTCTCGCCCTGTCTCATCCCATTTCATCATGCGGACAGTCTAAGCCTGCAAGTTCAAACCTCCGACGTGCTAGAGGAACGTGCTAGAGTCGAAGTCAAGAGGCGGCCAACGGTGCTCGAGGAAAATCGAGTGAGAATGAGGCGTGTGTGTGAAGTCGAGTGGTTAGAAGGGTGGGAGAGGATTCTGAGGTGGAAGTAAACTCGGTTAAAGGGTCGCGGGCCCCCTGCAGCTCTCTACGAGAGAGAGAGAGAGAGAGGGAACTGTGGCTCGAAAGAATTGCCGGTTGTTGCCTGTGCAGTGAATGAATGTGATTTTCCAAAGAGTTCAACCATGTTTCTCTCCCTCTTTCTCTCTCTTTCTTGAGTGCAAAACTGCATGCGCGTGACTATATGAGAATAGGTGTACAGGATGTTCTCGACGAATAAGCATCGTAAAACACGATAAAGCTGACGCTTACGTAAATAGAATAAACTGCTCCTTAGTAATAATAGTAAAACGGATTATATACAATATTTTTTGTCTTTTACAGAGAGTATTTTTTGTATGTTTTCTATCTTCCAATAAAATTGAAGTAAACTATAATAATTAAAATTAATTTCTAAATAAAATAAGATTAATTTTCTTCATTGATTTTATTATTCAGAAAAGTAAAGAAATAATAGATTAACATTGACGACTCGAACTGTATTCTTTAAAATCTTTTTCTCTCTCTTTTCTTTTCTCTCAACTTTTCAATGTACATTTTCCATTCGAAGATTTCGTTGATGATTGATTACATCAGGCGACAAAGTACTTGGCAACCATTTTAAAAAGTCACGCTTTGCGTTCCAATATTTATATGTCAGTGCCAACTTTTGGAAAGATGTTTCAAAATGCATATATATATATATCATATGCAACGGTATGCAAACTAACTCTACGACGTGGTTTTGTCCGCAAACTCGCGCAGCGTCGTGCGCATAGTTGCTCGATTACGTTAGATACACCCCATATATACATATATGCAAACATATACACGTATGCACACAATAGAATGTATTGTATGTTGCCGTTTGCGCCAGTGCTTCTCGTGCACGTGTGTGTAAGAGCATAAGAGGACGTAAATCTCGCGTCGACATAAATTCCTTTATCGCGGACCGTCTTGCAGCGAGAACGCGATGCCTGGCCAGTTCTTACTTTTCCTCTTACTGCGAGTCTGTATAGGGTTCTTGTGCTATTCTCAGCGATATGCGTTCCGGGATAACGGAACCTCCGAAGCAGCGACAACGCCCTTAGCAAATATTAGTTGTAAAATAAATCTGGCGGAGTTGGAACTGTGCCCCGAACGATAATCCTTTGTTTACTGCGGGGAGCAAAGATCCCAGTTAGCAAAACGACGCGTAAAAGTATCGTATTGTCTTCGATCCTATAGGGATCATGCTCCAATTTTGCGAGAGTTTTGCGATATTTGTTGCGTTCGGTATACACGATACAACGATATACAGCGTATTCTCTCGTGAGAAAAAAAATGGAGCGCGCCTGATATAAGTTTATTAAACTCTATCCATCATCTTATACTAAGACGGATTTTACATTAAAATTACGACAAGGGGTCCGAGCGTGATTAATATTCTTAACTATGTTTTGTACGCTTGCGCATTTTGAATGTCACTTAATCGAAAATCAGTACTTGCATAGCGAACTTTCTAATTTAAGTTGAGGATACATTGCAAATTAAAAAGTTCTTTTTACATTTTTCATACATATTCGGAATTTTCTTAAAATTTATAAGATTTGTGTTACTTTTATCGATTGTATAGACGTTGAGATGTATAATCTACAATCTGAGATGTTTGCAACAATTATATGGAGAAAAAAAGAGGGCGAGAGTTTCTCGTTATCTTTCGATGAGATATGGTATGATGATTGCTGGGCACGTTCGTCACAGTGACTAATCAAGAGCGGTCATTCTTGCTATATCTCTTTCTATTGTCCGAAAGACGCAAGTAGAGGGCTTTAGAATAGGTGCGGGATACACGTCGCGCCAATTAACAGTTCGCGGATGTCGCTCGAGCGGCAATCGAGACAACGGAATAAGAGGAAACCAATTATCTACCCGAGCGAGTGGCTGCCCGCCAACGCAGTTGTTTCCTAATTGCGCCAACGTCCGGTCATTGCGCCCTACGCCCCGTACATATCCCTGCGGAAGCGGCACCCTCCGATCGAGCAGGGTAAAGTTTGCCCGAATTTGCGTTCGCTCGACGCGCGTGTCACGGCAGCTTTTCATAGACTACGTGATAGGAATTCCATTCTGGAAACGTGTTTTATGCGAAAAAACTACAGAGGATCGTTTATTACTCTGTACGAGGAATTTACTTGAAAAAATAACAAGAATCATTCTTTTTTAAAATCAGATTATGTTTGTGTTATAATGTAAGTGTGTCAGATATGTTTCATAACGTTTTTCTTGAAAGAAGGCGTAAAGATTTTTTTTTTTTTAAATTTAGATATATCTATTTTTTATTGGAATATAAATAATATTAAATAATAATCTTATATTTAAATAATATTATTTGGATTACAACATCTATTACATTCTCTTTATAATTCGTAAGTTTCATGATTGATATGTCAAAGAAATATAGCTGCGTTTTATTCGTTGTGTTTATCGTTGAATATATTTATTACAATAGTGGAATGCAGATCTTCGGGATATTTTATTTGTATAACATAAGCAATTTTCAGTGGAATTTTATTATTGCTTTTATCATTTCATTTAGCTACCTTTCCAAGCGTAATTATTAACGAAGAAATATAGGTGGATTTTTTTTATATAAATACGTTGTTCTTATGAAGAAAATTGTGTACTTAAATTTTATAATTTTTTGAATATTTATTAAATTCTCTCACGTTGTGTTTTGAAAGATCGCGAGATATATTTATTATACTATAGTTAATAATATCTTGAACAAAATCTTTTTCTTTTATATCGTATGTCTTCAGCAAAATAGAATTCTTTTATTTATCAAACTTTAAAAGAAACGTTTTACGTCTCAATATTAAAAATTACAAATATAAAAAGTAAATCGCAATCTCTTAAAAATAGATCACATTCCTATATATTATTTAAGAAATAAAATTCTTTGTATCATGTTTTTTTATCTTCTATTTTTTATTATGCTTTTTTCTAATAAATATGAAGAACGATATGAAAAATATTTGCGTGTAACCTATGTTATATTTTTACATCTCTATCATTTTACGGAAGAAATATAAAATTACATATAAAATATACATATGTATGTGCTTATTAATAGAGTAGATTTTAAATATATTTCTTCGTTACGATATATTAAAAAATTGCTATTACTATACAAATTTTCATAATTTTTAAATATAATACGAATAATATTACAATTAATATGGATTAAAGATTCATTATCATAATTTGCGATATGTATTCATAATTTGTCCGCTTTTTCAAATTAACAGTGTGAAATCTCAGCACGAATCCAAACAAATGCAACGAACTTATAACGATTAACAAATTAAAAACGGCATCCATAGAAAGTAATATTTATTCTGGCTAATGTTGTCGCGACATAATCGCGTCTGCTAAATTATAGTTAGAAATGATGTGAAGCTTCAGAATCGTCTGGAAAGTCTCGCGTCCGGTATTTAATAAACGTACAGCGCTGTATGGTATGTATAGCGTCAAAAGATAACGGGTGGTGACGTAACGATGAGAAGAAGACAAGGGAAGAAGGTTCAGATAACGCAATTCACCATTCTCGTAACAAAAAGCGCTTCTCTTCCTCTTCGTGCATAGTAGAAGAGTGGGAGGGGAGGAAAAGATATACGTATATCGGCGCAAACCACGCGTGTCCAGAGAAGAGCGGAAAAGAGATTACGTATATAATGTGAGTGCCATATATCCGCCCAATATGTCTATAAACGACAGGATAAGGATGGACGAGCGAGTTCTCGGTCCAAGGACGTTCTATGACCAACACTCCCCCCCCCCCTCTCTCTTTCTCTCTTTCATGACAATGGCTCACGTAAAACAGGTACGATGGATAGGAATGACGAGGAACGGTGTCTACGTTGATACAGACCGGGGAGCGAATTTATGTGAGTTAGCGGGCGTAAGAATAAAGGGAGGGTAAGAGAGGAGCAGCTCGCCTTTACGTTTCCGTTTTACTACCTCGCTCCGCGATTTGCATAACGCGTACTCTATTCGTCTTCTCCTCTTTCAATCTTCCTGCTGACAACCCGCTCGCTATCGCTTCTCAAAAATTTCAAGAAAACTCTTAAAATTGGTCGAGCAATTAGATTAATGAACGATAGAAGCGTGCATTATTTGATCTCATCGAACTAATTTTACGTTCATTATTTTTTGTACAAAAAATATTTACGTTTAGCATCTTTATTATTAAAAAGAAGCAAAAATTGTGACAGGCTTACTTTTTGTAACAAGAATAGTTATATATATATATATATATATATATATATCTGGATTTGGACAAAGATATTTTTTCGCTAAGATATTTACAAATTTTATTCCAAGAAATTAAAAACAAAAAATTATTTTTGTAGAAAATTAAAATTAATCAATTCGCGGTTATGCTTTCAAGACGTTTCTCTTATATAAATACTTTGATTAATACGCGATCACGGTTAATCGAAGTACGATTAGCTTTTAGTAGGAGAATATAGGTTGCTGTTTTGAAATAATTTATTATTTTATTAGATCTCTAAGATTAATATCGCGTATTCCAGTTGCACGTGGCGCTCGATGCTCTGACACATTTATGAACATCATTCTTTCTTGGATATTCGTCCTTATATCTTTTGCCTTTGTTTTACATCGAACATTTTCCTAGTATTGCTCTATGCGTCTGACCTGATTCGCTGGATTCTACTGAAATGCTCGACCTACGTTTGACAGAGATTTCGCTTTACTAGTACGCTCTGTAATCTCATATATACATATATATGACTGTTTCCAAATAATTTACGATATATAAATATCGTTTTATTAACTCTGCACATATAACTTTTATTACGTCTTGTAAAACACGTGTTAAAATTATTCGGTTCTTTCAATTTATATATATAGATAAGGTATCAAAGAGTATTCAAAGTAGAATATTTTATTTTGAATAGAATTTTCATCGATTTCAAGATTATTCCAAGTTACCTTGTGAATGGTACATTCACAAAAATTTACATATGCATCTAATATTATATTCAATTTAAACAAGAACCAGTTTTATAAATTCCATTATTATACTAAGAAATTTTTACGTTATCCTTCTGAAAATCGGTTTGAATCGATTTGACTTATCGAAATTATTTACCGGAATATATACAATAATTAAGTAACGGCAATAGTTAGATATTAGTAGTTTAGATATTGTTATAAAAAATTGGCGCAATCAACAGCGAGGGCAATTTCGCAAAGGCGAACTCTGTTTATTTAAGACTTGGCAAGACGCGAAGACGCGCGGGACGAAAGGAGTTCGAGCGCGGTTTCTCGAGCGAGATGAAGCGCGCCGTCGAGCATTAATCTCGCGTAATCTTACGAAGCTGGTGCGAGTTGAATCCCGATCTGGTTCCAATTAAAGGGCCGCGGGAAGCCCTCGAAAGCAAATTGGCGCCGGGTGCAACCAGCGCGAACCGGTTCGTTGACTTTAATTTCGAAGCACCTCTCCCGCCTCCTTTTCTCTCTTGTGCAGCTCTTCTCTTTCCGTCTCCTCTTTTTTACTCTGACGATCCGACCCTCCGCCGCCCCGTCCCTTTTCTCGCTTTATCTTGCGTTTCTACGATTTCCGGCGATCTCGACGAGACCGCGCCAGGAATCGACGACTTTACGAAAGGACGCCTGTAATTGGACGGTCTCGCTTTATTGACGGTGGAATTAGCCCGTTCGAACGTGCTCTCTGAGCGGGATGCTAGATCGTTCCGGATGCGATCCCGATTTCCGGTGAATTTCCGAGGATGTTGCTCGCGCATTTTTGAATTTCCGTTCACGCGTGACAGATTTGACGTGACCTGCCGTATCATTTGACGGTCAATCCCCTCGAAATCTTCCTGAATTTTCCGCGCTGTAAAATATTAATCGCATATTAAATACCCTGCACCTTTACGGTCTTAAAGCGGATGTGCTATGCGCGAGACACTGCAAAATATTTCTTCGGCATTGCGCAATAGCTTTGCCTGCTATTTCTGCGAAATGTGCATGTGCAAAAATATTCCTCACGTTATCTGCTCTAGTTTCATATCGCGCGTTTACATAAACAATTGTTATTGCTCCACTTTGCATATGTAATTTTCAGAAAATATGAAAACTAATATATGACGACATGAAAGAATAGAATTTCGTTTAGATTTTTTCGGTAAGAGGATAGTCGGGCAACTCGCTTATATTTCGACTATTCGCAAACTCGGTCTCGATATTCGAGTATGGTAATATCCGGCGGCATTTGATGGAAGTTCCTGTTTTTCCGAAGTCGCGCTCTATTAAAGTTTTCCTGTCTGCACGCCGGGAATGAGAGAACGAGGCTCCTGAAGCATCCGCGGTCCGCGGGCGGAATGCGACGGTGGAGGCGAGACAGAAACAGGGCGCGCGCGGAGAACCGGATTGTAAATTAGAATCCCCATAAAGCGCAAACCAGAACGCGGCACGCGGGGATTGCAAATGGCGCCGTAGCCTCAAGGGTGGTTTACGTTACGAGGGACGCGAGAGAGGGATGCGCACACAGACGCAGCCGGATAGATGATTCGAGTTGTTCTCTAACAGCGCAGATTGTTAGTAGACATTCGAAAGTTCTTACTGGCGGTTGTTACTGCGATCTCCTCAACTTTTGTCAATGCTTTCAAGCAGTCTCGCATTCCTCGTTTCTCTTTTCTTCCGATTTCCACGTTGCTCCTTATTTTTAGAACCATGCAACAATCGCGTATCGACTCATCTACACGGACGTCGCACGCGCGCGCACACACAGAATCGATAAATCCTGCGAAGCTCGCACGCTTTTTTCTCCAACTTCGTCATTTCCGCGAACTACATCTTCCTTCCTACGCGAATTTTTCTTCCTCCATGGTTTCCTGCATCGTTGGCTCTTGGCTTCTATCGCGTAACCTGGAATTTCGATTTGGCTGCATAGGAGAAATGCGCAGGATCGACGGGAATTTAATTAGTCGGGAAAGGACGATGGTGTTGAAAGATTTCGACCGTGTACATGTACATATGTGCGTGGAAAGCGCGTCTATGTGAGAGAGAGATTATATGTATGTGTATAACAGAAAGATGTTCGTCTCGAGAGCAGACTCCAAGGATCGTAGGCGTGATAAAAAGAAGTCATTCCTCGTTTTATGCGAAACTCGATAAAAAGCATGGTTTTCGTCGCGCAGGATAGTGAAACATGAATCACCGATACGAATTTCTGGACATCTCCTTATGCGATAAAGCGCGATATAGTCGTTCGATTTGTAACGTTACGTGCGAGAATAAAATTATAGACGCGATGGTAGAAAATGGTTGCTTTTATGGCAAATAATACGAAGTACCGAGTATATTCCGCGACAATTTTTGAATGAAGAAGCGCTTTTAAGTGCCAATGACTGACTATTTTGGAATCTGATTTTTATTTGCCGGCTATTCGTTTGACAGTTCGCCGCAAGGAGGGCGAAAATGAAATCGATAGCCTATAACCATTGAAAAAATAAGCGGGGAATATTTGTGTTTTTTATATTAAAAAAAAAAAAAAAAAAAGAACGCGAGCGTTTAAAATTTTGATTGCATTATTATTGCATAGTATTTTTTTTTCATTATGATAGAAGTATATGCCGTTACGATTTGAGCTGACAGTATAGTTTGTTTTATACAAAAGGATTGATATATTAAATGGTCGAGACTATTGTTAATCCCTGTGTATAATGCATCGAATGGCAGATGAACGGTTTTCAAACCGGGTCGCAGTTATACCACAATGCGACTTTGTATCATCAATATATAAAGTTAAATCAATGTACATAAAGTTTGAATCACATTCACTCTTTCGACATTGCAGTATTTACTACAAGAGATGCTTTAATCCACATTGTTCTTTGCGACTTGTAACCGAGTTATGCCATTAACTCGTAAGTCAATAAAACATTCTTGAAAGATTACATAGTCGTCAAAAACAATTAAAATAAATGCAACTTGTTAGATTTTACTACCCTTGTTATGTTAGCATAATTATGAATTATTAACACTTTTAGACATTTTTGATAAGCTTAATTCGAATTATTTCGAGTTGTTTTGAGCTTTTACTTTTCTTATTAATTATTTAAAAAAAGTAAAACTTAAAGCATAGAAATTTGCAATTTAAAAAAATCCTTGAATTAAACAATGGGAGATTTTAAATTCTTTATAGTTTTAGGAGTTTTTTCTTTTTTAAGTTTCGCGAGCGATTTAAAACTCATATTAAAATAGGTCGAGGTCAAATATTTTGCATTATCGCAAATTTCATCATTTGCATGCATCCCCATGGGGAATTTCGCATCGTGCAATCGTGTAATTCATCTATTCTCGACAGACACGGGCCAATAGAGATGCCATTAGACGATGCGTGATACTATCGGCCGTGTAAACACGCGTGTGCATGTCGACGTGAATTATGCCCGATAAATCTTGTGCGCAGATCCGTTGATTCGGGCTTTCTTCGGGATCTCACCATTTTCTGGTCGACCACTTAAGGATTTACGACCGTTCGGATTTGCGCGCGAGATATTTATGCTCTTGTCAGGCTGTCGCGGTTAGCTGCGTAGACAGCGCCAGCGAGGCTCGATCGTGACAATTTCGATCCAGCTTTATCCACGGTTAATTCCGAGAAGTCTACGTTGCCGGATTGTAATTGAATCGTCACGCACCGTGTAAGGCCATTGATTACTTCCCGCGGATCCCGAATTACTACGCTTACCTGATCGTCGCGATGATTGTCGAACGTTTGGCTATCAGCTGCAGGTTGTAAAAGTGAATTTACACGGTTCATTCTTGATGGTGGTGATTATACTCATTTAATGAGTATAATAACGCAGCACAAATTAAAAAAAAAAAAAGATTTTGATATGTATTACTTTTCTCTCTTTTACCATAACAAAAAATTATTACATACTAAATATAATCAATATATTACAAAACAAATTATATTATAGAGTAGGCATTCTCAAGAAATTTTTCTTTGTTATTTCTAAAAAATAGGTGAAGAATAGAAAATTATTTACTATTTATAATAAATTATGATTAAAGTATATCGTTCATTATTAATTTTATAACGATATCTCTAAAAATAGTTATTTTTTATGTTAAGAAAAATATAAGTAAGATAATATGTTAAGAAAAAATATTTCTTTATATTTATTTTATTTTCATATAATGAGATATATTTTATGTATTGCATACGTATTTTTGGAAATGATACTTATGACGTTTCACACGAGTTCTATAATATACAATAATAGAAAATGATACACACCACACACACACATACATCTCTTTCACAAGAGTTCGCATCATAATCTCATGTACACTTGATAAAAAGTAGACGCACTTATAACACACAATTTAATACAAGTATCTTTGTGTATATCCGGAAATACTAATGATTCTTCGCGTTAGTTGTGCATCGCATGTAGCGTGCGTACATGGTGCGAAACGTGGGTGGTAAAAAACTTGTAAATTAAAGTAATATACCTTTGTATGTTGGCGGTAAAAATAATGCGGCGTACGAAATGTAGGAGCCCCTCGCGGCTTACATCGCGCCGCTCGTGTTTAATGCATGCTGAAAAAATATGCGCAAGATACTTGTCGGTTTTTATCCCGTTGTTACGAAAATTGGATTCTACGATGATATAGAACAGTACAATAATAATGAATAATGTAAACGTACTACAATAAACGAATTACCATAGCTTTTGAACTTTTGTAAGACAGATTTAACAGCGCGTTTGTCATTTTACATTTCTAACCGTTTCGTACGTAAAATATTGAGATAATAAATTTATTTATGCTATATATATTATAAATATAAAATATAAAATAAATGCGTGTGTTTGTATGTAAAATACAAATTATTAACTATTTTTTAAACTAGAAATTTTATATCATATATTTTATTGGATTAACTTTCATACATTATGTGATTTATTATGACATGAAAGTAATAGTATCTATATATATTTTTCTGCCAAATGTCATTATTGATTATGATACATTATGTTGTCAATAATAATGTGCTTTTATATGTTGAACAAATTAATACAAGTGACGTTGAAAAATACGCGTATTTCTTATCGCAAAAATCTGGTCTTTCATAATCTGCGCATTCAATTAAAGTCGTAAGTACTTTGATTTGCGCTACATCGTCGCGTATTATGAACGTCGCACGCGGTGCTAGAGTTACGAGTAATATCTTTGCTTTGATGCCGCATTTCTTGATTCTAGCACCATCTTTCTCCGTGCGCTCTTTATTGAAAGGATAAAATTCTCATATTGCTACGAGATGCGTCGTGATTGTCTGGCGTCATTTCATTTTTACAATAGACCCCATACAGCCAAGAGACGATCACTACTCTTCTCTCGCTCTCTTTCTCTTTCTTTTTTTCCTTTTTACTCTGCACATTGCTCTTAGATTATCGTAGAAAGAAAGAGGAGAAAAAGGAACGACGGAAAGAGAGAGAGAGAGAGAGAGAGAGAGAGAGAGAGAGAGAGAGAGAGAGAGGAAAGGCGCAAAGGGAAGTTAAGAGGACGGAAGGAAGGAAGGAAGAAAGCAAGCAAGCACGAGAAGAAGGAGTGCTTGGTGAAGTATCTCGGGGTCGGGGAGCGATAAGCAGATTATCCATCATGGAGCCTGTCAGATCGTATAGAGAACCTGCCGCGGGTGAAGAACCTGCCTTCCATCCTACTAACTTGTCATAATATTAATGTTCCCACGTCTAAGCCGGCTATTTATAGGATAATCTGGAGATACGCGAGAGCCGATCACTGGCGTATCGCGCAAAATTGTTTCGCCTCCCGCAGCTATTGCAATCATCTATCAATTTACCGCAATTTTTTTAATTTTGTTATAATATTATTTTTATTGTCTCGCGACTCATCCGCCGTCGATGAATTTTTGTCGCATCGAAGCGTCGTCGCTCGTTAAGCCTCGCGATTAACGTCACTCCTCGCGTAATTTCATCGTTATAACGCGCCATACGCGAAATGATGTGAATCCCCAACGACGCAAATTCCCAAACGTAACACGAATCTCATTCTCCCTTTACCAGAAACGTGGGAGGATGCGCAGGACGGTGGTATCCAGAACGGGCGGAAGGGTCGGAAAAGCGGGAACAAATTCGTTCGTGAATTACTTGCCTTTCTGAATTCCCGGCGGCGGGTATTCTACCCTACCTATATCCACCTATCTGCAATAATTTATTTCCCGTGGAATTCGTTGCATTCTAACGGGGTGATAAATTAAGAGAGGTTCAATTGTTTCACGCGTGCGAGTCCACGGGTGGCCGCCGCCGAAGATCCGGAAGTAGACAGGCAGGCAGGCAGGCAGGCAGGCAGGCAGGTAGACAGACAGGGATACAGGGAGAATCGGATGCAATGATCATTTCTACCTGCTCCGTTTGCAAATTCGTCGAACAATTTTATCCGCGTTCGGGTGGGAATAAAAAGGAAAGAAGAAAATAAGGGAGAGAGGTGCCTTTTTCCTTCCGTATATAGCGTAACGTTGCAATTCTTCGGCGAGGCGCGGCCATTGTGTGCCCGCCGATCGATATTGGCTTGTTATAGGAATCGTAATCCCAGCGCGCACGCGAAGAGACGCGGTTTTTATTTTTGAATATAAAATAACACCGTAATATCGCGCGGCAGACAGCCGGGATACTAATCACTACGCGCGAGCAAACGCGCACGAAAGCTACGATAATGCGCGGGGAAATATTATGGAAATATGGGGTATATTATTAAACGTATTTACCGACATTTGTCAGCGAATTGCCGATGGAAATCCAAAACGCCTCTAGTCTACGGAAAAAAGGATGTCCAATGGATAGAACGGCATATAATTCGCACGTGTGTGTGTATTTATATACGTATGTATGTATGTATGTATGTATATTTTATAGATTAAATATGCTCGTTGCATATTTCAGTTGATGTCAAATTTATATATGTAACTCTATCTATTGAATACGCACGGATATATTTATAATTATCAAAATTTTTCATTTTGATATATTGGCATATTTTAACCGTACATGCGTCAAATTCAATATTTAAATAATTTCCATTCGATTAAACAGCAACATTTCGTAGTGCCGAATTGGATGGTATTACAAATAACATTTGAGGCTTTTTAATTATTTAAGTTTTAATACGTCCAATTTATAATGGAGTATTTGTAAATCATATACATATACATATTTTGCTTCGATTAAGACAATTTTTTTATCTATGTTAATAAGTGTAGTCTTTTCTCTTAATTTTTTCTATTTCAATATATTATAGTATAATAAAGAAAATTATACGAATATTCATGAAAAATCTATTTTCTCGAGTGAAGATTGCGTTATATATATATATATATTATTTTATCGCAATACGATATTCATGACGTGTTATAAAAGGGGTTTAATTTATGAAAGGATATAATTCTTGACTATCTGGGTAAAGATTTATCATTTTGATAGCATAGGAAACACACCACGAACGAAATAATCGAAACGCGACAAGAGTTTGTACCACAAAGTGGAAGCCTCGAGGATCCGAGGAATTCCCGATGTGGCGTGGCTTTGCAGGGTCGACGATGTTTAATCGGGCTGGAAATCGTATTAGGCGATTGCGGGTGCTGCGCACACCGCTGTGTCGCGCTTTGCATTCCCGATATAAATTGAGAGCAATTACGTCGTTTGAAGTAGGCTATTAGACGCGGCAATACGGGCGAGAAGAAAGTCGCCGTGAAAAAGATCGGGCGAGGGAAAGGAACGGTTTTCTCTTGCCGCCTTACGGGACACAAAGGACGGTAAATAAAGGATTTCGTAAAAAGGAGACGAGAACGAAAGTAGAGAACGGCGCCGTCTCGCGCGTACACTATGACTGTGTTTACTTAGAGTATGTTTCACACGCAAAATATTATATTCTTACCTTTCTTAAGATTCTTTGAAATTTTTCTGACTTTCTGAAATATTTTTGATCTTGAAATTCTTCTTGGTATAATTTTTTTTTTGACATTTCTGTTTTTATTTTTTTTTATATTTGCTAAGTTCTAATGTGACACATAATAATAAATGAATTAATGTGTAACTCAATAATCTGATGTAATCGAAGATATTTTAAAAATTTACCGCTAATACCACGTTTCGAACAAGATCATTCATTTAAAATGTTCCATATAATACATATATACATCCGAACGAACGCATATATACATATATCTACATACGCGAATGCACGCGCACATTTTAGAGATCGTCGAGAGAATATAGAAAAGTGCCGGTTTGCTCCTTTCTCGAATACTTGAAATCGTGTCGCGTCGCAGCTGCGGGTTGGGAATGCACTACACCACCGTAAGGTACACTGGAATTTTCAATATTGTGCGATGGATTGCCCTGATTAATGAGACGATATGAGTCCCGAAGATGTTGTTTGATATCGCAAGCGATATCTGCGTACGCATCGTGAAAATGTACGAGAAGATATGATGGCAGCGCCCAAATACCGTTGAGATGGATTCGGAAAATGTAAATGTTATATTTGAAAGGATAAACGGGCAAAAAAGATTCAGGATGCAAGTACAGATCTGCTACAAAGAATCGTCCGATTTGCAGTAGCCGTTGTTTATCGAGTTTTATTTATCAAAAAACTCACATATTATTAAAACATTGGTAAATGTTGCTAATTAAATTTTTTTATATTATATTCATTTGTTTTGAATTTTAACCACCAATTTTAACTTCTATACATATTGCAGAGAAAAAATTTTCAAAGCCCTTTTTGCATAAAAGAAGGTGATTCGTGGTAACAAAGCGAGTTTAATTTGTGGAATAACTTTCTCGAAAGCTTTACTTTTAAAAAAGAGAAAATTGTGTTTTTAACTATTATATGTAGATATAGTCGCAATAGAGTATGTACGTAACTTTAATACATGCGTGACGAACACAACAATTTCACGTGTTGCAACAATTTGATATCGCATAAATCGGGATTTCATTTACAACGTGAAACTCGAGTGGATGCATCACTTTATAACACACTGTATTTTAGTCACCGATACCGAATGACAAATATCGATAAGATAAAATAGAATGTCAATATACGAGCTCTGGTATTGTTGCACAAAGAAGTATAGTTTGCCATGTCATTTGACGATGCACAAAATAAATTTGTTCAAACGTTATAGACAAAATTACTACATTCATCGCGATGAACTCTTTCGACACATGTATATACAATAAACGCATGCTTTTCATATCGCGTTTTATATTCCGATACTCCGATAAATCCGACGAAATTTTATTCGCGTTATAAAATTCGAACGGAATAATATAATCGCATTACGCAATAGCGACGTACATGACCATCCTGAAAAATCAATATTTGGAAAATGGATTAAGAAGAAATATCTCGATATAATAAATAGCAAGTACTCTGTTTATCATTAACAATGTCAATTCGTAAATAATTATCCTTCCGCGAAAATGATGATGGAATGATTTATGCAACGAGCGAGCGCTTGCCGAAATCTACGATGTATCAATTAAAACTAATCGTTGTTTTAACAAATAGCACAGGGTATAATGGAGACTCATTATACGACTCGATTTCACGGTTCTGAAATATGGGCGAGTACACGCGTGCGTTTAATCCCGGCTGCTCGTTTTTTATGGCGAGGCTCAAACAAGGAGGGTTAAATCGAAATATTGGGTTGAACGGAAATTTTGTTCCGTTTTTTACTAAGAGAGATGAAGACCGAAAAAACGGCCGTCAAACTTCCCGTTCAACCCATAGTTTGTTCCATAGGTTTTGGAATAACCATCAATAGCCGAAAAAACACTTTTCGCTATATTTGAAATTGTTTATTAACTGGTTTATTTCAAAACTTATGGGGCGAGCTACAATTATTTTGATCTCATTTGAAAGATAATTTAATACCGAACAAAATGTCCTATATACATCGATCCACAAATGCTTCCTTAAAAAGTTAGCGTCGAAAAACCTCTGAAATCACGGTTATTGTTTACATTTTTACAAATATCAGGGAAAGTGTGCGTCTTTTAACAAAAGGTACCGAAAAGTTGTAGAAAATTAAATTATCTTTCAAATGAGATTAATGTTATTGTAAATAAATTGCCTTTATGTTTAAATATACGATAATGGTGCGTTAACGAAAGATATCCACTTTTCATTGACATTTTGCATGAGAAATTGACTATAATCCGGTTAAATTACTCCGATTATTATTACTTGATTATAAAAGAGCAGCTCGAATATAATGTATTTAAATCTGGCTAATAGTAACAAAAGAATTTATTGCAAATATTGATAAATTATGAAAATAACGTTGTAGATTCAAATTTTTATTAAAATAAAAATCGTAATAAGGACGTAAATAAGGACTTTTTATGTAGATATATATATATAATTAAAGATTTCTTATTAAATTTCTCAACTTCTCAAGCCGCGGATTCTTTTATCGCGCGCAAAGGATCAGGCGTGATTTTGAAGAAAGTCCTAGAAGGACTACTCCGGAATTTACCATCTTCCTTTTCTTCCCAGGCCGAGAATACCCAGCCGTATCCCTGGCTAGGAATATCGGCGAATGGTAAAAGAGGAGCTTTCCGCAAGAGAATTCTCCGATACGAATGCCTGCGGGAGAAAGGGAAGCTGGAGAAGCGGCGCTCAGCGTCTCGTTTAATTCGCAGCCGACAGTGCTGATGTGCGCGAGCTGTTCAACACTAGAGAATATGCCGGGAAGCCAACCTGTTAGAGAAAGATCCAAAGAGAGCATCTCGAGGGAGTGCTTTATCGGTTACGTACTGACGAACGGATAAATTCGTTAATTTCTCGCGCGGGAGAAAGAAAGAAGGAGAAATAGAGATCGGCGGCTAGTGAAATTGATTCGCGATGAATCCGAAGGGCGTAACATTGTTTACGTCGACGTAACCGACTGATATTTCTCTCAACATCTTCCCCAACCTTCCTTCCTTCCTTCCTTTCTTATTTTCTTCCTTTTATCGATGTCAAAGTTTCCGGCAGCGTTTCCTTAATACATTACGCGCCTGGTGTTGCTGTAACGGCGACAGACACTGTTTTGACGAAATTTTTCGACAGTTATAATGAAAGCGATTAATTAAAGAAGAATTTACAAGAGATAAGAGTTTGTTTTCTATTACTTATACATATGTCTTTTCTAAAATTCTGGAAATCATCTCTTTAAATTTTCATTCTTACTGAAATTTAAAATTATCTATAGTTATATGAAATATTTTCATATTATACGAAATAAAAACCATAACGAAAGCGATAAATAGCAATATTAAATAATTATATATTTTTGCTTTAACAATAATATTTATTATGAAAGTGAGAAGAGAGTTCAATATATATAATTATTGATGATTAATGTTAGTAACTATGCAAAAGAAATTCAAATTTAATTTTTCAGTTTAATTAATTAATGTAAAAAGAGCAAGAATTTTTAAAATTTCAATAATTTTCGACGGGCAAAATATCGTTTTGGTTCTCAGGATTCTTCGGAGCTCTAAATCCACCGTTAACGCTCGAGCGGATTTAGCCCGACAACGCGTGTACATATTCAACCGCCATAAACGCATCGTGCTCTTATTTCTCGTTGGCCGACGAGCATCGCGTCGCGACGCACGTGCACTTTTTAGAATTCAGCTCCGCGTTCGCATCACGTCGACTCGCGCGCGCCAATTATATCCGGCGCATCGAGAATAATTCCGACCGCAGCCCCGCGCGCACGTATAGTCGCGCGAGCGGGCGCGCGTTCGTGCGCGAGTAATACCATCACGTATTACCGTGTGTACAGACGGAGTTGCCCGAAGAGACGACACGTTAATTTGTCTCTTGTCTCCTTGCTGAGCACCGCGAATCCCGACCCGATCCAACGCGACGCATCGCATCGCATCGCGTCGCATCGCGTCGCATCTCGGCGAACAATTTTCGATGACGTCGTTGTGACGACATGACGCGCCCGCGCTCAAACAGCCATCGATAGGCCATTAGCCAAATTCTAGCCAATTTCGATTAATTAATTTGGACCCGTCGAAACGTAATTGAAAGCTTGATTGTTTTGATGAGATTAATTCTGCGGCTGCCTATCATACGGATTCTCTCTCTCTCTCTCTCTCTCTCATCAAAGTCATATCTGTTTTTTAAAATTTATATTTATATCTGTAATATATAAATAAAGACAAAAATAGATTCTTGCTTTAATTTTCTGAGACTATATTCTGTTAATAGATGTATTCTGTTTACACATCTGTAAACATAACTTGATTACAAAATAACATATATTATGAAGAATAGCACGGCAGAATTATTTTAAATAAAATCTTTGAGGAGATGGGTGAGTAGAGTAGTAAATATTTCTTTAAACTACGTTTCACATTCTTTTGCGTATATATTGATTTTAAATATGCATTTGCGCACATACATCCCTACTTGACCTAGTCTACAATACTTCTTACCGTTACTTGCTCCAAATACAAAAAGATAGTACGCGTGCTCGATATGGAAATTGCTTTTCCGTAAAAAAAATCTGCAGATTGTACAGGTGAAGCAAACTTCGATCTATCGTTTCTATTACGTATTTTCCATTTGTAGCGATAAAAAAGTTCCCATTTGCGTGCAACGTAGTTTACGCACGATATTATATGAATTTCCAGGGAGAGAAACTCGTATGGATTGCCGATTGTGAGATTCAATATGACAAGAAAGGCCAATAAACCGAAAACCGGAAAAATAATTTAACTTGAAAAGCCTTTTTACATTTTACATAAATATATGAAAGTAATCTTTGTACATTTTATTATTTTAAAATGTTTTCGAGACGTTCGCGTGAAATTATTTGTTTGATATTTAATTCAGCAAAATAATGAAAACGTTCAAATAATTGTTTAAAAGTGTGAAATACGTATATATGTAAAACAATGAAATGTTTTAACAATAAATACTAAATGCGTATATATGTATATGTACACTGTACATAGTACATAATAATAATAATATACATGAGCGCCAGAAGCACGCACATGCTCTGAATATATAATGACATATAATTCATGTTACATTTGTACTTAAGAAGAGAATTTCTAATATTTCGTCTCTGAATATCAGACTATACTTATGAAGCGTAAGTCGACGGGCGGACTATTCTAGAAATGCGAGGCAGTTGATTTGTGTAAGAGGGAGCGATAGAAGCACGGATGACAGCGAAACGAGAGTACGAAACTTCGGAGAAAGTGGAAGCAGTTCTCCGTGGCGGAAACGATGAGCGCGAGCGGCGACAATGGGAGTCAATCAGTTGGGCGTGTTCCCGTGTGGGTGAATCGGTTCGATTATCCTGTACGGAGGCGATCGGCCGTGTCACGGCTGTGCCGAAATCGCTTTTGCATTCGCAGAGAGAGAGAGAGAGAGAGAGACAGATAGACAGACAGACAGACAGCTAGAGCTGCGACAAGGCACGGTACGGCACGGCACCCGTTTCGACGCTGCTGTAGTTAGTTTAGGCGCGACGCGATGCAGCCCAAGCTGAGCGGGTGAATGTGTTGTAACGACGTTACCGTAATAGGGTCTGATTAAGATGTAAATTCGGAGTCGGGTCTCCGCCCGACAATTTAACCGGGTAACCGGGCTAATATTAAAATAAAATGCAGACCGCGAGGAGAGGGAAATAGCAAGTAAAACGGAGGAAAATGGAGGAGAAGAACAGAGAGGATCTTATTATATGAAAGAGAAAGAAGGGAAATGAATGAGGAGAGAGAGAGAGAGAGAGAGAGAGAGAGAGAGAGAGGTGGAGGAAGGAGGGGCAGAGAGATGGAAAGAGAGAGAAAAATAATAAGTGAGCGAGTGAGTGAGTGAATCGTCAACATGGCTTTGCGCGATGCAACGCTTGAAAGCTGGTAATTTTCATTTGAGAAATTGTTATTAAATTTTGCCGCGCTGCCTCGGGCATCGCAGCCCCTCTGTCTACCCTTATCTTTTCCTCATCTCGCTTTCCGCTTTTCTCCTACCCGCATCAAGCGATTCTCTTTCTTCTTTTCCTTATTCCGCTAGCATCTTTTCATTCGCTTTAACAACCTTTTCTCCGCCCGCGCGCAATTGCATGCTATAATTTTGACGAGCTACTGTCCTACTTTCCATTATTTTGCAAGAATGAATCTACGCTATGCGTAATTACATAATTTCCCATTGCGACGGAAATGGTTTAAAGAAAATCTGTTTAATTCCTTTGGCATACCCTAGTCAGCTATGATACACGCGAAACTCGGAATAAAATGTTATCTCTCCATTGTGCAACTAATCCCGCGATATTAAAAAATTTATATATTCTTACTTAAAATATATATATATATTATTTAGACAGGAGCGACACGATAAACCACTTTGCGACGTTTTACAAAAAACAAAAAAAAAAGAGATGGTTAGTCACAATACAAAAGTACTCGTTTTAATGGTCACACGCGATGGGACATCTTTGCTACGAAATGTTATCTGTGACAATAAGTTTCTCGCCTTCTTTCTCTCCCCATCTCTCTTGAGAACGGGAGTGTAAGTTGGTCGTCTAAGCGTCGAGAACGCACGGCGCCGCTTACACGTACAAGTCATATAACAGCGGGAACGTAATTATTTGAGCTCATAAAAGTTATCCGCGTAAATTCTCCCGCCCGGACACAAACTTCGCCGCTCCGCCAAGTCGTTTATATTACGATGGAAACGAATTACGAAATGCTTATAGCAGTTTGGATCTTCTTATACTTGGGCGCGATATAGCGCGGCACTGTCGTGCCCGTTCGATTACTCTTGAAAATATCCCGTCGATGAATAATTTGCAAGTAAAATAATTCGATGGCCACTAAAAGCTTGCGGAGTTTTGTCCGATAGAGAGAGCGAATCTTTTTGCTCGTCTATATACAGCAATTACTCGAAGCTAAAATAAAGATAATCAAGTTGAACTTCAATTGAACGGCCAACTTTTGGTCTCGTTATCTAATCGTTGCTCCTCTCCGTACAATGATTATAGCTCACGGATACGTTTTTCATCGCGGGTCATAAAATAGAGATGCGTAAGCGATAGAATCAGGAATGCAAGAGAGCGATGCAAATTGCTCGTGTAAGCGGCTTGTAATTTAATCGCTCAAGGCAGACGTTCGTTCGGTTTTGTCAGGTATAGGATCTTCCGGATGATAACCAGCGAGTGAACTTCGCGAATGCAACGATATCTAGCTCTCTACAAAATACAGCATTTATGTGTGTGGAGGTAATTCAATATCCCTTCTTAGCAATAGAGAGAAGATTTATTCACCTAATTAGCGGTGACGTCAAATACGAATTAGATCAATTAGACTTAATATCCAAAAGATTTGGAAATTTCGCGACATCTTTATTCAGCAAAGAAATTGCATCTCTCTCTCTCTCTTTCTCTCTCTCTCTTTTTGACGTATCTGCATTATATATCTCTCTTTATTGTGTAAATAAAGTCTTTTTATTATCGTCGTAATAAAATAATGTGTGTGCAACACGTGTGCGCGCTTCCAGATGAACAGATGAGTGTAAAAGGGTTTGCGCGCAAATTCGAGTCTGCTAATGCTTACTCTCGTACATTTTGCAATGCGATGCACTCGTGATAAAGTAGCCGCAGACTCGTAGTACGTCGGCTAGCGAGCAACGTCGGCGGAATTTTTCCCAAACAGCAGTGTACGTAAGATGATCTCTCTGGTCGGTCTGGGACGGGCGGGGGAGAGCACAGACGAGAGAAGCTTCAGAAAAGTGCAAATAAGATTAGGCGCCTTGGTGCCGCGGCGAAGTCTCACCTTTCAGTGCTCGTCGATGAGAGACACAAAAGCAGCACGGACATGACTCGGCACCGAATAGGGAGTCGAAACGAAAGTAGAAGAACTCAACGCACCATCCGCCGCGGTCGACTTCGTCTCGTGCAACGTGTTCTCCGCATCCGCGAATCGATCTCCTCGCGGCTGCGGGAAAACGATCGGCATACAGCAGCTGTCGGTTGCAGAAGTGACGTGTGCAACGTGCGCGATTTATCGTCGCTGCGCGTCGACACGCGCTTTCGCAACGCGCGCACGTGCTCGTAGTTGATTATGACGCGCGCGCATCATGCGAAGGGTATAGCTTCCGAGTGATAAGGGTGATGTATAAGGGTATATCAACAGTGTGCATCGCGTTTCCTCCGAGTAGCAAATTCGTTGACGAATTTGATATCGATTGCTCGTTGTAGAAAGTCATATTAGATGTCGCAATTTTTTATCCACAACGTTACACATATTTTGATGATTAATCCTACTGATGTTTTAGAATATATTTAAAATATATCAATATATATGTTTGTAATACAATACGCGCGTAAAAATAATATTCATATATATTTACAACGAGGAAACTTTTTATTCTCTATATTTATATCTGTCGATAGCTTTATTTGTCATAGATTTTTAATTTTAATATTAAATAATTTAGCAATTGTATGTGAATTTACAATAAAGTTTCTTTGTATATAAATTCATTCTAAAATTGATAGAAATTTATAATTCTGAAGAAATCTTGACTTGAATATAACGGGAGACCAAATATTTATATATTCTAATGCGTTGGTATCTTACAATACAAATACTCTCTGTTTCGAAATCTTTTATCTTGAACAGCCGAAGAGAAGGTATTTCCTGAAATTAATTAAATTTTACAATGTTGATTGTAAAACTGTTTAATGAGTAACTTATTAGTATTTCAATAGTTTTTCGTTCGCCCGTACTACATTATACGTATTAACATATATTATTTTATTTTCAGATTTATACACAATTAAAAATTTTTGTTTGCATTTAACTTTTTACGTAACGCATGCTGAGCGATGAGATTTACTCGCGATATGGTTTGCAAAATATCGTTGCACATTTTTTTTTCCACGCGCATGCATCGCAATGTAGTAACTTATGTGTCGCGAAAGAAGCTGCGTTATATCCTTGACCGAGGATAACTTTACCATAGGCGAAGAATGCAATTACATACTATTTTCGCTTATTGCCGCCATGACCGTTTAGCGTATCTCTCGCTGTAAAGCGAAAGTTGTCTCGTGCATGCGCAAGTATCGGTTTTCAAAGTCGTCTCTACGGATGGTCGTTCAATTATCGGTTTTCGATAAAATTCCTATGATACATTATATTGCGCCATATCTATTATGAGTAGATTGCGCGTCGTTTATTCTAATTTTATAGTCAACTTACCATATCTTCGTCATTACGATAGATGACTTGTCAGTTCTAAATGCAGCAAATTCAACGATGGATAAAAGAACCGAATAAAATAATAGAATAACTTGCTTTTATTCTTTGTCATCTAAAGGGGCGACCGCTTTTGCGGTATGTAAGAACGTTATTTTTATTTATATATTAATCTAATAGAAATTTCACATATTAATAAAGTAAAAATAATTAAAAATAATCAATATAAAATAATTAATAAATAATATCTATATGATTATTAACCAGTAATTAATGTAGATATAATCTATATATGATAAGCTATTTTAATTTTAATTTATGATTCCGAAAATTATTAATGCTTCGATATATATTAAAATACTACTTACTTTTAAAAAATTTTAAAATTAATTATTTATCTTTAAAAGATATATCAATAATTCGGAGTTAATTCTCGCACGATAGAAGAAGAAAACAAGTAAAGAAGCGACGAAGCACACGTTCGTTCCGTAATATATCATTAAAAATTTTGCTCTTTTAAAGGTCTTTACATACATAGGATTTCGATATTATATTTTGTCACTGTTATATCGATATTATATATTTGTGCGCGGACACACATGCTCTTCCTGAAATCGATTCTATCCAAAGGGGACAAAGGGACACCTGACGTTACACGTGAGTGCGGTGCCATTTCTCGTCACCGTTCCCCGCAATTTAACACGCGACTACGATTGCAGCGCGTGACGGCCGTCAATTTTCGTTCGCGGACGATTTACCGTATGCACGTTACTCGGCGAGAACGAGTTTCAAACTCGCGAACAGCTCAATTTCCGAACTTTCCGACATGGATTAATGCAACAATTTGCATTTTTTTTTTTTTCAAATCTTTCATACGTTTCTTTTTTTTTTGTATATGTTTTATTTATTCTGCAAGAGAAATTTTTGGAAGCTTTTCTGCAAGAGAAGGGCGTAGGCGAATAATTTGTGAATAACTTATGTAATTACTATGTCGGAAGAAACGCACGCAACACACAGTGAAATATGTTACATTATATTGAGGCTATGCAAATTTAATCGTTAATGCAATCGGTTGATAGTGTCGACTCGTAAATGCGAACATGATTGTAAACAAAGTCGTCTGTTACAAAGGGGCTTCGTTTATTGTCGAATGTGAGGTGCGAATATGAACCATTGAATTTTCTGTCAACATATGGTGCGCTCTTTATCGCATTGGCTGCCGGGATGTAGCGTGCGTTTCCCCGATATTTCGTTCAATAGATGACGTTTCTCGCTGATATTTGTCCGAAAAAGCTGTTACCTAAAGTTTGTCGTGCGTTAATTCTTTCGTTACCTGTATCTTTACAAACAATGAATACATCACCTTTTATTTCTTCGTAACGTTATTATGCGTTATAAAATAAAACGTTATAAAATAACGTTTATAAAATAAATATAACGTTATAAAATAAATAGTTTCGGAATCATTTAATTCTGCTCGCAAACACACACATATTTTCTATGAATTATGATTTAAATCATTTAATTTTGATATTTTTCAATGGACGCTTTCAACGAATATAGCTTCGAGGCAGCCCAGGTTTATTTTTCTTCTTTAAGTAAAATTATCGGTGCAAAATGAAATCGGATCGAATCGCTCTTAGCGTCACGTCGCGCGACTTATGGCGCTTTAGGTGCTGGATGCGTTGACAAAGCGATTTGCCTCTTGTTACCTTTCTCACGTACTCGAGCAAGGTGCTCGCTAAGTTGTTGGAAGACCGAAGAAAGCTCAAGGGTTGGGGGAAAGGGGTTAAGAGTACGCACGAGGGTAGCTCGGGGAATGAGTTTTCGAGTCGTCCATCCCGGCACTCCCTCCCCCCCCCTCCCCCCTCTGTTTACCGAGCACGTAACCAACGCCGGCGTCTTTACGACATTCCAAAAAATACTGTAGCGGGTGTGACATTCGTATATCTCGTCTGATAGCGTCTGCGGGGAATAACAATAAGAGTGCGTTTCGCGAAACGCATCCTTAAAATGTCGTTCATGCTGAGTTATTGCATTTTATTCAATGAAACCCATTCGTCTTATCGCGTACAATTTTTATTAGATAAGCGTGAGTAAATTTTTTGATTGATACTTGAAATCTTTCCTTCAGTAATAAAATTCTCAATTTTAATTGAATTCAAATTAATTTACACATAATTTCTAAAATTTATTTGTAAAACATGTCTCTCCATCTCTCTCTTTTAAATATCTGTTTCTAATATGGCTTATTTGTTACTTATCTGCGAGAGGCGAATAATTCGTTCCATTATTGATATTTATATAATGGAGATTATATAAGACCGGTAATATATTATATAACATCCTATATTGCTCATAAATACAATATAATTGTATATTGCCGATTTTGCCATAAGTTATCTTAATAATTCATAGATTAACAGGTTGAATATATCAAAAACACACCACGGCCTCGTTTAAAAGAGACCGCAACAAAAAGAAGATTATTTTTCTTGCTAACCGATAACGGCCATTTCGAATTTACGCAAGAAAATTGTTATTACGTACATTAAGCGAGATATAAACGTGCGCCTCGAATGAGAAAAAGTACGCTCGCTTATGTCAGCAATAATAAACTTTGTTGTGCGCCGCGCAAACGAGGTAATGCCGCGAGAGATGCGACCGACGCGAAAATCAAAATAATTTTTATTTTAAGGAAGAAACAAAAGCATCGGCGTTCTCGCGCAGTAATAACAACGCCGTTGTTGGGTCGACGGGTGAATCGAGCCGTAGATATCGGAAAACGCTAAATATCGTTCATAGCTCCGTTCCATGTCATTCATTTTATTTGATACTGTGCGCGAAGTGAGAGAGCGGATGCGGTCGTGGTAACCAGCGTACATGGAAAAATCGCAGATGCATCCGAACGTGAACTGAGAATATTGCGACAAAATTGCACTCCATTATTTCCTTCGATGAATTTATACGCATTAATTGTTTCATTCTTTTTTAGTGAACGAATACAAGCCTGAGGTTTCATTTCATGTGCGCTTTCTTCTTGAATTATATATATAGAGTTGTTGTATTTTTTAAGTAAACGAAAAAATAAAAAGGCACAAAACATAATAGTCTTTCGTTCTATTAAATAGTTAGAAATTAAAAATATTAAATAGTATTATATTTCGCGAGTGATATATAACTTCAGCAAAAACAAAATTCGATATAGGAATTGGATTGAAAATGAAGCAAATTTCATTTGCAGCGATGAATAATGGCAATGTCAAGATAATTGTAACAACGCGAAGATATTCATTGACACATTTTGACGTTATATTGAAAATATAGGTAGAATTGCGTTGGAAGTTATGAGGAAAATTGCAGCGCTGATTACAGCGAGCACAATTTCACCGGATGAGTCGAACGATTATTGATCACATTGCTCGGAATCGATGCGAATTGGATATAACCGATGGAAATCAAAGATTTTACTCGAATCAATCCTCCTATCTATCATCGTTCCGATATTCCGTTTTCGATCCTATCGCACTTGATGGCAATCGTATAACTTCGTGACGACGCAGACTGTCAGAATTTGTAGCGAAAGGGGGAAAGAGAGCGACGCACACATGAGCTTTCCGAAGAAATTACGTGCTGAAATTGCACGGAACGATAAATCCGCGCGCATTAATCGCTACATCGTTATACGAAATAGGAAATTAAGCGCGATCAATGAAAATCAAGCATCCTCGGTCCTATATCGAGGCTAACATCATCTCGTCGCTTCGCGTCTCCGATATTTTTCAATACCCGTAATTTCTGAAAGGTGCCCATCCACGTGTGTGCGCGCGCGCGCGCGCGTTGCCGACGGCCATCCGCGATATCGTTTTCTATAATTCTCTCGGACTGTAAATCACCGCGGCATTACCGTTATCGGAAACCCGGATCCTGATTAATCACGCCCCAGAAAATCCTGTTTTTCTCCGCTGCGAGGTAGAAATTGCCGATGAAATATTCATGCGCGCTTTAAACAGCTGATTTTGCGCGTTTTTAAATGATGCGTTCGTTAAACGAGGACGGCGGGAAAAAATCGCGATGCGCTTTCATTTACGCGCTCATTTTTATTTTTATCCTCGTTATTCCTATTCGTCTCGTTCAATTGGATTTTGATGCAGCTACATTACAGTATCATCCGCTTTGTTCTCTCGCGGTACGCGTGTCAGTTAAAATATTCGCCGCTATGAATAGTAATCGGATAGAGCGCACCGATATTCCGCGCCGAGTAAATATATTATAGGCATTATATATGGCAATATTTGTTAACCAAATTTTGCTCGATTCCCATATATTTACGTTTCCGGCGCTATTTCTCCTTTTTTTCCCCCTCCCCCCGTTTTATGTGAACGCGGTCAATAAATAACGGTTAACGATATACGCGCACGGCGAGCGCGTTATAACCCCGCGGACGATTTCAGATGGAAATGCAGCAATCTGCAAAGTCTATTATGTCGTTAATCGCGAATGTTATTTTCGTTCTCGCCGTCGACATCTCATGAGGACGTTTATTTGCCCATTCGCGTGCGGGGGAAAGCCTTCGATAGCATATAAATCAATCTCTCACACGATCGCATAAATCTTTGTAGCGCTCCCGGCCTATGCACACACGTGTTACGGCGCGTTTAATGACCTGTGATCGTATTTTTCAAAATATTGACCATCGGATAGAGCGCACTTTGACGTGTCGGATATCCTTAGCGCTAAAAGCCATCGAGCTACCGTTGTTTATACGATGACTGATTTATTTGTAAAAAGCGCATTTTATGTAACATCATTCTCTAAAAACCGAATGGACTTGTGCACAGTGAGTATGACATATTTCAAATAAATCAATGTCGATACATGTCAATGTAAAAACCGATAAACACAGTACTAAAATGTAGATAATGTTGACGTAGTGCAACTTATTGCTATCAAAACATGTCATTTTGTCAATATCAGTATGCATATGTAATTTATTTTTATTATCGTAGAGAGAGAGAGAGAGAGAGAGAGAGAGAGCAGGTTTTTTAAAAATATATTTTAATATGAGAAAAATACTCGTTTTATATATTAACTTATCTAATCTATTTTATAATTCATTCCTCGCGCGTACGCGATATTGCATGCGACGCGACGTCTGCAGAATGAAATGGCCATTCTTCTCTAAAGTCGAAGAGTGCCACGATCGAAGCTCAAAAGTATTGGTCCTCCTTTTATATATGTGCCGAGCCATAGTAATTCTTCACTGTCTCGCATTTGCTGCAGAGTCGGATCGTTATGGCGAGATACCGCTGAAATATATACCGCAATATCCTACCGGGACTATTACATTATATTTAGGATTTACTATCGCCTCTTTGTCAGCGCTCGAAATGGGCAAGATGTGCCCGGCAGGACTGGGATTATTTGCAAAGAATGGAAAAGGTGGAACTGTGCCGGAAAATTGGCGCGCGCCACACGATCGCTATTCTCGAATAGAAAGAAAATAGGCTCGCGTTTACGGTAGAAAACGCATTCAATTCGACTAAATGAAAGTTATTGAGTTGCAAATTTTTTTAAGAGGTCTCTCTTCTGATCTACTTTATTCGCGCGTATCGTTATTTGTGATGATTTATCGAGGAGAGTTTCACGTTAACGAGTTGTTATGTTCGATGAGCATAAAATATGTTATCGCTATATTTTTGACAAATATAGTTAATTCTACGTAATAATTGTACCGATATCAAATATCAATCATTGAAAATAATGTGAAATGTATTATTTTCTTCTGAAATATAAGACTTATAACACGAATCTGTTTAAAGAAGAATATTTTTGTTAATGTCATTAGAAAAATTTAGCAACGCTATAAGATAAATTTTCTCCCTTTCTTTTTATGGAAAAATCAGTATTCATGATGAAAGAATTATACCAGCTTTCGGCTTGATGTTTTTTTCATCAGACGTGTAGATTCAATCAACTGCGGCGTACCGGCTGTGGTAGCATTGGACCGATCTCGTTTAGACGGAAGCTGCTAAAGTTTACTGCCCAACTTGGCGAACCGTCGCGTCCGTCACACGGGATATCCGTTGCCTTTGAAGCGTGAAAATCGCACGAACAATGGGAGAAGGGGATAGAGTGATAAGACGAACGGGGTCGATGTCGTCTATGGGAAGAGAGAAGGAACCGTAGGGAGATGATGCGCTCGGCGAACAGAAAAGCGACGGGGATTGAAAGGAATAATAGTTCGCTTTGCTGTGAAACTTGTGTCGCGCGCGATATACTTTCCATGAAGTTTAACCGCGTTCGCGACTCGCCGAGAACAGATTTGTATTATAATTTGCCGACACACGCGCTTTTTGACGTACGTTGTCACCGAGTTTTGTCGACACGATACGATCTGTTTTATTAACATTATTTATGATACCGTATCGGGAGAAATTTATAAGCCTCTTCTCACAGGAAATGTGTTCTTTGTTACTGCGAGAATCGCGAGACGAAAAAGTCGCGAAGTCCAACACGCGCGATTCTCGCTCCCGTTGCCTTTCAATGGTTCTCTCATAGATCTAGACTGGCGTTGAATGGCGATTTTATAGGTCATAGCCGAAAGGCGCTTTTAAAAACTCTTTTCTCATCTGTTCACTGAAAACTTTTCACTTTGCCAACAGTATGTTAAATGAGAAAAACAGTTTATCAAAACAGAAACTGATGTATTGACAGAAGACAATTTTTTATTTTTCTACAAACAAGATATATATATATATATATATATATATATATATCTCGATATATTGTAGTTTTTTTAATATGTGAATCCTAGATTCATATTGCGTCGCTGAAATTAAAGAAAAATTTTATATATTTTTGTAGTGATTTTCATACCGATTTTGCCTCTAAATTCTAAGAAAAAGAAAGCCACTGTACATTGGTTTCCTACAATTGTACCAATATATGAAATAATCATTGAATGAAAAAAAAGAAAATAATATTTTCTATTATAAGCGCTAATTATAATAAGATAAAATCGCAATAATTTTTCTTTTAATGTTGATTTAACATGCAACCTATAATTCTATTTTACTTTGTTTCTATTAAAGAACATCTATTTATACGAACACCCACTGTTCTTATAACAATTTTATTTCCGCATAAAAAGCAAAAAATAAGTAGAGTTCTCGAAGATAGAAGCCTGCAACGCACGCTTAAAGAATTCAGGAAACTTAATTCTCTACTGGTTTTATTTTATTATATATACATATATCTTGTAAAAAGAAAACGTGCACATTCGCTTCTTTATATTTATATCGATTAGTTGAACTTTGGTCGAATTAATTTGAAAAAGCTCTTCGCTGATAAATCTATAAAAATTCGTGGCAATTATCCATCGACTCTTCTTCTATTTGATTACAGTCGTTGGTTTTATCTTTGCTTACTTTATTCATCGCCGTATACTTTTTTGCTATCAATTATTCTACCTTCGATCGATCGATTAATTTATCAGAGATAATTTTCACGAATTTATATTATAAACAATAGTCTATTACACAAGATTAAAAATTATTAAATCTTTACTTAACATATTCAACAGATGGCGAAATATTTCAAATATTTTTCTTTTATATAATAAAATCAGCTTAAGTTCTTTAATTTCTTTTTATACTCTAACAGAATTATTAAAATAATTAATAATTTATATAATAATAATAGAAAAATTTTAAACAATAATATATATATATTAAAATAATGTAAGAACAAGTATCAGAAGAGATTTTGTTTGCATATCCGATTTTTTTCCCTGCGTGCAATGACATGATTTTTTCTTCAAGCTTAACATTTTTTTATAGCGCTTTTATTGAAACGTTGTTATTTTAGGCAGCTGGAAATAACTTGCATTTACATAGAAATTTACATTCGAAGTAAAAACGAATTTAATTAAAAAATACAATATAAAGGGACGCTAAATATATTTCCGACATCCTCTATGCGTTAATTAAAGTTGTGTTATAAATTAATTTTACTTCGGCAACGAAGCGCCTTATGTCACAGCACCAGCAAACTGCTGGTTAACACCGCTTTAACTTTGATATCATATTCAGCTTTTTAATGACTCGCTTAATAGCGTTACTCGTAAGTGTGTGTCGCAAGCGAAACGCGTTTAAGCGTTACATCGTAAAATGACGTGAATATATCGTAAAGTGTGCGCATCTCCAAGAAAATTACAAAGGAACCGCTTATATAAATAAAACATTTGGATAACAATGTGTTATGCTTATTATATAATTTAATCTTTCTTGCAAATTAATTTAATTAGATATCATCGGGATTGACTTTTGAACCCAATGTGCATTTTTTACACGATTCCTCTCTTCAAACTTCTTTCTTCTCTACCTTTTCTCTTATATTTGATCCCTTCTTCGATCTTTCTTCGGTCCGTTATAGATAACTTTTTCGAATTAACATTCGAGATGTTTGCAAGAACTTTAGAAAGTTATCGCAGGCATTGCATTCCTCTAGCGATTTGTGCAATTTAAAGTGAAGGGAAAATTACCTGTGGCGATATTTCGTGTATTTCAGCCATATGTATCGGTATAAATTAAAAACAAACATTATGAGATATCTAACAAGTGAATTAGCAATAAATTAGTACGATACTTGTGTCTTTCATAATTATCCGAAATGTGTGACGTTACATCAATCTTCCGTTGTTGTTGTTGTTGCATGCCATATTTTTTAATCACTTTATATATGTACAATATAATAGAGAAATATTTCTGACACAATCGGAACATTGCTGCTTGTTTCAATGTTTGGTAATGCGTAAAATTCGAATTATATCAAATACGTTCTTAAACGGTAACGTCACGATTAATTGTATAATGGGCATGTCAACAGCTTAAAATAAACTAATTTACCGTATAAAGATGTGCCAAGAGTGAAACCAAGATTTATCTTCTAAAATTGGACATGCAATTACTACAAGATTTTGATTCAAGAATCATTTAAAACAATCGCTATTTCTTTACATATATTGAGCATTTATTAATTTTTTATTTTTGATAATCTATGTACGTTAAATAACACTATGTGAAATATAAAATCGTAAAGAAATCACACTTTGAAAGATAATTTGTTTTAGGTTCTGAACTATACATTTTTTTTAGGGGACATACATACAGAATAGTACAAATATAGTAAACATTATTAATAGACATATCTTCGTTATATGTATTTTTTAATATTTGTAAATAAAAGGGAGAATATATATATATATATATATGTGTGTGTGTGTGCGTGTGTGTGTGTGTATATAAAGTTTCAAGATATTTTGTAGAAGCAAACGATGTTGGTCGTTACACATAAACGTACGACAGGAAAATCTTGCAGTCGAATCGATACCGCGGCTAGGTAAATCAGCTATCTCGTACGTTTCATCGGGAACAAGCTTTTCTTTGGAGAGTAACTGTCGAATGGGACTTGGCTTGATTCCATTACACGCCCGTAACGACGTGTTCGCGCGTCTTCGCCTCGTTATTTCTCGGCGTTTTCGTCTCGTAGGATCTACAACGAGGATTCTCTCCCCCCATCCCTTGTCCGCGGGACTATAACGGTCATGATATTGCTCTCCAATTTGTGATTCGAACTCCTCGAATCTTCTCACTCGGAGAGACACGACAGAAGTTTTCCTCGAGCACGGCGAGATATCTATTAATAGCCTTGACGTCGCGCTCTCATCGGTTGAACTTTATAAACGCACGCCGGAAACCTCGTCGCGTTCGCGGTTTGTTTAGACGCTCCGCAAAGTGTTTCGCATTGCGGGAGCTCCGCAATGAAACGTTGAACGTCAAGACGCGGTACAATGTCAGAAGCGGAAGACGCTGTCAGAGACGCCTCGTTCGTGGCAGAGGCCTCATTTCCGTGCACATCGCTCTATCGACGTTTTCAAACGCAAAAACAGTTACCCGTTACTCGCACCAGCAAAGGACACGTCTTGTGACTTCCGCGACGACCTGCGTACGTATCGTCTATGCTAAAAGTTTTCTAACATGAGTCACACGAATGCACGATTCTGATTAGTTTCGATATTTATCATATTTATGTTAAGAAATGTCGCACACACACATACACATTAAAAGCTTCTACAATTTTTTAAAATATTTTTTAAAATATCTTGAAAATTCTCTATTCTATTTAAAAATTTTATGTTGTTGCAGAATTCACGAGTATTTACATATATATAGCATTAAAATTAAAAACATCATGTTAATAAAAGTTCTTTTGAATATAAAGAACTTTAACTAACAATGGTAAATCGTCGTTTTTTACTCTTGATAAGAGTATTTGTTTATTCTTATATAAGATTACTCTTTTTATATTACTTTATATAAATATAAATATAAAGTAAAGTAATATAAGCAAAAAATTATATATTGTGATATCGGTGCAATTTTAATTTATTTTTGACAATTTTTAAAAATTGTTGTGTAGTATAGAGAAAGTTATGAGAGAGAAGACTCTACGCTAAATATTTGCACACGCTGTACCACGATGATATTTTCCTTTCCAATCAACACAATTGCACTCGATCAACAGATGTGAGAGAACTTCGCATAGCAAACAGAATTCGTTAAATCTACAGGATACACCTTGGTATTTAATAGTGATTTCGATACCTTTCAATATTACTAAAATCTCTCCTTCCAATGTTACTGAAATAGCTCCTTCCAATATTACTAAATTAACTTCTTCAAATTTGCTAAAATTATACATCTCGTGTAAAGTATCGATTTTAACAGTTCGATCATTTTTGCGCTGATCTTAATTCTATTTTCGCATCGTTTGGGAAGATCGCCAAAAGAGGTAATTGACAATAAAATAATAAAATACTAACATCTAAATAAAATACTAACATACTAAATTAACATAACATTTAGTAAGAAGAGAGAGCAGGAGAGAGAGAGAGAGAGAGAGAGAGAGAGAGAATATTAGTCATCTTTTTTCCTGTAAAATAATTTATCAATTTTTTTCGAACGTTTATTCTAGCAAAGTTCGAGCTTCGAGAAACGCTGATTGCATCGTGGTTGTAAGTGCGATCTCTCGCATCGACAATTTTATTAGCCGCGAGCACGCAAAATTTTTTATTCCGGTTTACGACGTGTGCGGCGATATTATTCCTTCGCTTCGTTCGCGTTACGCTCGACGTTATCTTTTTACTTCCTTTCCTTACGCGGCGCTCCTTCGTCGCTTTTTCTTCACTATGGCGTGGCGAGTCGTTCACTGCTAGTGCAATTCCCTCTGCGGCGCTAAATGTGTAAGCGATAAAAGTATCTCTGTCGGGAGGAAAACGCGTCGTTTTATGTACCTTCTGCATTTCCTCAAGGTCCGACTGGTAGATACCCGTAAATTCGTGAAACGTTTTCAGGAAAGACCTTTTCGCCCGAGGAGAGAGATGTCTTTGCGTTCTTCATTCGACGGCGCCGCTCGAAGCTTGTGAAAAGCAATTGCGAAATTTTTTAAACGGATCAGCAAACATGTTTCATCGTATCAAATTGTGGGATTTTATAGAGAGTACGCGATTATACGTATAATATTATATAATACTCGGTTATATATTATATGCATATTTTTATATCGGTTGATTGATTTTTAATCAATATTTTTAATTTTTTCCTTCTATTATGCACAAATCTAGTTCGGCATAGGACATGCAGGACATCGATTTTCGTGTCGCACGGCTTCGCGGAAAATCGAGTGTCGGTGCGATAACAATTACCGCTAAACGGCGGACGATGAACGAGAATACGAAACACGGTCTCGCGCAGCCGCCATCACTACCTCATTAATAACGTCAGTCACTCATGGTACACCGTTGATTTAGCGGGGATCGTACAGGCACACGACAGTTCTCTCTCTTCTCCCTCTCGGGGATCAACGGGTTTTCGCGAAAGAGAGAATAATGACGTAGGACGTGAGATCTTAAGCCACGAGAAATCGCGATTAACGAGGGCGTTTTCTTCGCATCGCGAGAGCTAGCGAAAAAATCCGTCTTAACGATAATGGCCAAATTAAGCTCGGCATTTATTTATGCATCCCAATTGACGGTAACAAACGGAGTGTCCGTTATTAAGCACCAGCTGGTGAAATTTCCCGCTGGCGAAGCGTGCCCGCGCGCGGGGTGCAATCTTAAGTGGAAAGCAATGCTCTCCCATTACACGGTGGCTGACGCTTTAATTAATCTTTCACTACTATCGGAAACTCGCAACTAAACCTGAAAGTATCCGGTGCCGCTCGTAAATAAATAAAATGGCTTTCGATAGCTAGCGCTGACCAGGCAGGCAACATTAGGCATGTCTTTCTTATGTGTATCAAATCCCGGAAGGTATCAAAGAGAAGAAATCTATTAGCTATATCTACTGTTGCACAATAGAATAGAAAAGATATATCACGAGATGGAGAAGGAGAGAGAAATTTTATTCTCTTCTAAATTATATTTATTGCAATTTAAATTGTATTTTGCACGTTAGAGGCAGAACAGTATCTATTTATTAATTAAATTGACATTCGGATGAAATCATTATCGAATTAAAAAAGGTACGCAGCTTCAACGCGGTATTCACATGTATATATATTTAATGGAATATATTTAAAATGTTCTTACAAGAGAGAGATATGTTATGAATTTTGAAAACGGATTGTCGCGACACTTTATTTTCAATGTATTCGTGCGTATTCAAAGGCTACTTTATCATTCGGTAATCCGAAGTTTAAAAAATTGCAACCTTCAGGATCGATTCCGAGAATCTTTTCCTCTCGCGGCCATAATTTACGACGAGAAGCTTGCGTCTGCTCGGCAATTGTACCCTCCTCAGTTTGCGAAAACGGATTCCCACTTGGCACGGGCGGCCGGAAGCCCGCGCACCGATTATGCAAAACGATCGAACGTAACGATAACAATTAGATGGAGAAGTGCTCGGAGGGATTGGAGGAGGGGGGAAGGGGAGGGGGGAGAAAGTGCTAGCTGGCTCGCGAGCGCGAAGATCGTATTCGCTTCTCCCTATTATCCGCCCTCCGCCTTTTCTCGGCAAGCTTTAGATACCGCGGGGGATGATTTCCGGTTTGGCACCGCGCGGTCCTTCGCGCATTCGGCCGCTCTTTTTGGCCGGGCTTCAGAAAACTCGCGGAAACCGTAAGCTCCGCTTGGCAAGTGAATCAATCACTCGGTATCACACAAATGCCAGGCCTACGCGCGCGCGCTTTCCAAGCGATTTGTTCGCTGCGGAGATTCCTTCCGGATCTGTGACGTGGCCCGCCGCCAGAATGGACCTTTTCTGATAGCTTCGCGCTTGGCACCCGCAAGATTTATCAGTGCGTTAAGAACACGACGAACAATAGTCTTAGCACTTTCGGCATCTGACTGTTTATCGCATATGACGTAGTGTAGCAGGCGTTTTTATATTTAAATACATTATTATCTACTGTTATGCCGATTCTTATCATTATTATTTTATGATTATCTCTTATGTACAGTCCTTTTATAGACTTTCTTATTTGCATCTCTTTATCTCTCTTTCTCTCTTAGCAAGGCACGACATTAATCTTACGAACATAATCTTATGAGAAGCTTATACAAATATCCGACATGAATTTCTTTTTCGATTATTTTAATCACAATAATTTTCTTTATGATTTTATAAAAAGAAAAAGATTGAATTTTTTTATATTAATCTAAAAAAATTTTATACTTGGAAATTAATATGCAGAACTTTTATTTTCATAACTTATACATATATCTCAATTATTCGCCGTACCGATTTGCACATCTCAAACCGTCCGTTTCCGAATACATTCGTACGTCGACAATATCGATTCCTTTGGAATAATATCCATATCGCTGTCGCGCCATCGGCAGTGTTTACCAGCGGAAACCCTCCAATCAGTGTGAACACTCCTCTTCCAACATTCGCCATAGGTCTACTCCGTCATACGTAGGGTTCAACGTCGAGATCCTTCTCCTGCCGTTATCGCGTGCGTTTTTACGGCCGACATAGCGGGCGACGTTCGAACATGAGTGAGCGCTCTTCGATCTAATTTACATAATCCTCCTCTCGCGTCCTCGCACCCATTGGCTTGGATCAAGTGGTCAGGTGGTTGAGTCCTTGTGTGTAACAATGTTACATCCTCGTAATCATCGGGATCGTACGCGTCTCGTGGAACGCGCGCGTCCGACGCGTTACCGCGGAATTAATCAGCCTCTATCTATATTAGAAGGCATGCCCTGCGGTCAGATTAGAATCCCGATGGATCCGTTACGTGGACGGATAGCGGTACCCGTTAATGGAGCCCGATCGCGTACCGATACGCGATTGTCGCTAATTTGCCACATCGAGCGAGGCTCGATCGTTGCGGCCGCGAATAATCTCGAAGGCGCTCATCCCTCTACCTCGGGTGCTTTATTGCACGAAAAAGCTTATTGATTATACGTTCTCATCCCACACACGTAAATCTGTTCGCCTGAAATGTACGTGTTAATAAAATCAATCTTTTCGCCCTAATTTAACGGATAATTGGATTTATTATTTAAATATTTCTAACAAATCGTATTTCCTCTTGTGCTTATTCGCAAATGCATTATTTATACGAAAGATATAGCAAAGTAATACTTTAATACGTAAATTAAGTTATAATTTAAAATTTAATTAAAAGAAATGTGTTATGAATAGAGTGAACAAATAATGTCAAAGTGTAGAGCAGCGAGAGGGGGGGAGGAGAGGAACCGCCGCTTGAAAAAGATTAAAAACATTTGACGCAAGCAGGTTGTTGCTAAGGAGAATTTTTTCTTTTAGACTTTTTTCTCACTGCGTGTAAAATAAAAATTATAAAATTTTTAACACACAATATGCGACCGCGATCATTTTATCTGCAGTAGATATAACGAGTAGATGTTGTAACATCGGTCTCGACTTTATAATTTCAGATTTTTATGAGGTTTGTCATGCACGTCTGACATTTGCAGCAGAGAAAATGCGATATTTACTGAGAAAGCAAACATACAAACAAGGTAGGGAAAATACGAAAATTCAAAGAGCACTGCAAACAATGTGCTACTTTCCGCTTTATTTAAAAAAAAAAAAAAAAAAAAAAAAAAAAAAAAAAAACCTAGATTGCAATATTTGTTCGCAAATTAAAAAGTTTTATAACATTCGCCTCTAAAGTTTTTATATTTAAAACATGTTCGCTATTATATCGAAGGTTCATTTTGCGATGATTGAGTTTAAATGTGAGGCACAATATTTTCAAATCATTTTCATATATTACATAAATAATTAATTTTTTTAAATCGGCACTTAATCGTATACAAGTTACAAAACATATCGTAAATAAAATACTTGTTTTGCATTAATTTTGTTGTTGAAAAGTATATTTATACAGATGTAAGGAATGAAAATTATTTGCACGAATTTTTCTCGCGTTTAACGCCGCGGTGTCGATTGTTTGACGTTAGATATGGCCAAGTTTGAAAAGAAGTTGTTGCGTTGACTTGTTTTGTAAAACCACGCTGCTGTTGCGATCACAACGTTTTTAACATTATCGCCCGCTCTTCTTGAATACGACGGTTATTTACCCCGCGGGATATGAAAGCCGAGTTTAACGAGGAACAACGCAATTACGTTGGCGCACTGTTTGGGATCGCGAATGAACGGAATTGCGTTAGTCGCTGCGGGATAATATAAAAACAAAAGTCGTGTCGTTGCTTTCACCCCCGCGCGGCATAGAGGTTCAAGCCAACAGTAATAAGAGGCAACGCAGTTTATAACGTATCGGCGGTGCTTAAAAACAAATGGATTCCCGAGAGCCCCTGTAATGTTTACGGTCGCCGACGGTTAACGTTATCGTCGTATCGATCGTAACGATTTCTAGTTACCTGCACCTGGCTCGATACTGGTTGTGGTTGTCGCGCCCGAGAGGCAGTTCTTTACGCGCAAGAAGAGATGCTTCTTGTTTTTTTCATTTAATCGATATCCGCTATACTCAATTTGCTTCAATACAAAGTTCTCCTCCCCCTCCCATCTCGTATTCGATAGTAATCGCAGCGTGGAACAAAAAAGAAATGATAAAAATGATTCAAATCTTATCGCGGAGTATCGCAATCGTATGTAATTTCACTAATGAGATAATATGCAACGGTATGTACATATGGATTTTAGTTTATATCAATGGAAAAAATTTTTCGATTGCACGAAGAAACGATAGAAAGTAATTATTTTCTACAAACACGAGTCAATTATGGCTTGTGTTTGACTTAGCTGAAGGAAGCCTTGTCGATCCAAATTAACGCAGGCGTTGTGGCTGTCGGAATTATTGGACGCGGATTGTAGGACGACACAACCGGCCTATAACTACCGTCGTGCTGAGAGAGTATTACCGAGAGCTTAGCGCGGGATGACATCGATGGGAAATACAGGTGGAAGTACAGGGGAAGAGGGATCGGTGAGAATCGGCAAGGATGAACGGAGCGGAGAGATGTAAAGGGGTTCAGGAGCAGGAACGAGCTCTGACCGAGAATCACTACCGTTGCCGTCAGGGACGATCGTGCTGCGAATTCCGCTGCGAAAGATAAATTCCCTCGACGATATACACCCTCGAATCCCTTTCCCCGCTCTCCTCGTTCCGCGCTCGCTAGCTCCATTTCTCTCTCGCTCTCGTCGTCTCTACGTGCCCCAGGCACGCCTCTGATCTTTGCCGTTTTGTATACACGAAGCAAGGTCACCTCGGCATCTCTACCGACACAGAGAGTATCCCAGTACATGTCTTTCCTCCGTGTATGCTCTGTGACTGCTCTTCGCGTGCTCGACGGCATGCAAAACTCTATTAATATTCTCGAAACTTTTTCGGGAACGACGGATACTGCTCGCCCCTCGGATCCGAATACGGTGGATGAGACGGGTCTCGTTGATATGTTCTGAGACCGAAGATCCCCGGGTAAGGAAGATGACTACGGTCGAACAAACGTAGAGAGTGTGGCGTAGCGAACGATCGGTAATGTGCAGCGAAAAATGCATAATAAGATATAGCGAAACATAAATTAATTTTTTTTTCTTGCCATTTATGGATACATACCGCTGATATTTTTTTCGTTTATATTCGATTATATTCCGATATATTGTAATGAAACACGTGAGATAGAATTCTCCGTTGACCTAATTACAAAATTGCTCGATTATCGGTCAAATTAATTCGTGATCAATGATTTTTTTTTTTTTTTTTTTCGATTGTACAAGAAATCGCAACTATCGCATTGTGTATGTGTAGACATTTTAAATACATGGGAATATTATTTTATATTCATTTTATTGTACGTGTATAGCGTAAGATACGGAAACTAAAAATTTTTATGCTCGTGCTCTTTATAAGATCATAACGGCACTCGTTTCAAAAAAGAGAAAGAAAGAACCCTCGCGCTCGAAGTATTTGGTCAAGAGAGAAACTGTTTAAAATTCTAATTGCGACCGAGCTAAGCCAAGAAAGTGGAAAATTAGCGGTGATAACCGCTAATTTAATAAAATAGATGATAGTCGAAGTGCAGAGCGCAACTCTTGCGAAACTTTGGCTCTTGTGGCGCTTAATATTTCGCGACATGAAATTGCAAGGCTCTTCGTGCCCGAAATGTTCGACAAATCCAACACTTTCGGGATTCAAGACAATGTTTCTTTACTCCGAATTTACTTGCTCCCTCTTTCCAAATTATCGGAATTCCTATGGCGAATTCTCGCGCTATGTGTTTCACCTTTGATACGCGACGCATACGCAGAGAGTGACGAAGGTACAACGACGGCAAATGTAGGAGGAAATTTCGCAGCGAGAAAACGTCACGTATAGAGGAAAAGGAGTTTATCCGGTAACACAAGGTTTGTTTTACCATCTTGCGTTGTTGTGAATCGCGTGTATTGTACATAGATAAGCGCCATTCGATTCATCTCTTTTAATAATTATTAAGCGCCATGAATTCCGATAAATATAAAAGCGTTAGTCGCGTATATAAAAAAAAGAATCTTCCGAGTATAGATAAAAAAAATGTGTCGACATTAATGTTAGCGAGTCAATATAGATCTGAGCAAGAGTCAAGAGTACTTAGGCGTGATTTACCTGTATATATTAATAGAAGAGAGTTTATTTTGAAAGTGGCAATTAGCTTTCGAGCGGTATAATTACGCTATGATAACAAGTTTCCTAAGCACGTGTCAATTCTATTGTAACTAAAGGGTTCATTACGTTGCGTCGCCGACGTAGAAACGCGGCGCCGTAAATTCGTTATATTCGCGTTGCTCTCGCAACGTTCCTTTGAGCCTGGCCTGTATATTTCGCTTAGCGTCCGTTTTCACTTTCTGCCATAGCAACGTGCTCAGATACAGATCGCGGTCTGTTGACATCCATTGATCATGACATGAATAATGAATAGAGATACACCGCCTGAATAATGCATGTATCAACGTGGAACAACATTCACTCGATAACGGTGTATAACTAGTCGGCTATATTATTGGGAATGTTGATTAACACAGAGACCACATTTGCTATTGGCCGGCGCAATGATATCGCTACGTGATCACGTAGGTCCGTAGATCTTTTTTAGACAAGTCCTTTGCATTTCGTGCGGCTAAAGCTAAATTGTATTATATTTTTGTGCCCGTTCTCGAAAAACGTTCGATTTCGAGTATCGATTTGGAATAGTTGCTTTCATCATTTGATCGCTGAATTTTCTGCATACGTGTAAGTGCGTATGTACGAAAAGCGTATATGTTCGTCATTAATTAAATTATAATTTATTGTATATAAATTCTTTTGAACATTCCGCTCTTTTTCTCTCATCTCTGTTCTTTATCGAGTAATAAAATGGCAAATAGTTTAATTATATACTTTTATCCTTTATTAAAATTGAAATTTTATTGTATTAAATTACAAACTATTTAAATAATATTCCATTGCGTTGATTATTAACATCGACGAAAGTCGAGTAATCATATAATTATATATAACAAATAGATTTGTTTTTAGAATTAAATTATATTTGAAACTAAGTATTTAAAATTGTTCGTAATTGCTATATTGCAATTATTAAAATTTAATCATTTTAAAATTTAATTCTAGTCTCAGTTTTTACCTTTACTAATAAAATATAGTTTTACGTTAATATCACGAATATTGAATTGTAGTTATTACGGTAATAAATTAACGATCGTTTAATCACGATAAAAATAATATATATTATAAGTATGTTTGTGCATCCTTTCGTCCGTTCACGCTGTTTCACGAAATTTTACTAGGTTTGTACGCTTCTTCATAGTTTCGAAGAACTTCAATTTAATAGTTCTCGAGAAATACGAAAAACTTCGATTGTCAGTCCGTCTTCCACGGAATCTGCAGCTTCGCGAAGGCTTTGCGAAGGTTGGTAAAAATAGAATCGGAGTCCTGTTACTTATGTAAAACACATTTACATTCCTCACTAATACCTTCCTTCTAACTTGCATATTCATATTGCGTGTTGATTAAACAAAATTGCTCAAGTATAAACGAGATATATTACATACAGAATTGTTTAATTAGAATGCTTGTTTACAATATTTTTGGAATTAAATTATTTCTGTGATAATATAAGTCATAATAGATTAAAATTTATAATCAAATGTAATATATATTGTATTAATTATATTTTTATTATATTTTTATAACGGGATTACTAATTATTTTTCTTCTCTCTCTCTCTCTCTCTCTCTCTCATTTTTATACATTATTTTTATTTGTCATACATTGCTTCTATTATATTTTATATTTTTAAAGAGACTACGATTAGTACTAATTAACTAAAAAGGAAAAAAAATTAAATTTTCTTCATACAAAAATTAAAAGATTAAAAATTATAAGATACTCATTAAATTGCCTAAATAAATACAATAGTTTTCGCCTTAAAAAAAAAAAAAACAACAAAAAATTGTAGCGTTAAGAAAAATGTTTAAAAGAATAGAGGAATGTATGCTTTAGCTGTTAGTCAAGAGAGAACGTTAATGAAATAGTCGTAGAACTAGCTCATGGCATGCAAACAAGTTGGACTGTCGGTCACCCTCAACTGCTGGTTTGCTACAGAGGGATTGCGGAACTCGCGGCAACGAGATGAGAAAGCAGGGGGATCCCGGAAAGAGAGCTCTTAGCTACGTTAGGTTAGGTAGTAGTTGCAGCTATTTGCGGCTCATCGGAACCATAATTAGTTTTCCTCGTGAAGTCTCGGTCGACCAAGCTCGATAGGCAGGCAGTTTTAGGTGAGGGCGACCGAGCGTGCGGAAAGGGGGATGAGGTTTGCCTGCCCACGCGCCGCGCAGACTAGAAAATGCCCTTCGCAACGACGTTCTTGTCGTGGCTTTATCGAATTTCCAAGGCTGCGCTAACTCGATCAAGCTCCAGCCTTCAGAATATTTACCTCTCGATAAAGCGTGGCAGGGGCACGGAGAGGCGGACGACTAATTTCGTCTGTTGTTACGCGACGAGAAAATTTAGCCGCCCTTTGAATTCGGGCGGATGTAACGCGCGTCTCCCTCCACCAGAGGTTGAAGACGGAAAATTTGCTCAATGCGGAAGATAATACATTGCGTTTATTTAGACACAGCTTCTACATGGATTAAGCTTCGAGAAACATTTCTCTTCTTTAGAAAGAGCGCTAAATTTTGTGAAAGAGAGAGAGAGAGAGAGAGAGAGAGAGAGAGAGAGAGAGAGAGAGAGAGAGAGAAGCGCTTGTATAATTACTTAACTATTTAATTATGTAACTTGACATACACAAGTACATTATGCGTTCTTATTAATTTACTCGTCTGTTTAATTAATCGATTGGGGTTCAGCGTATAAAACATTACAGCGATGGTAACAATTGATAATAGTTGAAGTCTCGCAGTTAAAGCGATTTCATGCGAAAAGTCACGCGACAGTTTATTTAGAAATATTTAAAAATTGAGACATATAAAAAATGTTGATAATAACAAAAATACGATTAAACTATACGCTGTAAACAATGCGAGGCACTAGCGAGAAAACGAAATCACGGCAACTTTCTTTAATGATAGAAAGACTGACGTCATTATACCACGTTGTTACAGGTTCCGTGAACGAGGCTGGCGTTTTTGCGTTACGAGGTAGGCAGGAAGGTAGTCGACGCTCTAGGAAGACTACCACTAGCACAACGAGCACAACGACACCCAGCTCGACAGTGATATCTCTGTCTGATGAAGTGGCCCAGCCCGCTGCTCTTTTGGCCCCCGAGGAGGAATCATGGTCTACCAGTTCCTCCACCACCACCAATATTCCGCTATCCTCAGACGTAGCCGACATATCGTCCAATCCACCTCTGGAGCTTGTGGTGAAGCCTCATAGTAAAGTCATTTTGCCCTGCGAACTGGAAGGAAATTACTCGAGATTATTGCTGCCAGGAGCGAGGTAACACGCGAGTCTATGCTTAATCGATTGCCGAGAATTATTGACAGATGATTAATTAATTTTAAATCGATTATTTGAAATATCAAGTATATATATTCAATATTCTGAAATATTATATTTGAATGTAAAACACATCGGGTTTCAATTTCAAATATGAAAACGGGTGAGATAAAATATATCAATATTATTCTCTTTCTCGTTATCTATAGTTTCTAAATTTCCATATCTTCGTCATATATATATATGTATACATATATGCATATATCTACATATTTAACAAAATATTCCTGTGTATTTTCCTTTTATATTAATATCCGGTTTCCATTCCGGTAATAGTATTGAATAACATCACGATGAAAATCCCTCTACGGAAACAAAGTCTCTTTCCGCGATAATAGTTCAAGTCCCTTCGTTGCCCGAAGATCGGCTGTGTCGAAGTTTGTTGCATGACGTGAAATAATGCGGACGTTGCGCTCCTTGTCAGAAGTTACAGAATACGACCGGCAACGTGGCTGCACGAGGATAACCCAGTGGACATGATCACGATAGACACGAGAACAGAAATGAGCGGAACCGGACACCGATATATCGGCGACTCCACGACCGCCGCGTTGCACATAGACAACGTCAGATTAGAGGACGACGGTGTATGGAGCTGCACGTTGGAGGACGACCGGGGGAAGATCCTCTTCGGCAGACCGGTGAAGCTGGTCGTGCTCGGTAAGTACCTTGCAATCCGTTTCTCAACGTTTAATCCTTCGAAGTCGGATTTTCTATTGACATGAAGAATTCAAGTCCGCCCACGCGAATCTTGGAAAATTTAGCGCTTTTTATTTTTCACGTTATATTCCCTTATACATTTCAATAAACAACGTTATATATATATATATATATATATATATATATATATATATATATATTATCGATATGATCGTTGATAATTTCGCTATTGCGTTTATAAAATATGACTGCTCCATTTGAATTATAAGCCGTGTCATATATATTAAATAAGATATTTTATAAAAAAAGATTTATGAAAAGAGAGAACTATGAAAGAGATTTAAAATCGTCGAAGATACAATTATTTTTCGATAGGCATCGAATATATGATTTCTTACACTATTGATAAATTGATTTATTGATATATTATATACTATCAATATTACAAACTCTGATACTAAATATTTGAATGTTTTCAACGGCAAAAACAATTGCGCTGTTTGTATACAATTTTATATACCAGTTTTTTTTTTAAATATAAAATAAAATATGAAGAGAGGATTGTTCGCTTTAACTTGGCGATTATAAAAAATAATAGATTTTTTTATAGCGCAGTTTTATGCGTTCTTTCCTGAAAAAGCGAGTTGTTCATGAATTTTTTGGCAAACGTGATCCTACCTTGCATAAAGCCTTTCAATTTCACGCGTATAATTAAATTCTCATAAAAGTTCTGATGAAGTTTTTTAGGAATGTGCCGGATACATTTAGGAGCGATAACATACGAGAGAAAATTTTTTCCGTAACGTATAGTCGGAAACGCAAACTTTTACTGTTTTCAACGTTCTCCATTTTTACATCTCATATAACCTTTCTCTAAAAACCATAATTGCATTTGATATTGAAGACATTTATTTATTTCAATTTTAGAATTTTTTTCATTACGTATACATCAATACACAAAGAATATTTCGCGATTTAATTTTTATATTATATAAAAAGATGAAAAAGTTTTTATCGAAATTTATTCGCCCTTTTAGACATGTTTCTTAAAATATCAAATTTTCTTAAAAATTATTTTTTTTTCTTTCTCACGTCTTGTTGACTTATTCTAAGTAATGGTTTATCTATTTTGTAGCATTAAGTAAAAATCATTTAATGTTAATTATTATTTAGTTAATTATTAACATTAATGTTAATTATTATACAATATAAAGGAGTATGCCTACAACTAAAAATTTTTGTGCATTTTTTATCTCGGTTATTCTCAGATTTAAACGTTATAGATAATGTCACTGTTCTTAAGAATCTTCGGCAAGTGGTCCGGGTCACGAATAAATTGCGGAACGAGACGTTCTAAGCTACCTGAGTCGACAGTAATGGCAAGATTTATGCATATTAATTCGTGCCGCTTGGATCCGCCGGTCGCATCGTTATATGAATATGCATTTGCCCTAAAAGTTTCCGTTTTACGTCTTCTTTTTTCCTTCGCTAGACAGATGCGTCGCTCGTTTTATCGGCTACATTTGTCTTCGAGACGAAATGCGCATGTTTTCGCGACGCGTCGCAAGGCAAAATAATCGCCAGTTGATGCTCTTCGGTATTGTTCGAGAGCCCGGTTAAATAAACCCTTGCTTCATATAGTCTTGCTTCGCGCTCTTCCTGTTTTTAATATCCAACCACCGAGTAGAATGAAAAGAACACGGTCAACTGTTATCTCTTGTGAAATGGCATGTCCGCTCAACGTGCTTGTGTATAAGTGCGGATATGTGGTTGGCATACTATTCGTTTTTCTGCATTCTCCTTTATGCGTCGCCTGGTTATTCCGCTTCAGGGCGATGTTTATTTTTCGGTTTTCGTGCAAAAATTTTGCACTGACAGCGATCTTCACCGACGGTATATGTGCGGCTTTGCTTAGCATAAAACTTTTGAACGTTAATACACATGGAGATTATTTACTATTCGCGAGAGATTTATTATTTTGATATAATTCTTATGAAAGAAATCTCTTTTCAAACTAAAAGTATCAACAGAGACACAAAGATGGACTTTTCAACATTAATTTCTTGCATCTCAAAAAATGTAAACTCTTAGAGGAACGATAAAAATTACAAAGGCTTTTTTAGTAAGTAAAATCTATTTAATATTAACCGACAACTAAATGTACCTTGTTCATTAATATCTCAGTGAGCTTAATTCGCATATAATAGGCTCGTAAATAAATTTCTCTCGTTCGTGTAATATTGAAATCGGATATTTTGACTGCTGGCAAATAAATTCTCGAAACGTAAGCAATTACTTTCGTTCACTTCTCGATACTCCGAATTATTTTGCGTATCTCAATGAACTTGTACCGACTTTATAAATCTTTGGATATAACTTCTTTCTATTGTACTTTTCGCAAACCAGTTGAGTAAATACGAAGGAAGAACGCTAAAAGTTGCCTGCTGCATGAAATATAGCACGTAAACCTCGGTGCCCGATAAGACGTCGAGTACACTTAACGTCTATCCCGGCCAAGTCGAGAAAAACAAATCAACTTGGGTGTTCCAATCCGGAAACGTGCGTCCAGCACGCCAAAGCGGGCAAAGTCAGCTTTCATTGAAATGCAATGGCGCTTGCGTTTCTTTTATATACTTTGTTTTACGTGCACAGTATGTCGTGCCATACTGTGTTCTGTGTGAATCCCGAGATATCTATGAGAGATATACTGTTGCAGTTGTATTCGATTATGTTAATATATCTTCGCGAGTATTGAAATATTAGTTCAAATTTTTAATTTCATTTTCGCAGTCTATATAAATATAAATATATATATATATATATATATATATATATATATATATATATATGTATTTATTATCAATTTGACAACATTCTATCCAATGTCAATGTTTTGAAAGATGTTAATGATGTAATTATAATTGATAATTTGGGAAAGATATCCGAAGGTGAATTAACAATGTGCGTATATAATTTTATACCAATAATGCCATTCCAATAATGTCAAAGTTATTGTTGAATAACATACAGTATATTGTTTTAGCTTTTAAAAGCTTTATATTGGATATCAGAAAATTTGCGATAAATTTAATGACGATCACATCGTCGATGTAACACCTTTCGACAATAATTCCATAATGTACGCGGTATGTGTTTATGATTATCATGTCTCCCGGGTTATCGGACTTAGCTTTAACTACGTAACGCATACCGCACGTTGCTCGTAACTGCAATATAAAGCCACGATGAGAAAATATACAAATTTAATTTGTAACATAGAAATTTCAGTTATATCCCGCTATTTTCGTTCTATTAAATTATGAATGTATCGCGTACTCTATGTTCGTATCGATTTAAAATAATACATTTCTACAGAATTAACATTGTGAAATATATTGGCAGGCTCATTATCATTTTGCAAATTATTATTGCTAATTAGAATGCATAATATCAAATCGATAAAGAGTGTCAAGATATGTAACGGTAGAAAAAAATAATATATAGCAATATAATAAAAGTATAAATATAAATAATATAATAAATAGTATGAATATATATAATTTTAATAGAAAAATAAATTATATAGAGAAATTTTAGAAGATTGAAAAAAACATTTTGTTTGATTCAACAAATTTTTATTATACGTGTCAATGTAATTTATAAAAATTACGATTAGTCCGAATATGTGTTTTAATAGTATTTGGCAATAGATCTCAATACTATTGGATATCTGATATTTCGAAAGTTTGTGTTAATTCGAAGAAGTGCGTTTGGAGATGGATGGATATGTGGAAAAATTTTTTAACGATAACATCAGGTCCCGCAAAATTATCACCTGTACGTTTCACCGATCATCGAAAATTCAGTCGTCTCATCGTGTAGGTAAAATGCGCAGGAAGGGCACGCGGTGAGAAAGGTTCTCGTCTTCCGAGTGAACGTACGTCTGCGGTTGATAGGGATAAATTTGCCTAGTGCTCCAGGAGTGCTCGACATCGAATCCGCGAGCGAGAAAAAGTTGAGAATAATGTACGTTTTATGCGGTTTCTAGATTCTCTGTATTTTATTCGACAAATAGACAGGAATGTTAAGGCATTCGCCCTTAATCCACGCGTTAGTCGCAGGGACTGCAGCCTCTTCAAAATACATCTTCGAGTCATCCATCTTTGCATCTTCCTCTTCTGCACTTTTCAAAACACCTTTTATTTCTCTCGCGTTTTCGTGGTATTAATTTTTTCAATTTCTCATCATTTTTTTTCTACATGCGATTCCTCTATTTAATTCTATATTTTTAAAAAATTTTGTTTATTTTACTAAATAACTATTGTTTACTTATAAATTTATTCTTGTTTTAAGATTTCGCATTCGCCCGTTCAAAGAATAAATAGACTTTGCTACATCCTGCTCTCTCTCTTTTTTTACTCATCTTTTTTTTTCTCTTGAAGGAAATTCAATTTACTGCCATTTTCTCGCGTGCCTGCGCGGAAAGATCTGACATTTAACAGTTAACTGGTACTTGTAATCGTTATCGCTCGATCTTTTCGATTTTTCGCCTTAATTCGCCATCATTTCTACCTTCGTATTTTACTCGCTATTTTTCTGTCTCTTTCTTTCGATCGCTATCTCTAGCTTCTCTTTGTTCTTTATCTCTCTTGCTTTTCCTACGAGCAACCACTCTATAAGGTTGACAAGATCGGTATAAAGTACAGAGAAATCTTGTTGTCTGGCGCGAACAGAGGGCATTCCACTGTCTGACCAATATCGAACTACTCCCCTTTTGGCCGACTATACGCGCGCTTCTCTACTATTGCCGACCAATAGCGGAACTCTATCGGTATACATATAGAGCTACGTCAACGAAATTCGTGTCATTCCGCTCGCTCGTATCGTCTTTCGATTGCGTTCGACGTCGTGGCTCTTTTTGATTCATGTACATATCGATACTGTTGCTGCTTCAAGCATGTTTGACCTCGATGCGGTTCGAGGAAATTGAGATTCTTGTCTCAATGTTTTTTATGATCCTTTTTATGGTTCTTCAAGAAATTATTAGCGACCCTTAAGCATCGATGAAATACTTAAATTTATTTAGAAATTGTTTATTTTAGATATTTATATTATACGCGAATTAATATTGTTTTAAATTAAAATATGAATAAATATCATATGATAAATCTATACAAGTTACTGCTATAACGTAATAAACTAATTATTTTATATAAATACGATTTTTATCAATTTCTTATCAACATTATATTAATATGTGAGTGCGTATTAAGCCGTTTGAAAATTAGAGAATATTAATATATTGTATTATTTTGACGATCTAAATATTTCCAATTAAATTTATTTTTACCCTGTTGTCGCAATTTGCCGTTTCCGCGAAGGCAATTATCGAAGTGCTTATTTTCTTGTAACAGCGTTCAAAAGTCGAAAGTACTCATAAACCGGGCGGTCCTTTTTTTTTTTTTCTTTTTGCACACGGTGTGCACATTTTGCTGCTACGCGCCACGACAAAAGGAAGAGTTTAATGGCGTTGTTTCTATCGTTGTCGCCGTTCAAAGGAACGGAAATGTCGCGCTCTTCGAGCGAATGAAACGGATGTCAAAGATAGAGCGGAGGACGTTTACACAGGGTGTTCATAATGGTGCAGGAAGCGTAATAGCAAGGCAGGCGCGTGTAAACATGCCAACTGCGTATGGCTGTGTGTAAATTCCGGGAACGTGGGGATTATCTCTTTCCGATTAAAAAATGATGTCGCGCTTACGCAGCGATTGTACGCTGTCGCTTTGTTCCCGTGCACGCAAATGAGAACTGTCATGAGGTCTTTTTGTCATTCAACGGTCTGTCGCGCGGACGTTGACGCGATTTATTCGTGACTTTGTCAGCGCAGACTGGAACGATTAATTAATTTTTGGTAATTTAAATGCAATTGCCGGACATGTAGATACTCAGAGTCGTTATATAAAATCAGTAATGCGCTGTTGCAACGAAGATAATTGAATTGACCGATGCCGCGTGCTGCTAAAGTACTCTTATTGAGTCCATTATACTGTTTGTGATTTATTACATGTCATTAATGATCGATGAAAAGTAATTGACGAAAATGCGTGTTCGGAAAATGTGTCAGTTGAAACTCGTTTTATGATTCTGTCGCGTTTCCACTTCATAAATGATGAAGTGGAATCGTAGCAAATACGTTGTCACGATTGTTATCTCATAGTTGTTGTTATTTTAACGGATTTTGAGCGATGTAAATAAATGAGATATCACTTGTCATTAGGAAATTATTTGATTTTATGCAAATAAGAAATCTTCATATTTGCTTTTATATTACGATTAATGCATGACGAGTGCTCTAATCAAATATTCTCATTTTATTACGAATTTATAATTGATTTTGGTACTTTCATGGACGTTTATTAATTAGTACGTTAATGCGTAATATATTCTGATTATACGTACATAGAAATTATTATTTTTTATTTTATACTATTTTCTGTGCATTTCATATATTTAGTAATATTTTAATATTTTATAATTAATTACAAATGTTTGATTTGTAATTATTGTTGCTTTAAAATTACTGTTATCGTGTTACAATTAAGCCGCGTAAATTAATGCAAAAATATCACTGGTATCTGAATAATAGCCAAAAATTATTCCATTTATGTAGTATATCAAATTTATGATTTAATGAAGCGAATTTAGGGGCCTGTGCAAGTACAATTTTTGATGCAAATTCTGTTCGCAAATAATTCGGTATGTCGAGTTACGTGCCTCAGGAACCACACCTTTATGCTCAAGTACAACGTTAATACGATCCATCGTATATAAATGCCGACAGAGCCTGTGCGCGACATGTGAATCATACATACACTTAGACAATCATTGTTCCAAACCAGTGGAATAAGGGGACAATGAGATCGAGGCATTAATGCAAGTGAAGTAAATTAGCGCATCAAAGCTTGGCATCAGGTTACTATACTGCCCAGTGATTATTGACGCGAGCCGAATATTGGCCACTAACTATTCACTGAGTAGCTGAAGGTTACCTTGTAATTAATGGAACGATCAATGCGATATTTCCCTGAATTGTCGTTCTATTGTGATATAATTTTTGCGTTACTTTTTGACATCTAAATTGCCAGCCAAAAAGCGATTTTGCCTGCAATTATATACCATATTATTTGAATCGTTTTGAAAATGATGGCCCAATTATGGAGATTTTGTTAAAATACAACGTATTATGCATTATATATATATATATATATATAATTTATTGAATTTCATAATTAATGCAATTCTACTATCATATTATTTTAATTATGTCATATAATTACAATGTATGATATTCCTATAAAAAACTAGACAAATAATAATTAATGACATATAATGATATTTTATTCATGATATTATTTTATTAATGACATTTTGGGCTTCGTTATATATTTTTTAACAGTATGATACATGTTAATGCACTTATCCATTTATATTATCCGCGAGTGTTCTTGCAGCAGATTGATCAGTATAAATTACATACGCATTATGCACTGGATAATTGCCCATTTATCTCGAAAGATTGGTTTACAATCGCGTAGCAACATGTATATGTAGACAGACAATGTATCCGAAGACCAGCTCGGTGCTATATGTGCCTTGTGATTTATGTAGTGTAAATGAGCAGCCACGTGTAATTAAGTTGGCTACTGATTTGGCGCTCTGGCTTCTGTGACGTTTCGCATTTTCAATGATTCCGAAGTTTAAATTTCAAATGTAATTAATGCCAAATTAAATTCTATGCTAATCTTCCCGTTCATTTTATACGTTACAATGGTCCAGCGTAATGCCGGAATTCAATATTTTATCGCGATATCGGTTTCTTCCGCACATTATCTTCGGCAACATTAAAATAGAAATTAATAATTAACGACCGTATGAGCAAATATCGAAGACAACTATATTCTTTTTTTCTTAATAGGAAATAAATTTGATTTCTTTCACGTGCTGTTGCTATGCGTCTTTTGTGTTATCTCTAATTTATTATAATACGAAGTATATAATTATAAATGCGATTATAAATATTAAAATGTTGCAAACAGTCAAACGTCAATAAGATGCAACATATATATAAACAAAAATATAGAAATGAAATCTCTCAAAAGCTATTTTTTACATTTACCAATAATACCGTATTTTTTTTCAAGCTGATACCTGGTCCTCATTCATTTTTCGCTTTTTTTCTCTTTACTTTGCTCTTTTTACTTCTCTCTCTCTCTCTCTCTCTCTCTCTCTCTCTCTCTCTCGCCCTCTTCATCTCGTGGAACATATGCGAGTGTGCGCGTGATGTAGATATGTCGGTAGTTCGTATTGAAGTGGAGTGGCGAGTCAATAACCCTGTGCTTCCGAGTGACGGTGCACTCGAAGGGCTGTCAGTCGAACCGAAAGCTCTCCTGGCTTTACGACGTTATCGTCCGTGTGCATTTAGTGTCGGTCAGCGATATGCGACGGCCACTGTTTCCGGTGTTAAAGAAAGTGCACTTTGGCCCGTTCTACGCGGTAGTTGCCACGAGCGCGACGCGATTAACGATCTGGGATGAAAAGCGCCTCTGTCGGTGAAACGCTTGTTGAGCAAGCGCTTTTCCTTCCAGCCCCTCGATTAGATCTCTTTCTATGTCGGATCGTATCATTTTTACGCTTTCAGGCAGTCGTTTTGGGTTGATTTGCCACTATTCTTTAAAATCCTTTAAAATCAACGATTTAGATGCTTGTTTACCATGTGCAGTTTTGGATAATTTATGAATTTTGATTTTAATTTTTAATCAATTCTCTATTTAATTTTGAATTTATCATTTCAAAGGAGAAAATTTCAACATATATATTAAACAAAATTACATTATAATTATATATTATTACATAATAATTATATTATTATATGCTCTTAATATTTATGATAAAAGTATTCGTGGTTAAGTTGTGGCAGTAAATAATTTAATTCCTTTTTTTGTTTGAATTATCCTAAAAATTCAGTACACGATTGTTACATTAGATATTTTGTAACGCTGTAAATCAAAATCAATATCAATAACGAGATTTATCAAGATGTGGGATGATAATGCCTCTAGATCTTTTAAGCCTGTTTTACTACACTTTGAAAATAAATTGATTTATACTGACTTGGTTGACCCGGCTTGATCCGGCAGTACTTAATTAATTGCTCGCCCACGGTGCGTCCGTTTTCATGGCAATTCTGTAACCAGGCTTGCGCCGCAATACACATACCATTGTTCTGTTTTCTGGCCTGCTAGGAACGCGATAATTAGTTAGCTAGCTCTGGTCGTTCGGCTGCTTGTTCAGTTGCCGCGCAAACAGCTGCGGAACAATCTCTGGTGTTCGATGGGATTTAATGATGAAGCAAGACCGCAATCCCATTCGTGATCTCTCGGTCATATCGGCGCATATTTGTTTCACGATGTGATGGTAACGCGGTCAAGTTAATCTGCGCTTTTCAGCTTATATTCTTCTTTTCTAACAAACCGAACGATAAACTCTTTGATTGGAATGTTAAAGTAAATTTTTTAAAAAGAGTTGTTTTAACTAAGTATTATGAATTAATTTAAATAAGTATTATAAATCACGTAGTATATTCTCTAAGATGATATATTTTAAATGACTTACATCGTATTTTTTACGTTCACGTTCGTTTTTCTTTATTTTAGATAACAAAACAAATTTGTATGTGTGTTTGTGCGCGATTGCACATAAAGATATAAACGTATAAAATATTTTACGACAAACCGTTTATATGAGATTTTTTTTATTATCATGAATATTTTTTTAACAGATTTTATCAATTAATATCATTAAAAAGCGTCGTTAAAAAAAAGGATCAAAAAATAAGAACGATTCTGCTTGAAAATTTTCTAACATTTAAAATATATATTTTAAAATGATAGGAGAGAATATTATTTAAAATATTCGTTTTTATTTTTATCGTGATACTTCTCGTCTCTAAAAAAGATAAACTGTATATACAAGTATCTTTTTTTATATATTTTCGCATATCTTAACGTAAAGTAAATTATTTGAAGCATTGAAAGAAAAAGAAGGGTCATTAAATTATATTTTCGCTGTTTCTTGGCGTTTAATTTTAAAGAGCAAAGGATCCTATCGTTTCTGCGATGCCTGGTGTTCAACGTCAGTGCTTATGCGAGTCATTTCTATGTAAGAGCTAACACTTTATAGGTTGATAGCGGAGCTCAATGGTGATGTTCGTTTTATACGATGGATCCAACACAATGTTCATCAGTTTTTTCCGCGCATTTATTCAAGACTTTCTAAGACTGTTTTATGTTGAAAACATTGTGATATTATGATGTATTTTTATTTAAGGAATTACTAGACGTATCAGCTACGTCAAAAGTGAATAAATCTGATACATTTCGAGATTCATGAATTTGATATTGCGAACAAAGCACTTTTAGCCTTTTAAAATGTAAAATTAATAATTAATTTTTGTGCCGAAGTAAAGATTTGCCCTAGAATTAAAATTTTTATTTTCATAAATTTTTATGTACGATCACTATAAAATTTTCGTGATACAATCACTATACAAAAGCTAGTTCGATATAAGATAATATTTACGATTTTGAGATTAAATTACATTCTACAATGCAAATCTTTACTTTAACTTATAAATTAATTATTAATTTTATATTTTAAAAGGCTAAAAGTACTTTGTGTGTGCGCACAATTGTCAAATTCATAAATCACGAAATGTATTAGATTTATTACCTTTTGACGTAACTGATCCTCTTTAAAATGTTGGATCTTATATTATACGCATACACATTCTTGTTAAAGTTCTTTATGTATAATATACACGTACATATATTAAATTGTACAACTCACTAATCAACGTTAACTAAGTTTTGTGAGAACTTTATCGAAACAAAGATATATATAAAAGTTAGTTGAAAATTTAAAATGAGAAATATTTAATTACCGTGTTAAATAGCTCATTAATTAAACCGTATAAATTCTCGCTATGCGAAAGTCGAGTGGAAATTTTATCTTTCCAATTGAACTTTATGCGATAAATTTTATTGGAAAAGCTTTACGTTTCTTCGTACTCTGGAAAACATTTTGTTGAAATATTAACTTAGGTTAATTTAATGATACTTATATTTGAAATTTTACATTAAATGTACGTTCTTAAATTTACATCTGACATTTTATTGTTCGTTAAATAACATCGATTTTTTCCGCTTAACTTTATATCTTTGTGTGGGAATGGAATATTGTTAATATTTAAAAGATGACGCGTATATGTGTAATGCTTTTGAAAAGTTTTTCCTCCAGAGAATTGGAGCGCAGCTTAAAGAGGATGCCTATATATAGGTGAGAGCGTATTGAAAGTCGAGAAACCAATTCAAGCGACATAGATCCAAAGCTATCTCTGATATTGAGTATCTATTCAATCGGTCCCCATGGATCTGATTTCCGTTTATTACCACGTTGCTCGAGCAGTCTCACATCTTCAGTTAAGCGAAAAATCGGAGCGGATATGAAAGTAAAAAGAATTTCGCGGCTACATTTGAGAATTTAATGCACACGTACACTTATTAATATATTTATCTGCAAACAAATTGATTTTAAAATTGTCAGTTTTTGTCGCTTTTTCTCTCAAAAATCTTACATTTTTTAATTTTCATATATTGGATATATCGACTTTTCTTTCACATTTTCTATTTCATTTTACAATCTACATTCTATAATATTTTAATTTATATTTTATAGATTTGTTTATTATCTAATATCTATTTTTTTATTTAAATAATAATAATGTAGTAATGTAATATTACTGATTGATGAACTTTTAGTAAAATCTTTTAGATAGTTTACTTTTAGTAAAATCGATGTATTGTGGCGGACATTAGTGGAGAAGAACGAAATTTTTTTTTTCATCAAAAATATACTGTAGATTAACTGAACGAGTTCACACTGATATTGTTAGAACTTTAAAATAAATATGAACTTTTAGTTATGCTGATTTGATTTTTTATAAAGAGTAAGAGAGAAAGAGAGAGAGAGAGAGAGAGAGAGAGAGAGAGAGAGAGAGATTTACTTAAATGTAAATGAGGATATTGCGTAGGTAGATGTATTTTTCTTTTTATGAGAAATAATTTTGGCATGTCTGTATTTAAATTATCTTATTATATAATGTTTTATAATGGAAAGTAGGAATCCATACTTTTGGATCAGAAAAAATTTATTAATTTATACTTATTAATTATAAATTTTATTAGTTTAATTTCTAAATTGAATTTTTCTATGTCTTTTCTCTATTTATAGCAATGAAATGAATTTTATTTGTATGTTTAATTTTTTATCATCAAAAAAGGTACATCATTTTAAGAACATAATTTAACTACAGTATGAGAGAGAGAGAGAGAGAGAGAGAGAGAGAGCACATCAGACATTTGTGACAAATAAAACAAAGAACTATTAATTGAGTAAAACACAGAATTCTTAAAAAAAGTGTTAATTTAGAGATATCTGTCATAGTGCTGCTGAGGATTATATACACGCGTGCTTATATATGTGTGTGCGCGGTCCGCAGAGATTATGATATAAATCACATCCTTCCATCTTCAAACTTTCACATCTCCCTCTTCCCCTTTTTTCTTTTTCAACAGCACGCAACCAATTGTCAATTTTTCTCAATGTCATAGAGCTCGGATGCCATCAGTAAGATCGCTTTTAAACAGATTTGCCAGCGGCGAACGATGGATGGAACGCCGATAAATGAACGATGATAAATATAGGGTGACGTCGCGGGGATAAGAATGTGCATAAAGCACTGAAAAATTGGCATCACCCAGCCGAGATAACGAACGATCTTTGCGAAGTATATAAGTATATAATGTCGGTCGTTAAGAGATTTTGTTTTTCCGTCCTTCTTTGTTCTGGTCCTCGCGCGTGCTTTCTTCGCCTCTCCTCGATCCTTCTTACCGTCTTTCCTATCGTAGTATTACTTCTAGTCGCGCATCCTCCTCTTCATTATAGTGCAGGTACGTGATAAATTAGCGGATTAGTCGTGTCCAAAGTATTGCTGATCAAAGCCTGTGAGAAACGTCTCTGAATTATAGGTCATTGTCTTTCTCTTCGATGTTAGTGTAAAATAATCGTGTTTTTGCAACTGAGAGAGAGAGAAAGAGAGAGAGAGCGCAAATTTATATGATTCATAAAATATATAATACGATAATATTGATAACTAATATATGATAATGAAAAAAAATAAAGACAAGTTGATAAATTTTAATCAGAGAGAAAAAGAAAAATAGAAAACAAATATAAGTATTTAAATTTTATAATAAAAGAAGATATGTGTGTTAATCCTTTTAAACGCGCAAGTGCCTTTGATATGGAGGATGTCAAATTAAATTGTAAAACAGTTTAATATTGAAGAAGATATTTATGATTTTCCTTTTTATATGAAACAATCAGTCAGTATTCTCGTTATTTTATTAATACACAAGTCAAAGAAAATGTGTACTTGTTTACGCGATGGTTATTGACAGCAAGAAGTAATTTAGCTTTTTTACAATAAGAGTCGATATTCAGTCAAGACTTTATTAACTTTCCAGTTGAATCCACACGCAAACTATTTTTCTATATCTGGAGTTCTGTACGGATAAGATAAAACTCCAGGTGGGATAAAACCACTTTCAATTTTCCCTTAATACCGAGGATAGAGTCTCGTGTATCTCGACTTACAGGCAAAGGCGGATGTGATTGCCATTGGAGAGCCTCAGTAGTAAAGGAAAACCATTTCGCGCCTCACTTGTCTTATTGCTTCTCTCCTTGCTTAAGACAGACTGTTTTGCGTCTCGTTAGCGCATCCTGTATCTTACAGAAATATTTTACCGATGATTTTTACGATGAATAACTATTTGCTACATTCATGTATCAATAAACATTTAATATTATGTGCGTTATAAATTTTTTATAAGAGATTAATACACTTTTATATACCTTTTAATACATCATATTATGACAATGGATAATAAATATTAAAAATGAAAGAAAAAGATTTATTCTGCAATTTCGACTTATTTTATTTTTATTTATTTTTATTTTTTTATTATTATGTTTTTATTTTTACTGTTATAGAGACGCGTATCACTTATATCCGAAATTAAAATGCTAATCTTATTAATACTCAAGTAGGATTACTTTCGGAGCTTTCTTGACTTTTTTTCGTCGCGTATCTTAATGCCGAGAATAAATGCGTTTCTCGATAAATGTATCTCGATGAGCTTCGCGCAAAAGCGGTGTCGTAACCCGGATTGGTAAAGGAAAGCCATTTCACGCCCGACTTGGCGGCTCCTGTCCTGGCGAGAGTAGTCGATCGTTTCGTGTCTCGTTAGCATCTCATCCATCGCCCGTGTCTGCCTGCCTGTCGGCCGCCGGCGGGTGAAATTTCGCAGCGCCGTGCCGTTCCGTTCCCTCGGGCGCGCTCTTCCACCGTCTCTTCTCCCGTTCTCATCCGTCCACGATCCATCGGGAGAATCCGAGATTTCCTTCGAGAAAATGCGTACGAAACTAGCGCGACAAGAATATTTCGCGACGAGCACAAAAAGTGTTACGTCCGCGAACGCGCCAACAATGGCAAAGTGGGCCTCGTCGTCGGTGAACGTCGTTCATCGTTCGAACGTAATTTTTCCATCGCCGAATCGGATGCGAACGAATAAGTTGCTCCGAATAGCGTGGCGATGCGCGTACGGATGTTTGCGTTTATTCAGCAACTCTATGCGAAAATTTCTTTCACCCCTATCTGTGTCCCGACGAAATATTACGGAGTAATATGTATTGTATAACGGAAAGTTTTTTATTAGCTATGTATACTTTGATTAACATGTCGCATTTTGCAAAGACTTACGGAAATATGTAGCCTTGGATATATTTTTCATCATTATACAATTGTATCGAATTTTTTTTAAACGCCGACAAGAAATTTCATAAATCTTATTTTCTACAACGGTTGCTTTTTCGATAAAAAAAATTTCGATTTTCTTGAAAATGTTTATATTTCTGATAAACTTTAATATATTTATCATATTACAGTGATGTTTAACTAATTTTTATTACATATTTTACATTTACTCTACACGTTTCTTTTATCTTTCTCTTTCAGTTAAGCAATTATTAATTCATTATAAATGAATAAATATTTTTTAATAACTAAAGAAATTTTATTTTAACAATATTTCCTCTATCAATGGCTCCGTTGATCTCTTTTACACAGTAAAATCACCTTAGATATCCTTAAGATTTAAAACGTGTACGGCGATGTTTCATAGTCGAGAGATCGTTGGAAAACTTATCCGTCGATACATAAATCCGGAATTTATTCACGACCCTTCGATATACTTCGCGGAAAGTATCCTCACAAAGTAATCCGTGTCGGAGCGAAGGATAATTTAGTACTTGTTTTAAGTCAGCTACGATGAACATTTTCTCCGTATAATGGGGAACTTTACGTTAGGCTTTTATCATGCGCGCGCGTTAAAGCGACGAAGTTAGCCTCGAGCCGTTATAGCCGACAATCTCTGCTTTATAAGAAGCAACATTTCTTTCGTATGCCTTCCTCGCCAGGATATTTGCATTTTAAAAGAATCCTTCCCTATCCCACACTCAACTACCCAGGATATACCCCTTGAAAAATTCGAAACTGTCAGGCTGGATGTCAGACCACCCCTCATGTCAGTTCACTGTAATTTGTGGCGTCCATGATAAAATCTCGACGAGTCTACCAGCGAGGGTCACACCAGACACGTCCAATCATCATCCTTGTCATCGTGAAAAAATACTGTGGAGTTCGGTGCGAGCTCTATAAGGGAAATAACTTGCTAACTGTCGAGCTCATTACGTGGGCCATAATTAACAGGCATCTTATCAGGGTATATTAATACGCAATTAGTAGGAAAGAAGAGCAAGATTTTGACTCTCTAAACTTTTATGCAATTAGGAAAGTTTTAAATGACTTTTATTAAATGACATCTTTTTTCGAAAATTCGAGCTGAGTATAAATACTTTAATGTTATGATATCCTCTTTTTAGATTCACTTTATATCTACTCCAATCTTTTTAGTTTAAACATGTCGTCTATATAAAAAAATTTTTTTGTACAAATGAATATATTTTTTAATCAATATTAATGTATAAATCAAGATACTTGCTCAAAAATGAACAAAAATTATCAGTGTTAAGGACAACGGCGGGCATGACAATTCTAAATCACTTTGTATATTTATTTTTAATGATTGTCAAACAAAGGTACATATTTTATAAAACTTGATGATCGCGAGAGAACACAATGTATTCACCGATCTCGCATAAACTGTATCGACTATCCGAAGAATTCGCAGACGGCTGTTTTCCATATCAAAGGGCACATAGGTACCGTACCAATTTTGCATACAACCACGCCGACCGATCGTTTGCGGGTTTTCTACCCTCGTAATGAAACATGAGGCGGTCCTTTTGTACCTCGATGTTCTTCCATTAGCCTTATACCAATTAGCGGATCGTATAAAAGTTAATTGACATTTCAAGGGCGGAATAATTTTTTCGGCTTCTCATTTGCACCGCCATTTGCGAAAATCTGATGGCTCGTGGCCGCGGGTGAGCCGGGGTGAGAAGAGTGACTAAGTAGCCCAATAACGGTAGGGCTTTGCTTTTCATAGCTCACGGTCGAAAGCCAGCCGTTATAAGAGGAATTTCGAGCCGTCTCGAGCCGAAGGGATGCTCAAAGATCGTGGAATGGCGAAGTGAAATATGACGAATTTGCCTTGGAAATTATTGCGATAAGTCTGAATGGCACTTAAGGGCTCCAATTACACACGAGAGCATTATCGCGACGCGCGACGAAATCCGAATTTGGACGTAACATTCGCCATTGTACGAACATCGTTATTCTAGACGGTGCTTTATCGTATCGAATCGGGGAGGATCGGCGTTTCCTGGAGGAGAGGAAATATATATCTCTCGACGACGATGCGACGCGGAAGGGACACGTGCGTGGAAATGGCAGCTGAAGAGCCAACGAGATCCGGGAATATCGCATCAGTGACGGAGCTTATTCGTGACACGAACGTTGAATTTTGAAAAAAAATATATATCTCGTTTAATCCCGTTTTGCGACGAACGAAAAGATGAATAGATTGCCGAAAGAGAAATTTGGGAAATTATATCGCAAAAGAATTAGTGAATTGTTCTACACGATCGTCTTCACGCTGTGATAAAGTATATGATAACATTGATGATTCAGATTCTTAGCTACTACAGATGCTAAGCGAAAGTAGATGTTTTTTTGTAAAATTTTTTGTTTGGAATATCAGAATCTCGTTTTGAGCCTTGACTTATTTATGCATTTCCGTCGCTATTGCAGAAACAATGTCGCTCTCTCATAGTATATTTGTTTCGATATACGTTATGCACTATCTATCGATTATGTAAACAGATTGTTTGCTATTGCCGCGATAGAATATCGCTCATCGACACACTCGTAATTAAATAACCTGTCGCATTAATCAACGTCAATTCGACGTAGTAATTGATGACAATTTTTTTTTATTTTTTAATCTGTCAATATTTGAAAATAAAAAATATTATACAATTGCGATATTCATTGTAAACATCTCGCAAGATAATGATCTGCATTATGAGATAAGATAATTTGAAATTTTTATTTTATGCGTATTAAACAGATGCCATACAGATTTCGATAATAATCGCGCGGGTTTAATTAGATTAAAATATTCGCGCAATTAATTGTAATAATTGAAGTAGGAATATATCCTATACAGAGACAGAGTTTTAATATAAGAAAAGATCAAATTAAAATAATAGGTTGCAGGATATTTTTTTGCCAAAATGTAATGCATTAATAACCAAGACTCATATTAATGAATTTTTTGCATTATGAGAAAAAAACAATGTAATATATATTAAATATAATTGGATACATATGATATGTTTCGATTAAGGGAGATGAAAAAGGCGAAGTCTTTGCCACGGAAATTTATTTTCTTTTGAGCATTCACTGTTTGAGTATGTGCACCTGTTGCGCATTTGTTGCGCACGACGAAACGCAGTGGATTATTCTTCTGAATGCGTATTGCCGCGTCAAGTGTCAAGCATTCGTATGCATTCGTATTTCAATTGCATGCAATAATTCTTAAACATATACGCACTCGGAGATTTCGCATTTAATTTACGACACTAACAATCATCGGTTATTCCGGTTATTAGCTTTACTTCCTTCTTACAAACGTATCTTCTGGCAAATAACGAACATGCGACTTGAAATTATTTTAATTAATAATGAGGGGCAAGATTTTTTTTGAACCGCAGAAAAAAGAATTTTTTTGAACCAAAATCAACGCAATATATCATCTTTGACGTAAGAAATATTTCTATAAGTATAAGTGTGAATTATGTTTGCGAAAATTATTAAAGTGAAGTATTATATAAAAATATTTTTTTAATATTAAGTATATAATTGTGATTTTATCTTGTTGCGCCTATAATTTTGAAACGAATCTCGGCCTTTTAAATAAATCTTTGATGGTTGAACGAGCGATCGTTTGCAATCTATCCTTTCATATTGGGAAACGTTGATGGCGTAATATACGGAAAGTGTATCGTCAGCACAGATTAATGGCGGGGTCCTAAATGTTTTCAGTGGCGTGAGCGAACGCTCTCTTAAGTTGGGGGAACGTCGAACACATAGACGAAGATGTGATGAGGATAGGCTACGGTCCGGGATCCGTCTTGCGATTCGCAAAAAGCAAGCCATGCGAAGGAAGGAGCTAATCTTTCCGCATCAAATACAGCGCCGAAGAGAATCGCGTGGACGATAAAGTCGATTGAACGTAGTGAAATTTTGATTTTGCAAAAAGTTATCCTTTAAAGGAACTATACTAAATCCTGCGTATTTATTGGCCTTTTTCCGCCATTCAAATTTATTATTATACGAAATATGATTATATATCCCGGACTTACATATTTGATTAAATGAAATGTTATCTGACATTTTCACGCGCAAAAAAAACAATTCTATTCATTTTGGCTGTGGCGTTTGTTCGATATATCGAAGCAAATTGACTTTTGATGAAACGGAAACTTTGAGAATCAATAATAAATCAAAGTGTTATTTTATTATGAAAAATTTATCTATATTTAGTTTCGCTTTTATAATTATTTGCTTTAACAAAAAAATGTTTCGATAAAATTATCGGCGCGATAGAAGGGTATAATAATATCTGAGATACAGATCATATTATCATGCAATTATAAAATAATCTTTAAAATTTCACTGCTCTACAAAGTTTCGAGACTTTTACTAAGAAGCTTGAGCTCGGATGGCGACAGAATGGACTTTATTATGATAGCCATAATTTGACAACGGAAAAACGGAAAGTACGATTTCAAGTGTGACATTTCTTTAAATATAAAAGTTTTACCATGTTCGACGGATACTCCAGATCTATCGATGACTCTTTGGCTTATTGACAATTCTCAATAATCCATACTGTTATCCGCCGAGATACAAACTAGACGCAGGATCGATAGTCGAGAATAATCTTCGCGTTTGATCGCATTGATTTATTTCACTTGTATTTGCCTTCAAGAGAAGTTTGCAAGTCGCGCGTTGCACGATAAATTCACAATTTTAGTGTAATTTTACAATCCACTTGAGCTTAATAGGCTCTAATGATACGATTACGTTTATGATGAAGTTAAAGGATTATGAAATTAATACAGTTTTAGAAAGTTTGCCACGCGAAATTAACCAATGTTCTCTCTCGGTATTAAACTAGCGCATAACTTCCTACATGCTTTACATACTTGCTTTCGTATATTTTCTTGTCAGCAGTACGCTATGAAATTTGTAACAGTTAAAAGCTGCGTTTTATTATTCATGCATAGCTATTCTGATGCCTCGAGTGCGAGTAAAATACGCGCGAAATGAAATATCGTATTTAATAATTGTTCATTATTGCGTTGGAAAATATTCGGGTAAGAAGACGGGTCGTTAAGGCGTAAACGTTGCGGCATCTAAACGACTTTCAAAAACATTCCACTCTTCTCGCGGAGGTAAAATTACCGAGACTTGCTCTGAATATTTAACGTTTCCTTCGAGTTTCTTGGATACCGGAGAGAGGTGGCGTCTTGAGACAGACATACCTTCCGTCTTGGCATGCGCTAGTATTGCAACGCGCATTTAACAACTCCCCTGTCTCGCCTTGATTCCTTCATTACCAGAAAGTGAAGTCTTTCTTCCTTAGTCTCGAAGTTATTTTCTCTAAAAGGCGCATCGTCGCGCTCCAGTAATTAAATCAAATTTCGAGGAAATTTACGTTCGCAATTCTTCTCCTTATAAATTGGCACAACTTCTAAATATTTTTCAATCTTCATCGCTTTCACATAACAAGTATTTGTATTGAGAGTATATAATTATATATGGTATATGAGTGTATATTCTATTAAATTATTTTCTCTTTCTATTTTTCTTTTCTGTAATTTTTTATTATATTGCAAAATTATATTGTTTAAAGAAGATGAATTTATATATGTTGATTCAAGAGTTATCATCTTTTATTTGATTTTTAATTATTATAATAATTATACACATAATCACAAAGTTACATATTATATCTTATAACTGTTTTCTATAAATAAAGGATATATCTGACAGATATACGAGGAATTTTATTTACAATATTTGAATTTCGTTGATTTTAGTTTTTAATTAATGGCTGTATAATATAGCGATGTTATCTGTGCATATAATAATGCAATGCACGATGCATATATCTATATAAATGTTAAATATATATAACGTATCTCTCACATATATATTTATTTTCTTCAAATCTAACATCGCAAATAATTTTAGTCTATGGGGAACATTATAGTATTATCATACAACATTTATGTAAGGATAAATATCCATGAAAAGCGGCAAATGCAGTATCGTATCATATACCAGATAGTTGGTTTACTTTCCTTACTCGTTCTTTCTGATCCTAGAGCAGGATGAAGGGCGTGCTCACGATATTATGAAATTTTACGAACTGCAGGCGGACCTGGAATCCTCTTGGGGTAGATACGGCGCCATATGCTGCGAATGCGTTCCCATCCGCGTCCTGGGAATATTTCTGGCGTTATGTTTCCGTATTAACACCTGCTGCGATCCCCCTTCGTCCTCACACTCGCACACACGTCCGGACGTTCTTAGAATGCGAGTCTGAGTTTTCACGCGAATCGTACGTTTTCTAAATCCACCGTGACGGTAGTAGGTGTAGCCTCGACGACCTGAGGAAAACTTCTTTCCGAGATCCCTATTCAGGCGTTTCCCTTTGCAACAACGAGCCGAGTGCAAGGTAGATCTTTGGAAGCTCTCCAAGATCGTGGACTACATGATCATTTCGTGAAAATTAAACTATACCGCCTAGATTAGAAAATTTCAAAGAATCATCTTCCACTCGTTTAAGCATCGTACATGTGTCTTTTTACGATAACGTGAATACTTGCATTTAAATTGTAAAATTTGTATCTTAAACGTCGCTTAAATATTTAGTTTGAATTTCAAATGCGTTTAATAGATTTTAGTTATCTCTTTCTTTTTTAAATAATGATAACCGAGATATAAATTTTTCCATTAATTTTTGAAGGGAAAATCTCTAATCCATGCGATGCGATAGATTTTATTGTCGCTACCGTAAAAAAGTTTAATTATGTGATTTGGATGAACGAAAACGCTGCTAGGATCAAAAGCTGAGCTTAAGCTTGTTTTTTCTCTCTTTTTTTCACTTTAAACGACGCATACGTTCAAACTCCTGCGCGTGGTAGAAAAGGGTTAAATCCTTTTCACTTCTCGTTACAAACGAGCAAAAAATATCATCGCGCTAATACCCGCTTGTACGATATTTTGCCCATTACTGTCCGAATTTAAACCTTTGGTCTTTATCGTGGAAATAAGTAAAATGCAGTTAAGAGACTTATCTACTAACTTATGCGAGACAAATATTGCTACAATACAATTCTCCGTTATACATTATTTCACCAATACCTTTTGAATTATACTTGAACAATCTATTTTCTAAAAAGATTTAAACATCGCTTTTCATGAAAGATATATGCAGCCATGATTTTATTGCTAAAATACAAATAATATATAGAGATATATTGCTGATAAAAAATTATATTTGAAATTATATATATATATATTATATATAATATTACCTTACAACATGAAAAATAATAACGTGTAAACGCAATTAATTTTTTTGTTATAATAAATGAAATATATATATATATATATATATATATATATATATATATATTGTATCTAACAATATATATTTCATATTTTGAAACGAGTTTAATCTCTACAGTTGGTTAATATAACAATTAAAACAATTAATATCGCATGTATATTAAAACACAAATTTGCATGAGAAATGAAATTGCATTTCATGTGTTACGGGAGATTTTCATATTTTCAGAAATTCGCGATTTTACAGTCTTTCAATGCCCGTGAAGCGGCATACGTTCATACGAGAACGCATAACCATTCTCGGCAAAACGGCGCGCGAGGACTTTTCTTCCCTCCCAACCTTTTTCCCTTTCGCGATTCGCGATCGCGTTACATAGTTCTGGAATCTTTCCAAGGAGCCGGCTCCGTGATTTTTAGAGCGAAGATTGAGGCGAAAAGTGTATGCAAAGTACCTCCGGATTTTCCGAGGTTCTTGGTACGTTTTTGAGCTTCATGTTACTATCGAGATAATATCGACTTGACACGGTCTTCTCGTTGTTACCTGTCGAATTTTTCAAGAATCATATAAAAATTTTGAAATGTGAACAAAAATTCAAGACGTTTGTTATTACACATAGATAACAAATGCTTTAAATAATGCATGATATTTTTTTCTTATTCAAGTCGGTTGAGAAAATTCGTAATAATATAAAAATAATTAGAATTACGCTGGAAACAATTTGGATTTTACTTTTCAATGATAAAATTTTTATAGTTATATTACAAGATCATTAACATACTACGCATCTTATTGATACTGTTTTTGCAGTATTAAGTATATTTTTTTTCACTATTATTAATAGTTTAATTGATCTAATTATGGCAAAAAATAATCAAGCGAATAAATACATAATTAAGTAATAAAATAGAGATATTGAAGATATAGAAGTGAAATAAACCTCTATAAATTTTATTGATTCATGGATTATTCATTTACTGGAGACATTTATTATCTTATGATGGATATGTTAAGCTTCCAATAATATTGTAGTAGGATTAAGTAGTATCGAATCCATTTACTTTTCATTTATTACTTTTCCGATTTTTTCGACTAGTCATTAGATCGTTAATGCAATATAAATTTAAAGATAAAGAAGCTTCTTTTATTTACTGACCGTGTCGAATAAAAAAAAAAGAAACGAAATAATATAAAACTAAATAAAATATAAGAAAATAGCAGCTCGGTATTTGCTGCTAATTTTATATATTTAGTTAACAAATTAAAAAAGGATACAATCTCGGCCGTATTATTAAATCTCATAGTATTATTAAATTTTCCGTCATGCCTGCGCCGTTTTACTCGGCTGCAGGTGCTGCTTGCGCTATATTTTATTACATTAAATCATACTGGAGATACAATTACAATTTCTGTCTTTAGAAGGCTTTGCACGTTTCCTCTTATTCGGCGACCTATTTCGAGAACGTCCCTACCATCCGTCTTGGCAAGGCCGACAGTACGAGAAAATTTAATGAACGTGACTAGATCTTATCGAAGGGCGGCGAGAGTATGGCGGAGAAGTCAACTCGGAATTGGGAGAGATTGGCACCGCATCGTCGCCGGTTTATATAAAGCAGACCTCCGCGAAAGTGACTTTTACGAATTTTCGATGCTCGCGCATCGAACAGGAATCTAGTACAGTTTGCATCATTCTTTTTTACGTCTCCTTCGTTGAATAAGAATTACATCGCTCTTGTAATTTAATTAATTCGGGATAAATATAAATTGCTTTTATATAGTTCCTGGTACGAACTTTCTTCGTAGCATTGTTTAAGCTTGTAGTTTTTCGCAAGTTTTAATAACTTTACGTTGCTCTCTTTTCCTTACGGCTTATAATTTACTACTGATGTCTTAATGAATGGTAAACCGGCGCAGTCTGCGGTTCTACGAAGACCTGCAAACTAAAAGAAGAAAAAAAAAAAGATAGAAGCGGATACAACGAGTCCCAGATGAACGGAGAGCCGACAGAGAAAGTTATAAATCGAATTTATAAACACGTCTCTTTTTCTCTCTTGTTAGGTAAAGCGGTTATACGCCTCTCGTGAGAATATTTCAGATACTGAACGATTTGCATCGTTAGATTTTAATTATGTATAAGTTACGGGCATGAAAAATTGAGGGCAAAGAGAAAAAAAGAAGGAAGGAAAAAAAAACGGGATAAATATCCTGAGAGTACATTAAAGCATCTCGTGGGTTTCCTAGGAGATTTGATGTAGACAAACGGTCGGATTACTCCTCTCGCGAAGCGAAAAGCGCGGCCGGGTAGAACGGCAAACTATTTTCTTTTTTTTCTTTTTCCCTTTTTTTTCTTTTTTTTTCTTTTTTGTAAAGCCGAGCCCGAGCTGCCAGATTAATCAGTTGTTAGCCCAGCCGGGCCAATTGAAAGTTGGCGAAAATTAAAGAGAGCTTCAAGTTTCCGCGTACCGAGCTGATCTCCCGAGGGGTTTGCGATCCACGCGGGCGGTTAAATCGCGTCGCAAAATGAGAAAAGGAGTCAGGCCGGGAAGTTACGCTCTCGTACACCGCCATCGTAAAACCGGCCAGTTCGCAATGGGGCAATGCCGCTCTGTAAATTGCTGCCCTCATATGTTGCGCTTCCTGCTCCCCGCCGCATGGCGATGTAGCGTAAAAAGTCCACCGCGTACCTAAGACTTTAATTTACGTTGCTCGCTGGCAACGATAGCACGTTTGAGACCAAAAACTACGCGAGCGCGCGCGCATGCTTTTGGTAAATCTGATTAAACGCGCGACATTGCACTCGCCTCTAAATTGTTCGTCCGAAATATTAAATGTTGGATTTAATACAATATATTTTTAAATTATAATTATACCTCGTATTAGCTGTGTCTGAGAGAAGAATAAATAGCAAAGTCAGTTAATTCTAAAATAATTATTTTGACACTTTAAATATGCAAATATCTTTTTTTTTTTTTTATATATAAAAAGTATTTTTAATATATAAAAAGTATTTCTTATGATTGTGAAACACGTTGTATATGATTACGTCGTTTATTAAACGTGCCATGTTTAAACGATGATATAAAACTATTCTTTTCGCGTACCCCAATAATCGCTCGCGTCCGATTAGATTTTTCATCGTTACGAAGTCGCCAATTGAACCGGGTGGTTCCTCCCTTGTTACAGAGGCACCTCGTGGAACGTATCTGCTGATAGATGGCCGCCGGTTGGATCCCGGAAATCAGTTTGTACCGGTGAAGGAAGGCTCGGAGCTCACTCTCGAGTGCGCGGCCGAGGGTGGAAACCCGCCGCCCGTCTTGGCGTGGGGCATGACCTTGTCTCAGGCCACTTTAGACGGGCCGGAACAACCACCGGACAACCTCACTGTATTGCCCTCAACATCCGGCAGACGCAGCGGGGCTCACCTTAAGGTCCTGAGAGGACATCACAATGCTACCATCATCTGTGTTGCACGTCACATCACACTCGTGATACCGATGAATGCCAGTATCCTGCTCGACGTCCAATGTGAGTATTTATCAATATTATGGAATCATGTTGTCGTATATTGGTAATTATGTTTGAAACAATTGTATTTCGATGAGAAAACAACGAGCGAAATTTATCTTTCGTTTAATTTTTTTATGAGAGCAATTCTTTTTTTAATAACTTTGAGATCGATATTTCCTTAATAAGAACGTCGAGAGGTAAACTTTAAGTGAAATTTTTCTTTTAAGTAGTTTAAAAATTAACCGAGAAACAAAATTTTGTCGTTTACTTACTCTTCTTTGCGAGAAGCATTTCTCTTAGTTTTTAGTTTAAAATATCTCTGTAATTAGACTTCTCAAAAAACTTGCAACAGACCGGTATGCCGGTATATAAGAATAACAAGAAATAATCAGCGCTTATCATACATATGCATGAACTTAAATTACTTTTTGAGATAGAGAACGAACGCGAAATAATTTCGCAGATCGTTTTTACCGAGCGGGTACGAGCCGATGGGATTTCCACAATATTAGACCTAGTCGCGGGGCTAACATACCGGAAACGAGCAACGTGTGCCCGCGTCGAGAGAGCGGCAAACAAGCTGTGTGCCCATCGAAACTGAAATGTAAACTTAATTAAGTCTGAATCCAACGGCGCTCGTGACTTGCTTTAAAGAAGCCCCCGCGAACCGAGAAGAAGCAGTTCCGCTGCTTGTTGTATTTGAGGCGCGACGACCGTGTTTTACAGGAATGTCCTGCAGGAAAAGGAGGACGGTGGAGGTTGGAGAGACCTTTCGCGAAAGCGAGAGAGGGGTAGGAGGGGGAAACGCCGTGTATTATGCGACGCGAGGGTAGTTTATTTTGCGCCCTTGCACTTCTCTCTTTCGCCACTCTTGCATCCGGCAGTCGAGGTTTAGTCGGAAAGTCTCCCTTCTCGATTTGCCCTTCGCTGCTCCTTCGGCGCAACGCAAGGAGAGAGGAGGAAGAGAGAGAGAGAAAGAGAGACCCGAGTCGCCGAAAGAAGCTTCTCCAGCCGATCTCGAGGTAAACTCCGAGGGATTAACTCTGTAGCGTGAACAAAAACCGGTAGAAGCGTGCGAGCGTGCGCTCGTGCCACCCTTCCCTACGCCCTTTTTTACTGCACGTCGCTTCTTCGGGTGTTTAGAGGAGGCTCATCGAGGCGAGACCGCGAAGATATATCACCTGAAACTGGTTTCCTTCTCCTTCTCCTCTTTTTTTAGTCTAGAACTTTCCGGACGTCTCGTTTTCGCTCCTGCGAATTGTATAGAGTGGCGCGTATTCGCGAGAGACTCTCGCTCTCGATCAGAATTTTTCCAACTTAAAAATAAGATAAGAACTGATTATTTCCTAATATTCGTTTTCGTAAAGAGATATACAATGGAAAATATGAAAATAAAAAATCTTTTTAATAATTATACTTTTTTTTTTTTTTTTTTTTTTAAATAGTATGTTATATAATAATGTATGGGGATCAATTTTATAATTGAAAAAAAGTGACATTATTATAATACACCTAAATTATTCTCTTGTAATGAAAAACACACATTATTTTCATCCATTTTAATGAAACTATACGAATGCCGGTGTTTATTTCCGGAAGAAGACTGTCGCGTCGCGCGGATTATAGTTTGGGAAACCCTGCTTTAGATTATATGCTTAACCGAAGCTGTCCCGCCGTCGCGGACAGTTCTTCATTGTGGATGTAAGGGAAGCCCATTGTGTGCCGACATTATTTCATTCTTTTAATCCCTTCACGCCTGTCCGAGCGCCGCGTCGTCCGGCAGCCCGAGTTCCTCGAGAACTTATCTTACGAGGGAGAAAATTCGCGACGAGTCGTTTAACCACCGGGGAGAAAAAAACGACAAGATATACCGAGACACGTGGATTTTCAGCGGGGGATTTTCAAGGACATTGTCGATCGATCGCGTGATTAATGTTATCCTTTCGAACGATTCTTGATACAAACGATATATATAAATAAAGTTTATATATAAATAGATTTTATATTCATCACGCGCGTAAAACATTAGATTTTTCGCAGGACATAAAAATATAGGTGTGTGGCACTCAATAATCGATGTTTTCGATTCATTTAATCTTCATTGCAATTTTTTCCCTTACGTTATTTTTTCTTGCTCGATTTGCGAAAATCTCCGCGTTCCTTATCGAATTTGTGGCGAAACGGGTACTTAATTCCAAAGGCGATACGGGCGCGAGGGCAACTGGGTTGAAACGCCTCGAGGATGCAAATTTTCTAGGCGAACAGCTTGCTGCACGCTCGACATCTTGGAAGAAAGCGAGGATGCGGGTGTCTTACGGGCGATAGTGATATCGTACGGGTCGTCTCGTCTTTCTCTCTCACTCTTTTCGTCGCGAATTTATTCCTATGTAGCCGTCCTTACGTCCTTTCGCTTGTCGCCCAGAGACAGGATGGAGGAGGTACATTTGTCGGCATCTGAGTGAACAAATTTTCCGGTAGAACGAACGCCAAAGGCACCCGGACAATGTCCTGGAACGCCTTTATGACGCCGGGGCAAGAGAAGGGAAGCCCCATGGGGTGACCCACTTTCCATATCGTTGCGGCGCATCGTCGTTTGTCATTACGCGTAATGTAAGCTATTACCGGTTGTCATCCCGCTGGGTGCGCCCACCCTCCGGTCCCATATCGAATAAATGATTTTACTTTTAAATCGCCCCCATCCCGACGACGACAACGCGATTAATCATCGCGGCGCGCTCGTCGTCTCGCGCCGAATTGCACTCGCCAATGACGCTCGACCTGCTGCTATTTTGCATAAGCGCGATTCTCTCCTTCTCTCTTTCGCCTGAAGGGAGGCTTCGATTTGTACTCGCCGACAACGGCCGGAAAACGCGATCGGATTCGCCATAAATTATGATGATTTTTGGCGGTAGTCGTTATTTGCAGCTGACCCGAATATGCGCGGCGGCAACTTCCGGGAACGATCCTTTCACCCTGGTGGTGGTTCGGTGGCACGATATGAATATGTAGCGCGCGTAACCGTAAAATTCTAACCGCGCCTGTGGATACGAGCGAGCAAAGGCGAGCTTCATCTCGGTCTATGTTCTAATGTCTAATCGATCTACGTGGCGCCCGTTCGCTTCGTTAACCCGAGTATTTACGCTATGAATTACGAACGTATGAACGCGATGCTTTTGAACAAAAACTTATTATTCTCTCGTGCGATAATTATCAAAGTATTTTACAAATTTATTCACCCTAATTTTAAGCCTCTAAGGGCAGATATTCTCGAAACTTATACATTTATTCTTGCACTTTAATACACATTATGAGAACTAGTTACAATATATTGCATTAAAAATGTTTATATCGATTGATCATATCGTTGAAATAATTTAAATGAAAGACTTCGTATCATAAGTACGTGAAAAATATATTATCTTTTTTTATATATTAAAATATGTCGTTATTGCAAGATGTTTCACTGGTATATTCCTTTTATTTAAAAGGAGAGCATTATTCGCGCAAAGATATCTTACAGATCTCTTGTATTAAGCTGTTATGCTTATATATATATATAATTACAAATAATAGCACTTGTACGTATTTGCAATTGAAATACTACAGTAGTAATTGGCACTTCGGAAGGATTTCTGGATGGATCCGCTTTGTCGTACGGAAACGTTACGGAGATACCCTCGTTTGTTGAGAATCTAATCGCTCTGAAAGAGCACACAAATGCAATATTATCCTACAAGTTGCGGCGCAGTCATTCGTAAGCTGATTCCAGCTTCGAAGAAATAAATTCTATAGATTGTCGACCACTATGCCAAACAGTGCAGTGTTCGGCCGACGAACAACAAAACTTTTTATACACACAAATTACATTTAGAACTTGGAATTATCGGATATACTAACTTGTTCTCGTTTGTCATGAAAAATCAGTTTTGCGTGAAAAAGCTATTGAATTTAGTTCAACTGTAGCTTTTCAATTATTAAATAATAACAAGATGCAGAAATAAAATAACAATAAAAATAGCTTCGACAATATTTATGATCTGCTTTTTTTTAATAATATAAGTTTTAATATCATTTTTGGAAGCGTTTTGCGCGCGCGATATCGTTTTAAGTTATCAACCGTACGCATAGAGATCGTTGCTTGAACTTTTTTGTTCGAGACTGTTTTTTTTTTTCTTTGTCATGTAAGAAATATGCAAATAATATGATCAGCATGCTTATCGTGTTCGAGTTCTAAAACTTTTTTGATCACTCTCAGACGTGGAGTATTTGACGCGCATAACGTTCAAAGAAGGCCACGGACCAACGTTCATTCAAGTTCGCGCGAAGTTCACGATATTGGCACGGTACTTCGGTTAATAAGATGCAAAACACTTGAGAACTAGCCGTCGCCGAAGATGACAGGCGTAAAGATCAATATGCGCTGCAGTCTTGAAATATAGTCTTGTCAGAATGACATAGTATATACCTGCAAAGTTTACGATAACGTAATAGTTTCAAAATGTATTAATTCAATTTCCACTGAAAAAAAGACGGCATGTCATATGTTTAAAAAAAAGATTTTTAATTTCTCTAAATTATATTGACAGGCTTTTAGAAATTTGTAGTGTATTTTGACATTTAGCGATATATGTGTTTTAAATCAAATATATACTTACAATATCGATAAAAAAATGCTCGTATGATCTGAGCGTGACTTAATTAATGTAAAAGTTTTAAATAATCAAGCTTGGCTCTCTTTAACTTTTGCAATCTATCTCGATTAATATGCCTAGATAGTTCGTGCTGCGATATGGCATTTTATTAATTTTGTCGATGGCTGATCAAATTTACTTTCGCAAATTCTTGCTTCCCTTCCGTAAATCCTATTTTATTAAAAATTATACTCTCTCTTCTCGTTCATATCGCAAAAAAATGTGAATAAATAAATCATAAAATTGAATATCGAAAGCTATAGCATTTTTTCAGCATGCAACAAATGTTTCATCGCACTTGCCGACAATATTTACTATCAACAAACAGTGAGAAATTATTTTACTTGAAATTCCAATCCTCGTCAATTTTATTTTTTTTCATCAATTCCATGAGTATCGCGATCGAAATACCGTTGTGGAATTCAGCGCCGCTCGCTGTTATCAGTTTTGGCAGAAAGGATTCGTTGCGCGACGATCGGGATAATTTAATGAAAGAACAACGTGATATACAGCCAATAGCTTTCTCTCGTGTCTCTCTCATATAGCGCTTCTTAAATACTCCAAATATCAACAGGTTGTTGATTTCGCTGACCGTTCGCTCCCCGGTTATTTAGTTCACCTTTGGACAGGTAGCTGTTTGCGCGCGCGAGAGATACGGACGCCTATAGGTATCTAAATATGAATACATATGTGCGTGACCACTTTCAATATATTGTATTTACGTACACAGGGCCACACAAATTTCGTTATACGCAAATATTGCGATATTATCTATCGCGTGAGTTTTTAATTATTTCTTGCGACATTCGCGTGCAATCAACTAAAATTGTCACCGTTTTATAGTTCGCGATGCATGTCGTTATTTTATCGGTTATTCAAGCCCGTGGGCAATCAATTATTGATTGCATTTGAAACTGCGTGGACTATCGCGCGTCCGTAAAACATACATTTATACATTTGTCCGACGTGTACATGTACGATATGATATACGTTGTGATTAGCGTTTACGTAACGCGATTTACGAGATAAAATACAATCCCATTGCGTATGCTTAAACGCATATTAGTTCAGTTATGATATCGGATATGATTACGGACAATTATAAGGGTCATCAATATTTTATGTGACATTTAGTCTGTCGATATCATTTGCAATTTGTGCGAACGCGAATGGCGCTCCATTGATTTGACAGGTTGTTACGAATTATTATTACTGCATGTTTTGCCCGCGACCTGCACTCCTGACTAATTCATTCCATGTAATTCGCCACCCATTGGATTGAATAGCGTAATTATGAGAGCATCCAGACGCAATAATGAATATCGAACACGATTATATTGCAGAGACACGGTAACTTCATCCGTTTTAACGAGTCTCGAACACGCCGTTGATTGAAAAAAAAAGAAAAAAAAAGAAAAGAAAAGAGAGAAAGAAGAAGCAAATAAAATACGATAAGAAACGAAGAAACACAACGTTCAAAATCTTCCATCGAAAAATTCTATGTATCATATTTGGTGACATCGATATCGACGGGCGTAGCCCATCGTTTTCTAATGCACAGCTGCTGTCACTTAATGGCTCTTGCTCCCTTTTTACGAGCGCTTTTTGCACAACTCTACTTCGCGCAGAGCATGTCGTAAAAATTCAATTTGGCGATGCGTTTTGTAGCGCTGTCGTGCCGAATTTTACTCGCGCGATATTGTTTTTCCAAGAGCGCACAAGTTAGCTCGTCGTTGACAATGCGCGATACGACAGGGGAATATTTTGCATTTCGATATAAAAGGAAATAAACGGTAGGGGAGCGGATGTGATATGTTAAACAATATCCTTGTACGGCTGTTTTATTCAATCATTGCATATTATATTTGTTATTTATTGTAACGTTCAAATCTCGGGCAATAATTAAATTTCAAAGAAAAAAATCACTGAATTCGCTAAATTCGATGCTTTTTGTCGGTGAAATTACAAATGTCTATTCGGTGCGATTACTCATTGCGATCACGTATGACGGCAATTTCATCTGTGCGGGAATCCCTTTTTGGTAGGATTCTGATCAGAGAGTCGGCAAACCGGTAAGCCAAAAATTCGATTGCGGTCATGGTTGGCGAATCTTATTAACAAACGAGCCCCAGGCGATTCTTTCTACCGAGCAGAGGCCACACGTCTGTCGACGTCATTTCCACGGGATGATACGTGGCCCGTGAAAATGACACGATTGGATCCGACGGGGACACGTGTTTAATAAAACTCGTCGTACGCGAGATCGAAAGAGAACCGTGGAGCGAGCTAGGATCGAAGCCGTGGAGGATCAGCCGAATCAGCTGGATTAGTTGACACGCTGAATCCATCCGTCCTCCGGGCGCATGAAAGGGACCTATAATTACGTTCCCCTTATGGCGCGAAAAGCCTTGGTGTGAATGACGCTGATATCTCTTTTTCAAGAGAGACGAAATTGGAGAAGGCGCACGTGCACGTTCTCTTTTCCAGCGATTTTCTGTCGCGTATACGAGAGATGTGTATCTGTGTACGACACAAACGCGCTTTCCATTAACGAGTGCAGTGCTAGACTACATAAGTAGATAAAGAGAATTGTTGCGTGAATTTAACATCTCTTGATTGAAAGATGATTAAAACTATCTGCGCGTAAGATATCAATTCAGCATCTTTTTCTTTGAAAAAACGAAAATATCTCACGCCAAATAAACGCCATCAATCATACTTGCTTTTTTAATTCCAGTCGAAGAATTTAAATTTTTGTGTGATTGGTCGAGATACGCGATCAGCATCATTGCTGCTTAATTATATCTTCGTTTATAAATATTCTAAATTGATACATTTTGTGAAATATAATTTATTTCAAAACTACAGCTTTGCCTCGTTTTCAGACTCTGTTCCTTTTAATTATTTATTTATTGTTAAAGCGTACCGCGCTTAATCGGAAACGTTCTATACATGTATTTAAGCACTCACTCCCGTATAATAAATACATATAATATAAGGATACATGTACATTTACACATACATACTGATTCATTTAGTTACATAGATAAGAAAGGGAAGATGGAAAATACCTTTTTAACGGGTGAATTTGTGTGAGTGTAGAGGAAACTTTTAATGGTCCATTTGTTACACTCCGATTACCGTAATGTTACGGTAATCGGACGTGGGATACACCATGCACAAATTAAAGAATTTTTTCTTTCTTCTTGCTGCTAATGCTTTATCTCCTTTTCTTTTTCTTTCTCTATTTGCCGTACGCGCGGCAATTTAGTTTTGAAAGATGGAACTTTACAATGGATCGTCTTTTCTAGTAACATTGCAAAGCGGGCATACAACGTAGAAGTTACTTTTCTTCTTCTTTTTTCTTGGGCCCCTAAACTTTACGAATCTTTTCAGTGCCTATTTTGCACCTTTTACACATTAGTTTTGCTCAATTTTACGAATTATTTCCCGTCATCATGTTTTATAAATGCAGTTGTTCAAAAATATTTCTGTAATTTATCTCTGATAATATGTAACCGAATTTTAAAAAACTTTTCATACGCATTATTAATTAGATTACATCTTCGACTTTATAATTTCGATATCACACTTATTTCTCTGATTTTATAATTTCTTTTATGAGAATTAGCAAGCGAAATTTTATATTTTTTTATCGAAAAAATATTCTAGGATTAGATAACGAAGGATATTTTTTTAACGCTCAATGACGCTGTTATCGATTTCATCTAGATAAAATGCTTACAACAATGGTACAACATTTGCGTATTCATTGGCAAATCTACCATACCTCTTGCAGCGGTAGTTCCAAGCGCGTCAATGTCGCTCGATCTTCTTAAGTTCTTCCGCTTTTTTCCCTCGTTTTTCTTCCCTTCAACTGTCGTCAGCTGCTTACTCGAACTAAGGTCCCCTCATTTTGCCCCATCCGGATCGTGCTTGTAGATGCTCTCAATCAATCATATTTAGATCCGGCAGCCTGTGCTTCGCGATTCGTTTATATGGACTCTCTCCTGCGAACATTTATATGTTCGTATAAAAAAGATATTTATGGGTCGTGTACATATGAGTAATTCATGCTCACGCGCGTGTGCATTTTATGTCAAAGTGATACGGATTTGTATCGGTATATTTGTACGATATGTATTTTTTTTACATCATATAATATTTATTTTTTTTATACATACTTATTCATTGACAGCTGCTGATATCAGAAAACATTTGTAAAATTATAAGATTGCCTATTCAAGTCGAGTCTTTGTTTGTTTCATAATATCTCTTGTGTTAACTTATATTATAATTATTAGTTATATCAATTACTATCTTTTAATCAAGAGATATGCAATTAGGATATTTTCTTTGCGATTTTATATTCTTTGTAAAATTAACAAATGTGATAACGATAAAAATTATTATACGTTATTATTGAATATGTAAATTGCTTTTTTAAAATTTGAGCTAAAGAATATACAAAATACTTAAAACGTATGAAAACTGTGATTCCTATAAAACATTAGACAAATCTTTTAACGCGGAAAACTGTTACGCGGAGCTCACATGGCAAGAAGATCGTTACGCGTTTTCCGGATGGTTAAACAGCTGATTGGCCGGAAGTAATCGAGTGCGCAGTTAATGTGTAAGCATCGGTTCAACCAAGTAACGAGAAATAGTTAACGGGCCGTTTAAACGATACGATATTGATTATTGAAACTGATCGGCGCGCGATTTATGACAAAATAATCGACACAAGAAGAAGACACCGAAGATGGTTTCTCGCAAGTCCGTTAGACGTGAATTTTGTCTACCTAATCTCTCGATGAAAATTTACATCATTGTGTACAAAGTTGCGTCGTAACCTAGTTTAGATAGCTCTTAGGTAAACATCCGGTCATTTCGCGGCTGTGTAGGATGGTTTCGATCGCGAAACACAGGGAACGTTAGTTTCGCCGGGGGATAAAACGATCGATGAAGATAGCAAGAGGATTACCGCTGTTATAGCCATTAAAGACTATTTTCCATGGAATATCTAACTGATTCCACTTAACAATAGATCGGGCAATAATGGAGTGCATAACATGCTTCCATATTCGGAAACATACTCGACCTTCTATTCTATCTCTACATTTATGTATTGATATGCGTTTAGATATGCTTACTATATTAAATACCACTGTAATTTACAAATTCACTACACGGGATGTTGTGCTGAATTATGATTTGCAGAACAATTATGATTATGTGAGGTTAAATTAATTTAATTATTTTTTATATGATGACATTGTAAGAGCGATGCTTTTTAGTAAATTGTTTAGATAAAAAATGGAGATATTCACATACACACATACATGCAGAGAAAAATGCAATCTTTCTCAAAATAGAAAGCATAAATAAGATAGTTAAGAAAATCTATTTAGAAATAATTGACAATTATTATACAATATTAGAGTACAACTATTTTAACGTTTTATTAAAAAAACATTTAGAATAATCTTAGAAAACGGTAAGTTTCGGGCCCATGTTAATGCATTTGCCAAAATTGGCAATCAGCTAATTTCTCGATATGTTGAATCTGAATTACGAACCACTGAAACCGCTTTGGACTATTGTTAGTTTACAAAGCAAAAGCCGTTAGCGGTGCTAACAGCTTGCTTCGACGTATTACTGAGCTCAATATAGGCCCATCCATTTGCATAATCAAAATGTGGTAATTAAGATGCCGCGATATATTGATTCAAGGCTTTAAATAAAGAAAATATTAGTCGATGTACTTACTATAAACATACTTTAGTATAATAAATTATAAATAATCATAAAATAATCGTAAAATTGTAATGTCACGAATTAGTCAAATCAGTTGATATATATAACTCAGACGTAGTATCTGTCTTTTTTCTGAAAATAATCGGATTTTATATGTCGTTGATTTTTTTTTATGTCTCGTTCAATTTTTCTTCTTTATGTTATTAAAAACGTTACGCAAAATCTAAATAATATTTATTAAATTATATACATTTTGAATTTTTGGAATAGCAGGAAATTTATTGAAAATCTTGGTGACGTAGATGAAAGCAAGGCGGCAATATTGAAATTAGCGGTTACTACATCGATAATTTTCTCTACATTAACATGTATGTATGTTGTCGTCCATCTTTCGTACAACGGGCGTGGCTGGCGAACCACGACCGCTGTTAACGATGGATTACGGAATGAGGAGCGTTAGAGCCGTTAACGACCCGCTTTCATCGAAGAACCGCGAATTATATGGTCGTCTCATAAACGTCATTCGTTGGAAATCATTCGCTAAGGCATATAGCATCGATAAATTCGCGATGAACGATTGATTCGGAACGCTCGATGAATTGATAGAAACCTAATAACATGCTTACGTTTAAACATGAAACGTGTTTCATACTTAAAGCTCGAATAATGTTTCAAGAAAGCAAGATGTAGTTCCTATAATTTAAATACAATTATCCTGCGTGCGAAAAATTTTGACAGGATCTAATAACGAATGATGGAGTTTATTGATGTCCGTTTATATTTATTTATCTATCTACTCTAATCGCCGCTTGACTAATCGTTTGACGAACATATTCGTAATGCTGACTTATCAACATACATCTATCGACTATGATCATTGTCGGATTACGAAATGGTCGAAGGGCTACGCCTGCTGTTAACGATGGTTTTCATCGACAATCGCCGACACGGTGCAAACGTGACCTATCCGAACTCATCAAAGAGGGGCGGACCGGAAGACGAAGTGTGGCGCAGTTTCTATTATCGGCGACGGGTACCCGTCTGTGCCGAGAGACGGTTTCTCTCTCCATTTCGCGGAGAAGATAGACCCAGGGTGCGCGCGCGCCATGAGTTTGCCGATCACGTCAGCGCCCAAAACTTGGTAGGGTTTAGTACGTGCCATTTCTCCGAGAGGTACCTGCGTGGTGGGACTTGTAATTGATTTACAAGGCTCGCTCCGCAAATGGCGGAGAAGGTAGGAACTGGAGTTTCTAGGACGGACTGCGAAGATGTCTTCCGCTATCCTGTTAAAGGATCGGCCCCTATTGCGTTGAGAATCTCACGGGAAGATCCTCCTTTGGGTAGCTTTCGCGTTCGATCATGAGGAATTAGTTAGAAGGTATCCTTTGGAACTTTAGACGCTAAGATTTCAGACAGCAAAGAGTAAACAGCGAGGCAAAGGTTAGATTATGTCAATGTTTGTCGGATATAGATATTTATCTTTTTTCTACAGTTTCTCTTCTTTCTTAGGATATAATCGATTATAGGAAGAGAATTATAATAAAATGTTTACGTAATAATATAATAATTTTTATTTACTATACTTTTTGCTTCTTTTTACACGTTTAATCGTTAATTAAACTGTACATTTATATCACATTTGTAATCAAAATATGTGTAATATGTATATATGATATTATAATATAAATTCGATTGCACGAAGTTAATTGTCGATAATAAATTGTAAATGTTGAATATAATTTGAAAATTATTATTAAATTTTATTATTTAATTTACGTAATGTTTTGTCGTGTAGAATGAAGATACATAGTCAAATGGTGCATTCAAAATGAATTACATCATGCACGCACTTTTTTTGAAATTGGACTTCAATATTCGATTTAATCGATACATTTGCTCATCTGAAAAAAACATTTTTATCTCTATGTGTGTAAACATTATAGTATTATAAATTTTTGTAAAGATATAAAAGAGAGAAATTTGTATAAAAGAAAAAAAATGATATTGAGATAGATTAAATTCACGATCATCATGAATCATAAAAATAGGAAAGTTATTGTTAATGACATATAAAAAGAAGCATCTGCAAAATTTAAAAAAAAAGTTAAACCATAGTTTTACAGACTTTATCTATTGTATTTTACTTGCCTTCCAACAATGACAGCAACTTCATTTATATCTTAGAAACTCATTGTTATCAGAGGACGTTAAGCACGGAAATAAATCTCATCAATCATTAAGTCAAGAAAGGATTCAGTCGGGCGTAATTCATTGTGGCATTCTTTTTTAACTTTCTGAATAGAATTGAAACTCGATCTTCGACTCGAATGCATTGCTATCGACGCGAGATTATGATACGATTTTAGATTGATTTTTTAAAGATTGTATTAAACACGACAAGTAATATAAATGCATTTTTATTATAGATAATAATTTATTTGCCTGCTACGATAGCATTTAATATATTTGCATATAGATAAGGATTGATGAAATCAGCAATTAAATTTATTATATATATATAATTTGATATATAAACACTTTTCATTAAACTTGATCTTTTCTTTTATCAAATTTGTGGTACTTGAAAATATTTTAAATACGATTGTAATTATTCAATATTTCGTTGCAGCTTATGCAGAAATAAATTGCTATGATTTAAAAATGTCGTATAATATAGCCATCAATATTTCAATATTGCTAAATATGTAAGCTAAATACAAGTCGCGGTTACAAAATTTATTAAAGTTTATTATACATATATTCTCGACTTCAATCTCTTCAGAAGAAAAACGGGAGCATATCAAGTATTGCGGCAAGATCGCAAGCTATTACTGTTTTTTCGAACCAAATCATTAACCCATTTTCGAGTTTATTATGATTTCTTCTTACATTTAGAAATTGTAGACTGTTGTATCGAGACGAGCGGTTACAGTTTGCTATCTTAGCTTAGGAACGAACTTGGAGACATTAAGAACGAGATAAACGTGGGCTTGGACGGTTGTCGAGACGTTGCACGACTATAAAATATTCTTAGATGGAACGCAAAGTTACGTTATCTCGGCTAAAAGAGGATTAGCGAGAGTTGCCTCCGGTTTAAAAGAGGCCAATATCCATTAGAAGCAGTAGAGAAGTGTGATCTCCGTTCGTTCCTTCGGCTGACTTGTACCCCTTGTCGCATCCGTCTTGTCTTGTGCTTTCGTCCCAAGTTTCGCAGAAAATACCAGCAGTTACCGAAACTTGTGCACGAACAATAGCAATGAGACACGAGAGAGAAAGTCGAGCATCAAGACAAGAAGAACGAACAAGGGAGTCGAGTAGTAGCACCGTAAGAGAGGAAAGGGCTCTTTTTCTGCTTCTCTGTCTCTTCCTCTCTCTGTTTCTCTCCTCCTTATTCGACCTCTTTCCCCTTCATTCTGGATCTTCGATCTCAGCCTTCATTGAAAATTCATTTCATCTGTCGAATCCCATGACCAATCTTCCTTTCCATTTAATCCTAAGATGCCGACTGCGATATCCTCTTTGCCGATAATCAAGGTGAGGATCAAGAAGATCGCTCGCAGGCGGAAGTTGACTTGTTTGGAAAAGGGGAAGTCAAAGTGGCAGCTCACTGCATTACTTTGGTTAAGTGCGTCGGTATATGTCGATGGAAGGGATGGTGATTTCTCGATTTCCGATTCAACAATGTCTCTTGGAAACGATATACTCTTATTTCACGTAAACTGTATAAAATTATTATGATAAATCACGAAAAACATATTTCGCCTACAATATGCACAATAAATGGCATATACTGTTTTTAACGTAAAATTTTATGATGGTATATCAACATAATAACGAGAAAATAGGGGAACAGAACGTTTGCATTCAATTATTTCAAAGATACATAAATAATTAAAACAAAAAACTGTTGTATATTTTTTTAAATACAATTTGGAGAGAAACTCAAGCCCTTTGATTAAAATAAAAAACTATATTTTGATCTTTGCCGAATATTTATATACAATTAATTGCAATTGACAGAGTTACAAATGATTAATTACATAATTAATTGCTTATATTTCGTATTTAGAAAAAAGAAATTGATGGATCTATGTATAATAATTTTGCAAAAAAAAATAACGCTCAATTCTATTGATTTTTATTAACATTATTACGATAAATTTTATATTATAATGTTATAAATGAAAGACGAACAGGAACGTGTGTGTGTGTGTGTGTGTGTGTGTGTGTGTGAAAAGAAATGCGGAAAAAAAGAAAGAAAAACGAAAAGAAAGATTACAGTACTAGTCTTGCAACAGAATTCAACGCGTTGGTCATCGTACAACATTATTGTTGTTGTTGGCAGTTTTCCGCGAGCAATGAGACAACAAACAATGTTCTCTAACTTACAGCAAGTTCTTTTCCTTTATACTTTTCTCTGAATATTATCTTTCTTTTCTCTCTTCATTCCGTAGAATCTTACTTTTCATTTTTCGTGTGTCTCATTTGTGCATTCGCATATTCTTTCTTTCTTGCCGTTTATTGACATTTTCAATCGGAAAAAAAAAAAAAAAATTTATGACCAGCAATTTAGAGTATCCTCTCGTATCTGTTCGCTGTCGAAAATAGGAGAGCGATTTTTTAAACGGAAGTAAATCGAAAACGGGTGGCAAACGAAGACTTGTATGCCGTCTTTGATGAAGCATTCGTTGCTGGCTTATACAGAGAAATAAAGTAAGCGTAACGAGGAAGGATGAAGAAGGGAAATCGGCCACCCGTCGCCGATCGGTCGGAAAATTAGGTTACATAAACATCTTTTGCTTTCGTACTCATCTTTGCTCTTATTTTCTTTCCCGCCCTCGTTCTTTTCGAATTCCTCCAACGCGAGACGCGATATGTACTTTTTGTCGACTTATCCGCATCGCGTCGCGCCCCGTGTATCTCCATTCTTGTTTTCAGTGTCTCCGAAATCGAGGATGAAGTAACGTTCTGCTACTTTAAATTTACATCGTATCTCTTAACGGTCGGCATCCTTTTCCTTCGCCGAGTATTACGTTATCGGAATTCGATAATTTAAAGCTTTCCACTGCAGGCCGGCTAATAGAAAAGTAATGCGTAAAAAGATTCTTCGCGGAGGACGCTCCTCGCCAGAAAGTCAAAGATGCCGTCTCAACGCGGAATGCATAAAACATAATTGACTGCTTTTCTCTCTCTCTCTCTCTCTCTCTTCTACTCATCGCGATGCAAGTAGCCTCTCCGATGTCGTGACTTAATAATCCACGAAACTCTCCTCATCCGTCGACTTTTCGTCTCACTCGAACTTGTATACGAACTTATTTTTAATCTTATGGCTGATGTGATCTTTATGAAATTCGACCGCGATCTCCACGCTCCTTTACACTGTTTTACGACGCGCAGGGAATTCATATCTGTTGAAGTTCTTGTCGAAAATCGCGACAAAGAAGAAGCTTCCTGTAAAAGCTTTGCGGAAATATATGTGAAGTGGTATGGCGTGTCCTTCAAATATCGCAACGCGTTCATTTGCATCCTATCTTTTGCAGTTAGCCTTCTTCTAACCGGTTTCCAACGCAAAAACACTTAAATCTCCGTTTATTACAAATTCCCATTTATTCAAATTGTAAACTATGGGAGTTTAAAATATAGGAAATATAAATGATTTACTGTAAGCTCACATCGTTTAGAGTTATATTATTCATATATTCTTTAATTTTAATTTTATGCAAATCGTGTGCATACACGTGTATATTTATCTATCGTTAATAAACGTTTGATATCGATAAATGCTACAGGAACAAAAAAATGCGATATTTCAAATAAAATTTTGCAAACCTATATTTTATATCGTCATCATATTAAATCAAATATTAAAGATAGGCAAGTATTACATGACATATGTGTGTGTATGTGTATATATATATACATATATCATGTAATATTTGTCTATCTTTAATATTTGATTTAACATGATGACGTTAAATGTATGGAAAATATCGCAGAAGAAATCCAGTTAAATAAAAATACTTCCATTGCAACAATGCGTGCTGGAAGCGACCCTCTGACGCAGACATATAAAAGATTATTGGCAACATCATCTCTGAACGCCGACAGCTGTTCGAAGCTTAATAATCATTTGCATACCTCTATCTGGCTCAATGTAGCAGTAGCTATCCGGTGGCGCATTAGACCCTTCAACTTTTCTCTTTGTAAATCGGTTAACTTAAGCTCATCTGCTTTACTTTCCACTAACTTCGCGCTTTTTCGTCCATGGCTATGGACGACCTAGAAAGATCGGAACTAAGTTGGTCCTGAATAAAAAAAAAAAAAAAAAAAGGAAAAAGTTAATCGCACACTCTTCTCCGCAGAGTATTTGAGCGCACGCCGAAAAAGAGATTTTGCTTTTCGTTGGTGTAACGGCAGCAAGACACTCGAGAAGAGGTAACCGTGTTAATGAGCTCCGTCAATTTAGCGAAGACTGGCTTATGGGCGTGAGCTTTGCTTAATATGAAATAATATTGCCTACTTCGGTTATAAACCCACCCCGTGATTCCTTCAACCTCCAGAGGAAAATCGTCCTTACTTTACATTAATAGCAGTAAGCCCAACACGCGCACACACAACTCGCATCTATTTGCGCAAACAAAATGCTCGAATTCTTAACACCGAAATAAAATCCTTTACGGGAGAGAAGACATCAGTTTTTTTATTTTTTTTAAGATCGCTTGTTTTTATAGACGCGCATGACGAGTTTTTATGATTATCTTTGATGTAAGATCTTTCTTTTTACAGGCGATTCTGGAACACATGAAAAGCTTCACTATAACTATACCGTAGGATGTGTTACATCTTATAACAAGTATTTAAAAAAATATCAAACGTAAAACATACATCTTGGAATTCACATACAACTATTATATACTTTTATTTTAAATTTAAAATTTTTATTACTATCATATATATATTAAAATATATAAAATATTTATTAAATATATAAAATATTAAAATTTAAAGTTAATCACAAAACAGTTGTAACAGTAATAAGTATGACATGCTGAGATATCATATAGAATAGACAGAGCAAAAACACTTATTAGGAATACTAATTTTATATTCGCTGAAAATCATTTTACTGAATCTATAAAAAAGAAATTATCTTGCTATAATAAAAAAAGTAAATCCTTTCCGTCATCAAAGCATCAATAATATTGATGTAACAAAAAGAATATATTTGCTTTATATGTATAGACTATATTTCGTGCTTTACAGAAACAAACATAAAATTTGCTTTAGCGGCAGATTCGTGTTTTTTTGAAAAAATTTACTCATATCAGTAGGATTTATTTGTTTTACTGACAAAATAGATTTTGTTGTAATATTAAATAATTGGTCGTAGTAGCGAAGTTTACCTGCTTTCGCATCGAATATGCAATAGCAGCGGCGATTTTACGGCAACAAAATTTTTTTTTTCTACGTATGTAAATACATACGTATGTAATTATGCGGGGAAAACTTCAAAAGTATACAAGCAGAGCATATCTGAAAAACAGCGCATGGTACATCGTGAGCTGCATAGCGTGCAATAGTGTGTGTGCATAAAACATTTCTAATTCCAGTAGTGAATATATACATACGTCTTTTCTTTCTTCCTTCCTTCCTTCCTCGTAAGGGAGAATATATTCTTATTGAGCTCACGTAACTGCGCTCTCGCGTAAAAAGTCTTTGACATCACTAACGGATGTTCCTTCTTTATTAGTATTCCAAGCTGTCACGAGAGACGAAACTCCGATCATCGCGGAACAATGCTCGCTAGAATTGATTCTAGTTTGCTGGAATACAATTTTATGTACATTGAATTAAAAAGATTACGAATTGAATTTTTTTTTTAAATATTCTAAATCTTAATTCTTTTTTGCTTAACAAAAAATTACAACTCGATATAATAAATTCGTAAAATATCGAATATACTAAAGTTAAATTCTAATTATAATATATTAGATATATATATATATGAAAAGTAGATGATAAAAATTCTAAATATATATATTTTACATTTCCATCTATATATAAAAATATTATTCTTGTCTGTGTTATATTTAGCGCGAAAAGCACGAATAGCGACAATTATGAAAATTTGCTATATCTCTATTAGAATTTCGCTAATGAGTTTAAAACTTGCCGCAGATGACGTCAGGTTAACGCTCATCTTCATGCGTTTTCACGGTTCAGCTCCCACAGAGTTTCTTTTGAGGAGTTTTTTTATCACCCCTTGCCACGAGGCGAGGCCTCGACGCGCCAACTCCAACTAGCTACTTCATCAACTGCATAGAGAGTATTTATATTTTGCTGCGAGAAGTGGCTGAGCTTCTTCGCTATACATGTTACTTATTATACGAGTAATTTCACTCGCGCAAGCGGTGATTATAATTTCACTCTCGCGACGTTACACGACATCATTTACTACCGTGCTATTCCGACGGATTTGACGCTGTCGTAAATTACAGCGCTTAAAGACGCATTCCGCCATTCGACATCTTACGACCATTATTATCCCTCTGAGGGAAGCGCGAATGATGCGACGTAGCGGAGAACGGAGATCGTGAAACCAGTAGCACGAGAATAAATACGAGAATATATATGAATATACATGTATACGAATATACGTGTGTGTATGCATAACGACATAGTATATCTCTCTCGCGCTCTTTACAAACAAACTTCAATATCGAGAATGTACTAGTAATCGTCGCGCACCAATGAATCTCGTTCGCAATCTCGAATGCATGATGCACGGCGGTTTAATTCTCTCCCGTTAAGGTGAGGTCAATAACGTTTTTACTCTAGAGTTACGGAGTTATCGTAAGCGGATAGTCCGGAACCAGTTCCGGATCAGCGCGTAAGTTCGGATGTGCATCTCGCTCGCGACTCTCCGCGTGCGTGCGAAGGTGGAGAAATTTGAAATTCAGATTAATACAACGCGGAATCGTTAACGCTCGACATAGAGCTATCCCCGCATTACCATACACACGCTGTCTCACGCATCCGGATGTGTGTCTACGGTGTTTCGTGGAACGAGACTCCCCGCGTCGCGCCTATATTATTCGCGTGCGATATTTACCCTTCTTGGCCGGGTCGGAGAAGCTCGGAAACCGCCCGGTTTTCAATGAAACGACGTTGATTCTACCGGAAAGTAGACAACGGTGTCTGCGCTTTCAATGGACTTGTGATTCTGAATTGGACATATTATTCGCCTTTTGAAGAGTCCCTTAAAGCATAAGGAAGTTTGCTCCCCTACGAATGAGACACGCGCGTGCATGATCTGCATAATTAGATATAATCACGACGAATATTAACAGAGTGTGGAATCTTTTCTTGACTCTTGATGTATATAGAAGAATGTTGAGCAAAAAAATAACTTGAAAAAAATAGAATGAGGAAACTTCTTTGAATTAGTCTCAAGCTTCTAAACTCATTCCAAATAATTTCGGAAAAAGCAATATTTTTTGCAATTGACATTTTTAAAAATTATTTTAGATTCTAAATAAGATATAATAAATATAATAAATATAATACTTGAACGAATAACATAGAGATATACCACCTTAAAATAAATTACATACAAGTAATGCTATATTGTGTTTAATATGGTAGAAGCATGGTCGATTGTAATTTGATTAACGTTAGATTTTTCTTGCATCTAGAATACTGAGTTTTTATACGTTGATAAGAAAGACATTAGAGAGATTACTGGCTGGTTCTCCTATACCATTATCTTATATGTAATTGAACACATCCATACCACGTAATCAGGCGTCTGTTTTCTGTCTGTCATTTAGTTTTTTTCTGATTGAAACTTTAATTCTTTTACAGTTGATTATAATATATTTTATATCTGTTTTTTTTTTCTAAGAAATATTGTTTTCGCACATTTATTTTTTAATGAAATTATTTATATTTTAATAAACGATAGTGTGAAAAATATATAAACATTTTTATATATAGTCGATTAAATAACTTATAGTAATTTATTATAACGTATTTTATATTATGACGAGTTTTAACTGTTTGTCAAAAACAATATATTACCGTTTCTCTAAAACATTTTTTGATAGATTAATGATCTTGATAGAGTGATGGTAAAAAAGGAATATATTACATATAGTTTTGATTCTCTCGAAAAATCTTACTATGTTTTCACAATCTAGAACTAATAAATTCGCTAATGAACTAATTAATAATATTTAAAAATATATTATTAAACTAGCGAAATCTCATTGTGCATTTGTGATTTTCATAATCCTTACGAATGCGCACGTGGTATATCGCCATTCTTATCATACGTCTCACAGATTTTTTACGGCACAGACTACTTGTCAACTCGTTTCCTTGCCAGCGATGTCGTCATTCGCGTCGTCATTATTTATTATACAAATATTTACATCGTCGTCATTGTTTAAGTGTCAACGTTTGCGCTCCACAGATTCGCATATCAACGTTGTTTGACTAATGTCAACAAGTTCTGCATGTACAATAAAATAAGAGAGGAAAATGAAAAGAGAGAGACTCCACTCTCTCGATACAATGGAAAAAAAAAAAAATATATATATATATATATTTTTTTTTCTAGTGTACAATTATTGGAACCCCTGAAACTAACGATGGACGCAATTAATTTTTTCCTGCGATATCTTTCTAATTAGTACATTTCCTCATTAGTGTCACCGCTTGTTCTTCGACAGAATTGCGATTGTGCGAAATCGATCTCGCGTGTAAAATGTTTTCGCGTACTTGAACTTATCTCGTGCAATCCTTCGAAGTCACTTCTTCTTGCGGTTCAAGTCCCGGTCTTCAGCGAAGTGTGACGTATAATGTGCTATCTCAGCCGACTTTTCTCGCGTGTATCCTGTTGCCGGGCCACATTAATATCACTGTTAACGTCTACACGCGGACAGCTCTGCGTACGACTATTTCTCTGCCTCTTCTCTTTCTCCCTCCCTCTCCCTCTCTCTTTCTCTCTCTCTCTCTCCATCTTTTTTTTTATTTTTTTTTTGCACAAGCTACAGCGAGTTTCCGTCCCCGTTTCTCACTTTTTCAGCTCTCGCGGTGAGCCGTCTCGTCTCATCTTCTTTCCTGTCGCTCATCCAACCAGCACCGTCGTATATAATTCTAGAAACCGACCCGGGCGAGAGATTTCTACATACCTATGTACGTGCGAAATGAACGTCGCTTGTCGGTGCGAGCGACACTTCATTAAAGCGACGAGTTGACGATTTTCCTTCTGTCCGGCCGTGTTCAGGAATTAAAACGACATATACCGCATCGTTAGAGATCTTTCATCGTGGATTTGCTCCACAATGAGTGATGAAACTTCGAAGGGAGAACGAGGATGGGAGTTTTGTGTACTCTTAAAACGACGACGCGCGCGATCTAAAGATGCTAAATTGTCGCTAATGTCGCGGAAAAAATGCAACGGTGGGACATGGCAATTGCATCGACGTCGATTTAAATCGTCGACAACTCGTTTGCAATATTGCGCGATCTCTCAGGGAGCGCAGGAAAATCGATATTGCAGAAGACAGCTGCGATTATTTTAATATTAATTTAGATAGATAATAGTTTTCAAATATACATATATGTATACGGGGAAAAAACACAAGGTACATATTTTCATCAATTTAAAGATTATAATCTCTGCAAGAACATACGTTGTTAATTTTTTTTTTTTTTTTTACGTGACCGAACATCAAATCAATTATTATAAAATATGGTAATTAATTTTTTTTCTTATTTTAAAACGAAATATATTACGAAATATACGAAATAATCTTGAAAAAAAATTATATATGCAGAGATTGTATATACATCATTTGTAATACTCTTTGTAAAATAATTAATTTAATAATAAACAATTGCGAGAGATAATTTTTTTTATATTCCTGAAGATTTTTCCTCTTTGTGTCTCTCTCTCATCATATATGCTTTTTTGTATGAATCAATTGGATTATATAATATAAAAAATAGATTTTGAAACCAGCAAATATGACAGTTATTCAATTACTGTAGATCGAGCCGTCTAGTTTCAGTTTTATTTCTTCTTTTATCGGAGAAGTCGCGATGGCATTTCCCGTTCGAACGCCTCTGTCGGCGTCTAAAGTTGTGTATTCCCTGTTGAAGATATGGAGGATATAGGGTATTCTATACTCCAGAGAGAGAATGCGGGGAATGTATCCTCCATGTTCGCCGATTATATTTTATAGAGTATATACCAGATTCTAGTTACGCATAATTATACGGATGCGATATATGATTACTAGTACAACAACAAGACTCGGTGTAAGAAGTTATAATACAGATCAAGAACATTGTTATGCGATTACGTCTATTATTTTTGTGTCCGAGTCACATAGATATTGTGCGAATATATCAGATAGACTATTCTGATTATTACACTGACCAATTATTATCACAAGCACGTACAGAAATAAAAACATATAATTTAATGATTGAATAATTGAATACGTTTTTTCTGCATAACTTCACATTTTTTTAATTTTATTATAATATGTAAAACGTGTATTTTCACTGTTACGATGCATAACGCTACTTGTTTCGAACAAGTCAAAGCAAGTTTCCTAAATATAATAACTATTATATTCGCGCGCGCGCGCGCGCGCGAGAGAGAGAGAGAGAGAGAGAGAGAGAGAACGGTATTAAAGGGAAGTAGTTTGCGACTGCTTAATCGAAGTTCAACAACGGGTCGAATAAATTTGGTTCATACATAGCCTCAGGCAGCAATGCTACGAATACCTTTCATATCGACATAATCGCTGGTCGAAGTTAAAGTCTTCATAACCCCCTGGGGTACTCTTCAAAGGAACACTGCTCTTGCAGGATGAAAAATTCTCATAAAACTTCATAAATATTTCAAGGATTCGCATAAGCTAGCAATTAGGCTGAATTAGAGATCCCCAGCGTAATATTACTTTTCAAACCGCGATCTCCTCGAGCTTCAAAAAAAAGACTGATGGCACTTTGTCTTCCCCGAGCTTGCGACATCGTGTAACAAATTTTCTTTTATACGCGGATAACGTTGCGACATTTATGTGTAAAGAGCGCGCGAAAAATGCCTGGCAAAATATACCATAATGTGAAAAAATGCATGAAAAAGAAATTTATCTAATTTTACGTTCTTTTTTTCTATTTTTATTTTAAATTGACACTAATATTAATAATATCAATACATTTAGTAGTTTCTCTAATTCATTTCAATACTCTAATATTAATAAAAAAAGTTCTTTTCAGAATGCAATGTAAATAAAAATTATTACATATATTTATCGTACCTTTATTGATTCGCGAATATCAAATATCATATTTTTCTCTTCTGGTGGAAAAAAATATTTTAATTTATTTTTTAATTTCATTTTTTTCGGACGTGTATATATTGTATGTATATCTATGTTATCATTTCTGTACATCATCATTATCTTATTTATTGCATGAGATTGAGAGAATTCTATCATTGATTCTATTGTTTTTATTTGTTCTCTAACGTGGACACACACAAATACACGGTATTCACACGCAAAGTATGGAACTTTAAACGATATTGTGTTTCGGCCAAAATCCGATTTACATTGCGACTCCGCCCGATGAGCGCGTTGTTTCGCAAACATAGGCTGCATATTCTCTCGATTACAAAAGTGCACGCGAGCCGATTCGCTTTAATTCACGCGCGCCCGAGCTTCGTGGGTGTGTCCGGTTTGAATAACACCATTACGCGGAAAACTTCATGCAAAATTGCACCCCATATGCCGGCTGCATATGGCTTCGCTGACGCGCCGACTAATCCGAAAATAACTTGTAAATTTATGAAATAATACGGCGGCTATGTATAGAGAATGCGATAATATCACTACGGTAGTGGTGGTTCAAACCCCCATCTCTGCCTCAAATCCAGCAGCGATAACGTAGTTGCACCCGGACGAATATCGCATTAAGCGTATGTCTGGGGCCGCAGAAGTCCCCTAATGAAAATTGTACCGGTTGTTTCGAAATCTCCTAATGCACGTACACACGCGATCAAGTGCCTCCATTATTCCGCGCTACAATTTGTATCCCGCTTATCTCGCGCGCGTGTGTACTGCTGTCTATTTGCATAGCTTGCGTATGTAGTTGCCTGGCTAGGATTTAAGTACCGTATTATCACTATACGCGATGTCGGATGTCTCGTTAACTCTTTGCGTGGGCGGTTCGCGTTAGCGTTATCGTCCATTCTGAATTTTACTCCCACGGTTAATTTTCAATCGCGAACGATTACGCCGTTATACTGTTAAACGACTCGCTGAGATTTTCTTTGAGATTACGACGGCGCTAGTGACTGTCTAAACATAATCTGGCATGCAGCGTCGCATACGTGCATCGGCTAGATTAATAGCGGCTTAATAACGGCGGCACCTTGGTAGTTGGTAATTATGTAGAAACATGAGAATACTTAGGCGGGTAACACAGGGACTAGTAGAGTTCGCGCGGTGTAATTCCTTCGAGAATAGCTGCCAGCTTAAGAGTGAGAAAGCTGCATGAACCTGCGGATTACGATTTGGTGCTGAAGCAAAGTCATTAGAGTTTATAAGATCAGATGCTTGAGTTTCTCTTATCACCTCTTGCATTTTCCGTTACAAGAGATAACATAAAACAACAGAGAAATTATCTTACTTTAAATCTGCTTTTACTAAATATCATTTATATAAAAGATCTGGCTTTTTCTAAAAGTATGTATATATTTGTTAAATATATAATTTAGTTTTTAATTTAATATATCATTAATATCTATCATCTATTTTACGGTGAAAAATCTCTCTTTTATTACATATATTATACTCTCTCTCTCTCTCTCTCTCTCTCTCTCTCTCTCTCTCTCTATTTATGCATATAATACTCTCTATTTTATGTTATTTATATTTTATATTCTCGTATTAATATTTCACAAATATTACCGACAACGTTTTTCACATCTTCCTTTTTCATCCCTCACGTTCTTGCGGCTTATTTGTCGAGCGTCTATCTCTCCCTGCGGGCTGTATTTAATAAAGTCACGCAATGTGTACGTGCCACGGCCGAATGGGAAAACCGTGCGTACGGCGTTATTCAATGTCTATCTCTTTGGTTGTGAAAGTTAACGCAAACCCTTTGTTGGGACCGACACGTTACGAGGGTTTAATTTTCGCACAAGGCGCGCGTCGCCCATTGACCTAATAAAGCCAAACTTAAACTTTAACGACTGCCATCGTAAACCGCGGTTGTTCGATGTATCCTGCTGTTCGTAGACTGTTATGTGGCTACCGTAGGTAGTTAGGGTGGCAGCTAATGGTGACGAAATACGCGAGATTCGAATACGAATTCGATTATCGTTCTCGTTTCATTATCCGGATGATTACGTGTGAATTATCCTGGAATATATTATATTAGAGTGTCAACATGATTATCGCGAGGAACAGTGAACAGTTTGAGAAGACACATTAATTTTAAAATTTTTGTAATTGTAATATTTTATTTCTGGTTATAAAAATAATAAAATAATTATTGTAATGAAAAAAATCTAAAATTGGACGCACGAAACAGTTGAGTATTATGTTTTCTCAAATATATGATTTATTATTAATTTATCAAGAAAGAAAGAAAAAAGAGAAAGAGAGAGAGAGAGAGAGAGAGAGAGAGAGAGAGAGAGAGAGAGAGAGAAAACTATGGGACACATGATACCGTGATACGACCAAGAAATTTTTGCAGCGCTCTCACTATTATTCTGTAGCTTAAATTTGCGTTATATATGATTTCTGCGTGTGTTTTGTTTCGCAAATATGTATGATAAACATTTATCGCAACGTGGCCGTGTCGCAACAAGAGCCGCCATTCGACAATATGTTAATAATGGTAATTATACCGTTGATAGTTGGTTAATGATATGTAACCATCGGTTTCGCGAATCGTGTTTTTTTTTCTTTCTTTTATTGTTATTTCATTTACCATCGAATGCTATATCGTATGCATGGTTTCGCGATTACGGCTATTTATGGTACACTTGTTTAGATCTTTATTGGTTCGTTCTTGATTTCAAACGAATTAACCAACTAAGTAACACGCGTACATTGTTTCATTTATTTTGACTCGCGCAAAAAAATCTCGTTGAATAGTTTAATACTATTTCTATCTATTCACGCACACAAAGTTATTATTGTTACGAATATGCAATTATGTTTGAAACCGTATCGTACATAAGAATATAACGCGTACAAATAATATAAATTGTACATATATTACAAATTTCATTTAATAATGTCACACCGTATATTCGCGCATTTTACCTCTTCTACGTACATGCGTTCACAAAATTCTCTTCCGCAGATCGTATACAGCTTTGCTTAACGGTCCGTATAAACTTTACGAGCGTTCCGGTTGAAACGGCGAGAGAAATTTCTTTCGAAGAGATTCATTCTCTAGACGAAAGATGGGATTTTGCCTTAAGGTCCGCACAAATCGATCTGTACAACATAGACACGCAGTTGCACAATCCATTATTTATTACGTCAAACTTAAACAGGTAGCGTCGTTATCTGCTAAGATAGAAATGAGAAAAGATATGAAAAGGCGGGACACATATACTTGAAAACAAATGTTTTAAGATTAAAGGATTTATATAGATATACAAGGTATATAAAGCTATAATTAAAAAAAAAAAAACTTTTTTTGTTTATTAAATAAGAAAGATGAGGTTACAGAATTATGACGTAATCTTCTGTTTTTCGTGTTAAGAATATAAGTTTTATGATAGAAAATATTTCTTGTCGAAGAGAGAGAAATAATTCTGATCAAAGCTTTAGATAATAATAGATTTCTAACAAACAAACAAAAAAAAAAAAAAAAAAGTCACTGACGAAAGATTTTAGGCGGCGCGATCACAGTTGTGCATCGCGTTTATTCCTGAAATAAAAGATGGACCGTAGTTTGCGGGGGCGCTTTAAAGTTCTCATCAAGCGATCGAGGTCTGTGGGACACTTCTGTGTCTCATTGTTCCCTTTGTTTAGTGTTTATGCTACTGCACCCGGGGACTACAGTGCGGCATGCCTGGCGGCAGCTCTCGGTGTCGGTGGCGTCGGGGCTGCGATGGCCCCGGCGATGGGCAAGGGACTGAGGGGGTGAGGTCGCCGGGGAGAGAAGCTTTCATTAAGCTTGCATTGTCCCAGCATCGCGCTATTATAGCCGAATGAATAACTTCGAGCTATCCTGGTAGTCATGCCGCCCTTGTCCTTTATCTCTCTCTCTCTCTCTCTCTCTCTCTCTCTCTCTCTCTCTCTTCCGTTCTATCTTCCGTTTTATCCTTTTCCATTTTTATTTTGTCTCGCGTACACCATCCTTACATTTTTCTTTTCACGTCCCACTTTCGATATTCTCTGCGTGCTGCGATCCCACCCTCATTCTTCTTCTGTCACGTTTTCCAGATGACTCGTCTCTCTTCCTTCTTTTGCTCAACTTGACGCGTCTTCAATTTATTTCACGATCTCGGCGGTCATCCTGTTAACGGCGACGTAATATTAACGAACCGAATTCCGATATAACAATAACGACAAATCGCTCAAACGGCGCCGGTGTGGCATCGAACCGCGTCCCGCGTTCTGGGATGCCATCAGAACGCGTGGAGGGCTTCCGTCCAATTCATCCGTGGATACGGCGTCGTCGACAACAGTGGTATAGCGGGGCTTTTAACGAGTACGACCCTGTAAAACCTTGACTGTCCCGTTTGTTAATTACACGCTGCGATCTCGTCGTATCTATACCTCGTTTGTTTGACGACCATTTTAATCCTGCCTCTCTCGCTATCCCTCTCGGTCATTTTTGCCAACCCTGTCGGACGCGTTCGACCATCGTTATATATTATATACATATATACCGTCAGGATATGCCTGAATCTCGTTACCAGGTTTTATGGTGATCATTAATGATGCGGGAAGGAAGTACTGAACGCAGAAGAGACAAAGAGAGAGAGGGATAATTGTCGGGGATAACGGGAGAAACGCGTCATTTCCAATGATTACATTTGATTTCTAGAGGTACTCGATGCGTTCAATTATATTTCCTCTCGGGATTTGCTTCTTCATTATAACGAACGTTCCGATGGCCAACGTTTCATTTTGCTTCTTCTCGCTCATCCTTTCTTTCGCTCTTTCATTTTCTCTTTGCGCTATATCTATTTAGCGATGTAAAATTATATCGCTACGCATAATATTGCTGAGAGTGGGAAGCTGGTTTATATTCGTGAAGTGAACTCTGTGAAAGCAGGTCACAATGAATTTTCATAGTGAAAAATAAACATTCCATGGAGTTACGTAGACAAAAAATTCATGCAGAATAATTTTAAACATTTATAATAAAAAGTAATTTTATAAATATATTGCTGAAATATATTGAGTAAATTTTAACACTATTGATCTGGATATATTATATTATTTATTCATTGAAACAAGAATGTGTATAATTAAATCATATTTTTATAAATTGAATGAATACGCAATAATATATATGTAGAATTTTTTTCTGTTTCTATACTCGCAACAAATAGCATAGTAATTTATTCAATATACAGGGTGTCCGCAAATGAACCCTCCTCCGAGCTACTAGAGGCTCCTAAAGTTTGGGGAAAAAATTAAAAATTGGTTGTATTTCAGAAAAAAAATGGCAGAAGATTGAAATTTGGTATAGCCCAGTATATTATGAAGTAAAGTAAACCAGCGTTGCGAGTGTTTGGTCAATTTCACACATTTTCGAATTTTAGCTCGGAGGGGAGGTTCATTTGCGGACCCATGTTCATAAGAAAAAAAAAAGTCTTATTTTGACCTCTAGAATACGCTCCTAAAGTTTAGTGCATCATTTGTCAGATACATCCTATATTGTATTGCATTATAAAAATATGTTTAAATTTTACATTTATATCATTTTCAGTAAAGTTAAATTACAAAATTCTAGATCTTTCTATATAGATAATTTAAATCTACACATACATTTAAAGTATGTATGTTATATAATGTATTTAATTTCTTGGCTTTTTTATATAAAAAATAATTTATAGATAATTTTATAAATAATTTTAACTCTTATCAAGCTATGATCAAATGCGATAAAGAGTGAAATCAGATGCAACTAAAAGATTTTTTATTATTTTACTTTACCCTCAGTGGTTTCTATATTTTTATGTGTGCTATTTTTATTCTAAAATTGAATATTTTCGTACGTATAGCATTCAATCTATAATATCTCCGTACGAAGAATCTTCTTCGTACAAAGAATGACTTTCAAATGCATAGAAAGCAGATTACATTGCCCAATACATTTCAGGATTATCGCGTGAAAATCTTATTAGAAAATTGCGAATTACGAAATTCGCGAGGTTGATATTGTCCGCCAAATAAGATTGCAATTCGCAATCACTACGATCTTCCGAATTGCTTATTAAACGACGTTGTTTTCTCATTTTGAATTTTATTAGAGAATTTAGTTAAGAATCTTTCGCAAAAATGGAATAACTAAAAATAGAACGATTCGTGTATCGTAATCCATGTAAACTGCGATATCATATTATTTTATTAAAATATGTGTAACGTATTTTGAAATTCTTTTCGAAAATCGAGTGCTGTAAAGATGCGATGAAATTATATTAAACATCATTTTGATCCTGTTTATTATGTAACAATGTTCAAGTAGTTTATATATATATATATATATATATATATATATATATATATATATGTTTCTGTGAGACCACAGAATTGCATTGACGTTGTGGCATTGACACTAATTGCTTAATACCTGTTTCAGATACTCCATCGTTTGCGATAACGCGTTTACCTGGTTTTGGAATTCCAATCGTCGAGGGAATGTCTGTCAGCCTGAAATGCGAGGTAGACAGCAATCCAGCCAGCACTCCAATTTGGCAGCGCGGTAAGTTGCAAGTGAAAAAAATTAAAATTAATTAAGAGGCTTTAGTTTTGAGACTCTTAGTTTCGAACACTCTTTGCGAAACAATTTTATATTCAGAAATATAAAATCTTTTTTTAAAGCTATCAATTTTTGAATCGATCATATTGTTTAATGTAGAATAAGAGGAAGTGTGATATTTGCTTTTTTAGTCGAATTCTTTCTTGAATCTTTATTATGTTCAGGTCTCGAGAAACCGTCTATTTTTCAACCAACGATGCAATGAAATTTATTATTCATGCTGTTTTATTTGCAAAGATATTAATTGTATTTTATTCATTTTGAGCAACACGTGTATATATAGTTGGAATCGAATTAAAAGTGTAATATTCATAATTTATCCGCATGTTTCAAGACAAGAACATTTCGAGAAGAAAGTATAATATTAAATTAATATGCATATTAATCGCCTCATTAATATCTTAATTTTAATCACTAATACCACTCAGTTTCTCGTGTGCGAAGTTTTTATGAACTCTCAAAGCTGATAATCATATTACACACATGTATCACGTTAAACTTTTCCATTTGAAGTTCTTCATTCGAATAGCGTGGCGATTAATTTCTCTCGCCAATAACGTAATCCGCATTTTTCACGATCGGTAATTTTTGACGATTTATAAATACGTTCGGTAATGAGATTTTTAACGAGTTATTACCTCTGCAAACAGCGCCATACCCATAAAGCGAGTTTCAACATACCAATTTACGTTGGTTGAATATACGTTTTACTTAAGAAATCTGTCGACTAATATTAAATAGGTTTTCCCTTTTAATAAAATATGAAAATATTTTAATAGCTTTTTTAAACAATTAAAAATCTCACAGCGTCATACGAACTAAATACACTCTAGATATACATAAGAGATTTTTTATTCAATCTCAGGCTTTTTTTTTAATTATCTTAAATTTCAATTTAATAAAATTTACAATTATGCGTTAATTACAAATATCCAAATCTAACTGTTAAAAAATCAGTAACGATTTAAGTAATTTTCCATGAAATATATAACAAAAAAGTTAATTACAGAATCCTTATCAGAAATGAATTACTTTTAATATACACATTTCAAATATTGTATATATTAAAATATATATGTACACACACAAACTTTGATATAATATTTTTTAATCAAGACTATCAATTTTTCATCAGGAAATATTTTACAGTTTAGAAGTGCACGACTTTCGAAATATTATACATGTTGCATATATGGTATATTGAGATTTCGCTGATGAAAAGAATAGTGAATATGAAATAGAAATCACCAAGCGATATATATTGTTTGATAATTACGGGAGTTGTCAGTGGACCATTAAAATTTGAGACAACAATCAACAAACATTAACATGCGTGAGCCCATCGGCTATGTACTATATACTGATTCTATCGAGGTTGAACAGAATTTTGCAAATTGTATAAATTAACTAGACGGAAAAATATTGACTATTACGAATCTCTCTCCACTCGTGAATGTCGCATCGCGCATGGCGAATGTATTCTTTTTACTTTAACAGAAAAAAATTTAGTTTATATTTTAACTAAAAAAAAAAAATTTTTTTTTTTTTTTCGTTTTATCTGAAAATAGTATTTTATTTATTTCTGCAAAACAAAATATCTTAGTAATTTACATCACAATTAAGAAATATTGTGTCTATATACATATTATTTTTTTTAAATAAAGAAGAAATTATCTATAGAATAAATGTGATTTCAAAAATTTTTAACTCAATTTTTTATAAATTATCTTATAAATGTTATTATTTTGCTATTTATATAATAAATATACTTTGTATAGCATTGTTGCTTTTAATATTTACGATTTAAAAAAGACACATTTTTGATGTGCGTATCCTGCGTGTGTATCTGTATATATTTGTAGAGAGTACTATTGTAGACGGCAAGTTGCGAAGCACACGTGCATTATTTCGCAACTCCCCCATTCCCTACAGCTTGGAAACGCGTCACGTTGTAGGTAGACGCGTTAGCGCGGGCACGTGTAACGGCAACGTGAGCATAATTTAATCACTGTAAACAGGCACTTGGACGAGGTAGAATCTGATGCATATGACCCATCTCGGCGTACTAACGACTTCGTAATAACTCTAAAGGAGATGTAACTAATCTGCAACCGCGTGCATCGATGCATTGATGAGCGGTTATAATTAAATTATCGCTTTCTCTTGTGTATATCGGATTTTTCGACAAAACATTCTTACTGAATCATAAAAATGCGGCTTGTACGATGCACGGCGATAGAATTATAACAATGATCGATTCCGTGAAATTTTTATTGTTATTAAAAAATATGATTTCTTCTTATATAAAATAAATATTTAAATCAACTAAAAAGTTGCGAAGAATTGAAACCGAAGGATTAATCGTATAATAAATAATAACAAAAATGAGAATTGGCAAATTATAGTTGAATTATTAGTATGTTATATAATAATTATGGCACACACACACACACACACATATATATATATAATTTACTATATAATTTATTATAATATATAATAATTATTATATAATATATTATTATATTTATCTAATATATATAATTTTATTACATTACACACACAAATAATTTTCAAACGTATAATTATATTATATACAAGTAAAATTCTCTTATTAAATTTTGCAAGTGACATTCTATAAAGTCACAAACTTTCTTTTGTTTTCACACAGAATACTATTGTTACGAACATACGTGTCATCTCTGTGAACGGTTATAATTTTCGCGCAATTAAACCATTGCTAACGATACGTGCTTAGGCATGTCAAACGCATGTCGTCGTTCATAGCACAATGATCTCATCTTTAGTCGGGAAGAAAGGAGAGGATGAGGGAAAGGGAAAACGACGGAACCGAAATTCGGCATTCATGCGATTTCTGTCAACCTTGTCATCTCAACGTCTTTCACTTCCTATCTCTCTCTCTCTTTCCCAGATCTTGGGGATTTTGTCGAGAATCAAACGTAGGTAATGGTATAGCCACATAATCACATTATTACGTGCTGCTACGGGCGCGACAAGTCTATCACGTAGAACGTTGGTAGGAATCGGAACAATGGACAGTCTCGCCTGATCCCTTTTATCCCGACAATTCTCGCCGGCGCGCTTTTATTCGGTTCCGATAGACAGGTGTACGCGCTCGATATTATCCCCGTTTCGATGCGCTACCACCCCGGTTCCGGCCGCGCCTATTTCCGCGTTGTAAATTTCGTGTGGGCATTAAATGGGATTTGCATTATGGCGCCGTGTACGCGAGCAACGTCGAGGAAGCTGTTACGCGGCGCGCGATACCAGAGTAGCATGTTGCCCTTCGTCTAATCTGTTCTATTGGCCGACATCCGTTTACGGAGAAAGAGATAAGGCAATGAGAGAGCGATTACGTACATCAGATACAACGTTGCTTCATTGCGATATTCCACGGGACCAGAAGGAAATTATATAGCCATTAATTAATAACTACGGTAATGACCTATATAGTTTTATTCATCTATGAATAAATAAATAAATTAATAGTGAGTACAATAATATATATGAATTGCATCGATTGTGACGCACGTGACGTTTACGTAATTTTATATTTAAAATGTAAAGCAATTCTGAGATTATCACGATTTGCAGCTCAGTGTATCGACAAACGTATCATAATTAAATTGTATTAAAGTCTGCGAAAAGACGAATTAGAGGGAGTACGCGTATAGATTTATTACCATTTGGCTGTTCTTTGTGGTGGGCAAGCTCGTCGCTTTTACGGCCTAATAAATATTTAAAACTGTCTATAATTCTCCTTTCCCTTGAGCAGCCCCTGCCTGTGAACGTTTCACGGCTTTTAATCTCACCGTTATTTCATGTTTTGAGCTTAATCTGCTTTATCTTCATGGTAGATGTGTTCATTGGCTGAAATAAACGGTATAAATCTGTATCTCATAAAAAGTTATCATTATTGCGCAAAAGAGATAAAATTTTTCTGGAGCTAAAGAAAAATATGATCGACATTATCTGAAAGTTAGCAGTGTATAAAGCGTGAATCGTGAAAGAAGAAAATTATCTTTCTCTTTTTTTTTTAAGAAAAATCTCTGGTAACACACGGATATATATATTATACTCAAATTTTAATAGAAATTAATGGCATAAAATGGAATTGCGTAGGCTAAAAAAACGATTAAAGCAAATAATAATTATATTTCCCTTTATGTTACATATTGATCATGACGTTGGTTGGATGCTTTATTTTACCAAGTTAATGATTTTCATCGTGCAATTTCTTGTTTGATATTTTCAGCAAGTAATAAAGCATTAAGACAGTAAAAGTGTTTAACATGCTCGCTAATTTTATTTTTTTCTAAACACACTTCTTATATAATTTTTAAAGCCAAGTCGTTCGTTTCTGAATACGAAAAAGCGATTGCTGTAAGTGGAATTAAAAATTAAGTTTTAAAGATACAAATTTATTTAAAAAATGATACGATGCATTCTCTTTTTAATTTTACTCGCGAAAAATACAGCAAAAGATACAATATTTCGTTAAAAACGTGCCGGCTACAACCAGATTTCCATTTTCGATTTAGTGCGCAAAAGGTAAAGCTATATTAATTCACATTCATCATTTCGTACGCGTATCGACGCGTAGAATGCAACCTTACATAAAGGACAATGCATCACCGAAATATGATATTTCTCAATACGCATTCAAGGCGCGCGCTCCAAACACGGTATCTTTTACAAAAATTTAAAAATATTCTTTTTAATTGTAAAAAGATTATGGAAAAAATTTTATTGCCATAAAAAATATAATAATCAACAAAATTACAAAAGGAGAGAGCATGTATTTAATATATTTGTACATGACGCACATATTTTAAAGACGACTAGGTTTAGCGATGCGCATTTCGTTGAAAACGTTTTACTATCGTATATGTACGGCGGAAATATGGAAACTCATGAAAATCCAGGACTATAAATTTTGCAACGCGCCGTTGTAGTCATGGTATTAAATTTCGGTCGCGTTACAACCCCCCCCCCCTCCCCTGCGTTGAAGAGATACGACTCTCGATACACATATGTACTAACAAAAATCTGTTTATCCATTAAATTCCGCATATTCCGCATTTTGTTATCGCCGGTTATTAGCATAATTAAATCACGTAAAGTGTCGTATTACGAAACGTTATTGCACGCGAGCTATGGTTAGCAGCCGACTACGATATTTTTATTAAGCGAAATTGAATTCGTTCTACGTTATCGAGTCGTATATCTCCATCCACCATCGCGATTTCTATAAACCTTTTTCGGAATTAAGTATCTCTCTCTTGTCCGATTGCGATTCTGGGACAGGATTTACGGCGTATATATACCGGTCGTTCGTGGATTGGTAACGACGTTGCTTTTTAGCCGGTGCGGCGAATAAAAGCTCACCGCAGCATAATTTCCTTTATTCATCGTCAATCAGCGCGGCTTGAGCTCCCGGGCAGAGGGATGTCGAGGACGGGGTCGGTCGTAACGGAGAGAACGAGAGGGATTTCCGCGCCGAGTTCGCGTCAGGGAGACCACTTTCTTGATTAGACCGTAGCGTTTAAGCGGGTGAACCCATTACATTCGTTAAACGTGCTAGCTACGCCGACGAACTTTTCGCCTAGGTGCGTCTCTCCATCCAATGCCACCGATTCGCGCCTTGTGTGCGTACGTATATGTATCGCGCTTCGCTAATCAGCCACGCTTTTGCCATGCACTTTTCTCAAGTGAAAATCGTAATCGCACAATTTCTTGTTATAAATGAATCGGGCGTCGATAAATATTTAAGTCGCGAAACAGCGTTGCTCTTTGATTTTACGCTGGGAAACGGATGATTTTTCCAAGTGTGTCATTTTTATTATGTTTTATAATTTCTACGGCTTATAATTTTTATGGCTTATCATTTCGACCGACATTTCGTGCAAAAATAATCGAAAGTAAATTAAAATAAATAGCTCTGTTTCTTTTATATTGTATTTAAATGTGATTAATACTATTCTTTCCATTCAACAGACTTTGCACCGTTATAATCAATAGAAAGAATCAACTTTTCTAATGGTTTTTATAAGATTAGTGTTGCACGCGCGCCGAGCGTTTTCTCGAAAAAGCAGCTCGAGTTTAACGTGGCCGATTAAATCGCTTTTCAATCAACTTTTTTAATCCGCCCTTCCATGTCTGTATTCTGCTCGTTAAGAAACATCTTTTTAATCGTTTTTATTTAGTCTGATCCACGTATTTACGCAAGATTGCTCTTTCGATCAACTTTATACGATGAAAAAAAAATTACAATTTCTCTTGAATTAATCAAAAAAGCACGTACAGACAATAAAACGAGAAATTCGTTGACGACGCAGCTCGTTGCCGTTATGATGAAGTATCGGGCTCACTGACGTAAATCACAATCGCGAATAACAATTTCGAGTTTCGATAGTCTTACTCATAGCGCTTCATTCACATCTCGAATGAATCACGATCGTCTTCCCCTCTGTGTCCTTTGAGTTATTTATTGTCCGTTAAAACTTCAAGCAAAACTGTACTTGCCTTGACGCGCCAAAGTCGTACGAGAGAAATATCTAGAAAGTAAAGTGTATATTTCTACATTATTTGATTTGATTCGAGTAGAATCGAAAGACGTATAAAAATGATTACTCTGAAAAGAGAGATATAAAGATTTATAGACTCGATGTTATTGTGTTTTATTTTTGTCTTTAAATAATCATATATATGTCTGTGTATGTATACATACAATATAATATTATTTATTTAAATTCTATAATATTATAATATTGAGGAAAGCATATTAACATAAATTTTCGTTATATATATATATATTTATCATCGCGGAAAGTTTTGTGTTAATATAATTTTACATTATATAATTAAGAAAAAAAATGCTAAAATATTAAATATTAAATGAAGAATATGAAATTACTCTGTCATAATTGGCACATTTACATTGCAGAATAAATTAAATGAAATGTATCACTTTTGTTTCTGAACATTAATAAAAGCAACTACATTATTAATCCAGAATCTGAAAATTCGGGAAATTGGACTTTGTGTAGTTTCGTTTATCTCGTTATTGAGTTACACAAAATGCTGAGAACAGCTGCAGCCGTCACTTTTCGCTGCGATCAACCGCGTACGAGTGATAAGAACTATGATGGACGACCTGTTATTACCAAACGTCAGAAGGCACTGCGATTTCTACAAGAATTATTGCCAAATACTGCTTTAAAGTAACGATTTGGCTGTATGTTTGACATACTGTGACTTTTTGTATCATGGAGTCTCTTATTTTTTTTATATCGCGATGGGATAATTAGGCACTCGGTGTGCGTGGAAGTTTCTTACGCGTTTCTTTTTTTTTATATAACTTCATACATGAGAAATAAATTTTCAATAAGTTCATCAAGAACTTTGTTCGCAATGCTGCAACTTTCTATAGTATTTCTTTTAGTCATGCGTGCATACAAATCTTATTCTTCGTATTTAATCAAGATAAAATTAAAACTTTTGAACTCGCATATTATACTCGTAATTTATACACGTGCATATTATATACGTAATTATTTGCGTATAAGTACAATTTGCATAACGTGGTCTCTAAAATATATAAAAATATTTTTAATGTATAACGATATACTCTTGCTGTTGATTTCACGTTGGGTTTATGATATTAATTATTTATTTAATTTAATAATTTCTGCGAATTATAATCTCTTAATTAAATTTCCATACAGACCGTTTGCGCGACTATAATATTTCAGCAGTGAGTATCTCTGATATATGTCGTTTGATGCGTATTGCTCCAATCTTGCTCTAGAAAGCTTATACTTCCAGCCTGTATCAATATTTGTACCGCGGGCGGGAAAATCGCAGTTTTTTATACGATGTACCACGGATTGGTGAAATAATTATTTTTGTGCACGGGCTACGAAATAACTAGATTTATTAAAGTCGTCTCTGTCTTCGTATTACGCGCGGGCAGACTGTATAATTAATCGACAGCTACACCGGCACACAGAACGTGACAGAAAAATCGACGTCCCGTCGTCGTGACGGATGACGCCGCGCGGCTGCGACGGGAGAAACGGTTATATATGCGAGAGTTATTCTATTAAATATTCAATTATTTCTGCCTTCCACTCTTCTGACGTCTGGAATTCGCTCGACGCGACGGCGCGCACCGCCGGGGCCAAGCTTAATCCCTATTCATAGACTCAATCGAGTGATTTCGAATAAATCCTTCCGGCGTTCCGCGAGATCCGCTGCAATTAAAATACTTTAATATCCTTTGGAGCACGTACCCGCTCCGGGCAATGCCTTCGCCGTTCGCAAACCTTTCCCTTCCCAAACTCACCGCTGCTCATTCCCAATTTCTTTTTGGTACGCTTGCTCTTATTAAACGTCCCAATCCGCATACCTCCAGAAAGCACGTTCGCATCTTCTTCAAAGCGTCCTTTGTAGAAAGAGAGGGCAAATTCGGACTCTCCCGATTCTCCGCATCGTATAACGAATAATCGGACGTAAATTTACAACATCGTTTCACAAAAGCCGCGGGTTACTTTGAGACAAACGATTGAATTTAAATAATTAAGCTAGAATTAACAATAAGTCGGCTGGGATTCTCGAACGCGTAATTCGAATGATTATTCAACAATCGGTGTATATTCCGGGCATCCTGTATGTGTGTAACGTGTGTCGGGTGGTAAATTTCAAACAAAGATCAAAGTAAGAACGCGAAAATAATATATCGTAGTTCTGTCGGGCGATCTATCACACCGATACGTTGCACGCAGAGAAGAAATTCTGCGAGAAGAAACGAGTGCGTCAGCTGTGTGAAATCGCTTGAGGGGAAGTCGATCTTTATACGATCATGTTTATTCGGAGGTGGTGTGCAACGCGAGGGGTCCCAAGATTTTTGCGATATATGCAGAAAACTTTGCGAATGCTGTTATACATTCGTAACTTTATGAATTTTTAATAGCATATTTTAATCTTTCCAAATAAATGCAGAAAATGATTTTGAAAGATCCCGGACATGAATAAATCGATAAAAGCACAGTAATATGCGAAACAAAACGCAGATCCATAACGAAAATCTTTCTTTATTTACAATTTTAGTAGAAAATTATTCGCATTGCGCATAGCGTTCATCTCAATCTACTTTGAGTCGGTTTCGTTTATTTTTTAGCCAAATTGGTCGAATTCCAGGCGGCCTTACCGGGAATGTTCTGCTTTTTGGACCAAGTCACGGCTCGGGTTTATTTCATGCGAAACGGTACGACATTTCGGTGAGTTCGCCGGAGCACCACTATAGATTGCCGTTAATACAATCGAGCGTACGCTTTGGCAGCGTGCGTGGAGGCGAGCGGCCTCTTTAGTAAAATAACCCACCGCTACATCCTCTCTCGTGATTATGGCCGGCCCATATAAAAGTTTCAACACAAAACTCCGTATCTGGCCGCGATACGTGCCTCTCTTTCGGCTACAGTTCTTTCCTGGATATCTTTCCCCGCATCCGCTCTTTCTCTATGTAACCTTTCACGAGCGTATCTTCCGACTACACTCCTCCTTTGTTCCCCGGGCCAAGGTAGTTCCACATTCGCGAGAGTATACTTTCAACTAGCGAATCCGACAGCTGCGTCGAATCCTTGGCTTCGTTGCAACGAGAGCGAGGACGAAGGATGGGCGGAGGGATGATGATACAATGCCGAAATAGCGGGGGAAGAAATGGGCTACGGCTGGATGAAAGTTTAGCGGCGAAAGAAAGGGCAGCGAAATTTCTATCGATACTCTCGGCCTTCTGGGAACCACTTCCGTACTTAAGAATAAGTCGAACAAATGTCCTCTCAAGTGTTTCTTTCCGCCCTTATTGTTCCTTTCCAGTTCGATCATTTTCATTTCGAAATTCAGCGACCACATGGCGCTTAATCAGCAATAAATTTTTAATCCCGTCCCGCGTCACACTCTAGACTGACATATTGCGTAATTATCTTAATTATTTTATGAATTCAAATGAGTGATTTGCCGATTTGTCTCTCTTTTAGTTTGAAGCGTTGAGAATAAGCAGACAATTTTAGTCGTTGCAATTTTAATTTTGCCAAAGTGGCTTTAATTGCGAAAAGGATACGTTTTATAATTGGCATAATTAGATTACTCGATGGGGTAAATGACATTATATTATAAAAGCGTCACGATTCAGGAATAATTTAAGGAAGACAGAATCGCATTAAAATTTTCGCGATATATAATTTTTTTTTTTTTTAATAACTTCTTATGTAATCATCATTGTGTCTGCGTACTAAGATAATCGGTTACCGTCAGTAAGACACCGTATATATTGTGTACATTCTGTCAAAAACGATGTATGTTTATATTATATATTACATGTACATATGTCAACATCATTATACACAGGAAACAAATAGGTTTGTGTACAAATTCAATCTCGTCACGCAAATAAGTATTTATATTGGATCAAAATGAAATGATAAATACTTAAAAATTTTTATTTTTTTCTTTTCTTTTCCGGATAATAATCAATTTCGAGCTATTAATTATCGAATTATGTGCGCAGCAGCACTATGAAAAATGTCGCGAAATCAGTTACACAGAGAGGAGCCGACTCGCTTGGCTGACGCTAACTGTGCGACGACGTTAACGTAAATCCGCGGACCGTGCGTGCTGTTTCCAGCGCGTTAATTCGTATATCCACCAGCTTTCCGCTTGTGTTTCAGACAATGGACCACCCCCCGTAGAGCAGAGCGATGACGGATGGTTGAACTTCACAAAAATCACTCGGGGCGAGAGCGGCTGGTACAAGTGCTACACACGGCATATGCTCGGCATTTTCACCAGCATCGGATATTTTCTCAATGTTCGCTGTGAGTAAATCGTTGTCACGCCACTTTGTCGCTTTTAATAAAGATAGATAGGATTTCTTGTGCATTTGAGCGGGAACACATCTCGAGCTAATAAATGCATTTGGTCTGATAAAAGGAAGGGAAGATATATGCGAAAAGATTTCAAAGAAATATTTGGTTTGCTAAATCAAGATTTCTACGATATTTATGCCTATTGGTATTAATTTATTTAGTCACATGATCGATATTATCTTTGTTATTAACACAAAGATTTTATCACAGTCGCTATATAAGAAATAAGTAGGCAACAAGATATAAAATAATTTAATTGAAAATAGATGTAAAATGTTATCGCATGTGTGTTGAATATTAGTAAATATGTATATTTTTTTATTCGTTTTATTTATTGTGCTTTATAAACCAGTTTGGAAAATAACATATATTTCTTTGCAAAATTAAGGTTATTAGAAATATATTTATTTATTTATTTTTTTTTTTTTTTTTCAGAAATTTATCTATATATCAGATATTGTTATGAGACATAGATTTCTTTCTTAAGATAAATATTTCCATAAATTAAGCAGTTTATAAATTAAAATAGTATTAATAATATAAAGTATTATATTGGATTAAAATATTAGTAATTTAGAATAATACCACACAGCGCTAAAAATATAATATAAAATAATAATAGCAGACGATGAAAGATAATTACATCACAATTACATTTTTTGACTGATGTATTGTCTACCCCCTGCGCATTTGATATAGCACTCGAAGAGGCATTCTCCTTGATTCGGAATGCGAAGGGGGTCGTCGCTGCAGCCAATAACCGGATACCACAGTCATTTGTCAGGAGCGGAAACCGCCGAGCCAACCGGAAATTATCCGTGCCCCGTCGTGAAAATTTGCAAATTTCCTACCTAGTCCCATTCCTTCCATCTTGTCATTATAACCAGAGGGCGATGCGCTCCCTGCATTTCAAACTCGCGGTCCTCGTCCCTCTTCTCCCGTTCTCTTGTCCTTCCTCTAACCCCCTATCCTTCTCTCTCTCTCTCTCTCTCTCTCTCTCTATCTCTATCTCTATCTCGCTCGCTCTTGCCTGCTCCTTCGACCGACGATGCTGGATACGAATTTCCGAGCACCTAATCTCTACGCAATTTAGATAGCTCGAGAGCACCTATAAACCAACCATCCTCCTTCGTGGGAATTATCGATTACACTGCTACTATGTCCTGTTCGAATCTCCTCCTGGATTACTTATCCGCCGGATAACGTCACGGCGGGTTTAAACCGACGCGCTAATTTTGCCGGCTTGTAGACAGTCTACAGATAGAACGTAGTTTAAAGGGACACCTTAACAGGGCCGGAAATCAACATTATCAGCACGCGAATAGATTTTTCTCATGTCTTTATCAAGATAAACAACGCGAACATATTTTTCATAAACTATTAAAATTAAATGCTCGATAATAATTAAATATGCATATATATATATATATATATATATATATAAAAATTCATGTAATCTTGGAAGAAATTATCGTATATTAAACTGTCTCTATCCGACAGTTACTTTGTAATTTTAAACACAAATTATCTCTCTTATAATGTTCAAACGTTGGATTCAATAAAGCATCTTAGATGCGCATAATTTAATTAGCAGGAACACGAAAGGCATATCGAAGTAATTAGAGATAACGCGATCACAGACGGACGAGTGTATGAGATTCTTAATCGCATTAGCGCACGCGAATCGCATTAAGATTTAGAACGATCACAAGCCGTTGCCGCAGAAGAGGGAACGGATATATCAAATTTGGAGATAACGAGAATGGTCGAAATTACCGGTTTGATTATCGGGCTTTCCTTTCTCTTTCCCATGTTTGTTGAAACGCCGCAGTAGAGATGTTTGCTGTAAAATTCCGAACAAACTACAAGACAAACGAAGTATAGTCGGGAATCGAGCGAGCGTAAGAGAGGAAGTAAAAGCCTCCTACGAATCCGCACCACTTTGATTCCTTTGTTTTGCTATAGGATGAACCAGAGGATCAGCTTGCTAACTCAAAGGACTGCTACCCGTCCCCTGCTTCTTTCTCTTTCTCAGCCGAATTCCATCGTAGCAGTCCAGCTCTAATTCTCGAACAGAGACACGATCCTCGCACACACCCTCATCCACCCTTTCGTCCTTCTTCTCCTCTCTGTAACTGTGGACATAGCGCTAGCTGGAGAGCAAACTATCGTAGCCGTATCATTCCATAGATGGGAAAGGATGGCGAAGGTGAGGGGAGGTAGAAGTTGAACAGTACGTAGCGTAATGTCGCGGTGGAAAAGATTTTGTCGAGTCCGGCACGTAAGAGTGGAGATTCTGTTTCAACTTTATCCCCCGTACGTGCCGCTGATTTCTGATACCAAAGTAATTCTTTGATATCGATGACGATGAAGGGACGATAATCAATAATTCGAAATAAAAGTGAATTTATAACTCCGGAAATCTTTAAATGCATTATAGCTTGTAAAAATTATGCAATACGTGATACATTTCAAATAGCATTTTCTTTAAAAAAATTATATTTGTACAATTGCAAAATATTGAAAAAGATGTACTTAACAATAAAAAATGTACGAATAATATATTAAATTTTTAAATGCAAACATGTATAGATTAGAATTTTATTTTAAAGGGTTATGATTTTTTTATTATCGAATCACATATTTCATCATGTTATTTTTCTATATTTTACAAAATACAGAAAGATAATCCGTAAATTAAAAGAAAGATTTAAAAGCACCAGATGAGCGCTATGTCTTCATTACGAATTATTCAATTTTGCTTATTAGCGTATACGAGAATGGCGGCACGTTTAAGTTCGACTATCGAGTTTATCGCGCGTCGAGAGATTTAAATTAATGGCATTTAGATGATCCAGATATGGAGACCGAGGCGGAGGCGCTGAACGGCGAGGCGACCGATTCCCGAAGAATGGAAGTGCAGATCGGCGGCGCGGTGACCCTCGAGTGCAACGGCGGTTGTTGGGGCTATGGACAGGGAATGGATCCGGTAGGTGGACCCGGACCTCTCGCCCTAAGCCGAGTGGTGTACCAGGAGGCTGGAGAATATCGATGCGTCGCGCCCGATCGGAAAATGCAGGACACGTGGCGGGCTCAGTTACCTTACCACATCAAGATTACCGGTGAGTCCGATAAAATCATTATCGAAGTAGAATGTCATTGGTTAGTAGACGTTTCCCTCCATACTTTCTCTCGCGTATATCGCATCCCCGTGTTCGTGAAGAAGAATTTTTCCGTTCGTGGATGTGAGCTAAATGGCAGAAATTATCCGAGACTCGATTACATGAGTTGCGCACGTCCACGAGTTACAAATTGTATTGCGATTCACGTGACATCGGTAATGCGCGAGATATATTGTTGCCGCGATTGGTATCTGATGAACATTGTGCAGTGCGTCGCATTGTGTTTGGCCGCATTGTAGGTAGGTTGCGGCTAACTATCTTGTGCACACTATCTGGTTCTAAATTTAATTATAACAGCCGGCATTGCATTAACCGTGTTACGGTGGTAACACATTAATTATCGGCTTAAACTTTTGACGACCTGCTGAGGAATATGGCAGAATGTCGTGCGGAGTTAACGCATTCCCTTAATCTATTTAATGTAGTTACGTTTTGTTAAAATAAATAAACTAGAGCTATGCTCAAATAGTATAATTCGTATATTTACGTTTCATGTGCATATAAAGTTATAGCGTGCGCACGTGATTCAGCGAGTCAAATAAAATATTCCATTATGAAACGGGCAAGTCAAATGAAGATAGTGTATTTAACGAGACTATCTGGATTAATTAAAGAACATTACAAGAAAATGAACAGAAAGCAAATGTATAAATAATTTCATTATGCGATCATGGTCAATCGTTATTAAATCGTAGTCCAGCTAAATTAATTGTAATAGAAAAGCTGTGTTAACGGCAACCTTTTATTTTAAATAATGAAAGACAAATTTGTTTCTGCTACGCAGACATCAAGGTTCGAATAAGATAATAATCTATATGCATTTCTTCGCTTATAAAAATTCAGCTCTTTTCGAATAAAAGTTTTTTGAAAAAATAACGCTAAATGCGTGAGATGACATTACAAATTCATCTTTATTTTAGTCATACAATACACGCCACATTTTAATCACAAAATTTCTGTAGGAATATGGAAAAAAAAAATTTTTAATTTGTTACATTAATTCATTCTCCCAGATAAATACCGTTACCGCCAACATTATATCGTGATTATGATAATATTTTTTAATGGATATATGACCGAATAATAACCATTGTAATGTTTTAATGTTACCGCGTGAAGCTATACGGCTAACGATTACGTAAAAGTTACGCACCATGTGTAAAGTAATTAAATACTTTTTCACCGTCACATTGCGGCCGGAAAGAATTAATTAAACGACGAGGATATGAAGCATTTTCATTCGTTATTAAAGTTTTAGTAATTTATTAAATATGCTGAATGCTTTTGATCGGGAAATTATATAATACTACGCTTTAGCTTAAAGTCCCCGAATACGATTTTGAATCTGTGCGTTCTTACTTGGCGAAAATCTCGAGAGACCAAAGCGAAAGCGGACGCTGGTAAAAGTTGACGATACATAGGTAGGTAGATATTCCGGTACAGTATAGCTTTTGGTCGCTTAGATGCCCACGTAGCATACTCTTCGGAGATAGTGGTCAACAGAACGTGACGTCGTATAAGAGAGCAGAATATCAGCCGCGGTTGAACCAGACTAAATTGGGTTTGAACGCTTCAATGGTCGTAGAATTACGTATAAAGTGTTTTACTCTCGCAAAATTAATCGATATTATTGAAACATGATGGTTGCGTAATATATATAAGCAGGCTTTAATTAAAAATAAATAAAAATACTCTTTAATATTGACGATATAGAAATTAACTTATTTCTCGGATCAATTTCTATTTCTTAATAATAGAGTTCGATATTTATTGTTTTGCATTTTTGGAATTAATTTATTAAATGATCGATAAAATGTATGTGTATGTATTTGTGTGCGAATGCGTTAACAGTGACTTTCTTGTCGATTGCTATTTCAAAATTATATCGCGACTTTGAAACTCACATTATAATTAAAAAAAAAAAAAAAAAAAAAAAACGCACCTTTATGATGCGAAATGGGAAGTTGCCATCTCGTAAAGTAGTCTGATATTAATCTAGAACGCTCTATCGAAACGATCTTTCTTCTTTCTTTCGGTAAGATACCGATTGAAGTATAGAATCGAAGATCACAGTTCAGGCTATGTATAGGAAATCGAAGAACACACCGTCGACTTGCGGTTTTATTCCCGCGGAATCCCTCTTATTTGTCTTCGATTCCTCGGTTGGCAACGGCAAAAGGGAATTTTTCCTTTGCCCGAAATCGTCAATTGTCGTAACTCGGTGGCGATGGAACGGATCATTCGCGACGAGTAGCGTGGATGAAAACGACGCGAGGGATCACGAGCGCGAGGGAAACCGAGGGTAGGAAAGAGGGCGCGGAGGAAAGTTTGCGAACACTTAACTTTTCTATTCCTCCTCTGGGATCTTGTCCTCGGAAAACAGTTCTCGGACTTGCCTGCCTTCCCTTGCTCATACCCAGGCTTACAATGAGAGCGCGCATCGATCAGCATGAAGGATGCGCTCGAAACACGTAGCAGCGCGCCACGGTATCTCATTTCGTTTAGCTTTTAACGAGTTTATGTGGCTCCCGGATGGCTCGTAATTTTAACCCGGATTTTTGCTAAAAACTTGGATCGCAAGTGTAAATGAACTTCCTGTTAATTACTTGCCAAGACTGAGATTAAAATACACGATTATTGGTGATGATATTTGATTGTAAACTGTTTATATTTGAAAATCTAGCTCTAAATATAGAATTAAAAAGTACATGTGACTAAGGATACGTTGAGACAGTAAACACGATAGATACAAATAATAAAGAAATCGAGCAACTTTTGATAAAAAAAATAAAATTAGATCCCGAAGAATTTTTTAATCTTACGTAAATTCAGTTCTTTTGTAATAAATGAAGACGGCGCATATCTAAAGATTTGTCAATCTCAATAAATATAATTAAAACTGATTCGATCATAGCAAAGAATCGATAATTTTATTAATTATCGAAGAAATTTTAACAAAAAATTTTTACTTACTCGTTCAATAGACATTTCTACGAATTCGTCAATAATTTCTTCATCTCGAGTTTCATTATCGTTGCAAGTGGTTCTTGCTCGAGATTTGGCACGTACATTCGCTCGATAAGGAATCACGGTCGCTTCGATGAATCTTGACGACAAAAAGACACTCGTCCATTGAAATACGACGATGTTATACGTTCGCGATTGCGAGAAACTTTGAGACAGTTTCGTCTCTTCTTTTCGACCGCGGATACGATCATAGGAATATAGTACATATGCTCAGTTATTTTTCCTTGCTCTATTATTTACTATGATAGATGCAGAACGTTCTCTCTCTCTCTCTATCCACTTCCTTCCTTCTACCACCATTCAGCTCGAGAAGCAATCGCTGGAGCAATCCCGACTTCTTATTGATTGCGGCTCGGGGAACTCGTGCGTATGAGGCGCTCAGACTTCGGTCGAACGTACGCTATCCCGACGAACGCTCTCTACGTCGTTTCCATGGAAATGAAAAGACACAGAAGGCACACCGAAATTATTTCGCCGTCGTCGATCGTTGTCCCGTATGCCGGCCATAATTTTTCTACCTCACTTTATCACTCGGCATAAAACACACACACGCACACACACATACACACATATCCGCGCGCACGCAAACACCTCTCTCGGGGGTCGTGCATCGCGCGGGATATAAGTTTTCGCTCGTGCCCGACTCGTCCAATATCAAAATATTTCGCCGAGATCTTAATGTATTTCTCTAGCTTGTCGATTCTCTTTCCCGGCTTCGCGCTTCCCCGATTCCTCCATAATTTATACGACTCTGTCCGTCGCGTTTCTGAGAAACGTTGCCGACAAATTCTCTAACGTTTTTGCGTAGAATAGAAAATCAGGAACTTTTCAACGGAGAGTGTGATCAATTTGTCAATTATAATAACGAGATTTGCCAATTTGATTAAAGATACTTTGTTCTTTCAGACACACATGTACGTCGATAAAATTACATTCTATAAAATCATATGATTAGATAGATATTATATCATTATTTATATATTCTTTATTTTTTGTGTCCAAAATATTAAGAAACCATTTAATATTATTCATACCAAAAGAATCGATATATTAATTCTAATTCTTAAATTGATATATCAAAACGATAATTGTACAGAGATCTTTTGTTTTTTTCGCATATGTCTCCGAATTTAACGAATGTGTAGTGATACGAGAGGAGTGTGGAGGTGAAAATGTTTGTATCATGCAACTTCAAAGCAACCATCTACCGAATTTATTATGAAAGTGCCGTGTACATGCGGTTTGTATGATATTCGAGTTGTAGAATACGCGGCATGTTTGCAATATTTCTCAACCGGTACTTAAACGTTTGAAACCGCGACACGCATACGCTTATTGCAAATGCCTGCAATATTTGATATTAATATTTTCAATATATGTTTTGTAAGAAGTGGGTGAATAAGAAAAGATTATTTGAAATTTATTTTGCAAAGAATAACAAGAAAATTTAACTTGAATTTTTTTTTTAAACTTGCACATAATTATAAATATCTTATTTTAATAAATTACTTTTTTTTAAACATTTATCTTTCTTGAGGCAAATATATTTTTTTTGCAATAAATAATTACATAATTATCCTTCTCTGTTCTTAGTAGAGAAAAATAAAGCAGTCTTTTATAACTTTTATTGTCAAGGCCTTCGGCCTAGAACTTTGATCAATGGATTTTATTAAGCTTGCTTGGAGACAATGATGTTGAATTTTATGAAACTTACTCGGAAACAATAACTTGGGATAATAAGAGTTAATTGAAATGCAGCAAAAACTTTTTTATTTTCCGCTGTACATTTTCAAAGCGGATCTGTAAGCTAAAAATTCTTTTCACCAACAATGGATTTATTTATGAATGAGGAACGTTTATATATTTGTATTGTCTAGGTATTTAGTATTCGTTAAATTATTTATCTCTTCTATCTTTATATGAGGGATCCTTATTACAAAATCGATATATATTAGATATGCATTTTGAAAATTTAATGTATTAAATTTTTTTTTTCTCTTTGAATGATTATTTCTCCATATCGCTATCTCATCTATATTTATAAATAACATGTAATAAAATAATCGGCAAAGTAGTTAAGCATTCAACTCATAACGTATTAGTTTCATTAATGTAGAGATATATTTCGCTAAAACACGTTCTTCTACTCTGTAATTTAAAGTTTTTGAATCTGTCGTTCAGCTTATCTTTTTGATCTTCGCTACTTTGTTAAACGTTCGTTAAATCTTTACGCCTTCGCAAACTAACATATTTTTTTTATTCAACTGAATTGTAAAGAGATGAGTTTAAAATAGCGATGATCGAGAACTTATATAATATAACTTTTGTATATTCTCGTTAAATTGCATTATCTCTCTCTCTCTCTCTCTCTCTCTCTCTCTCTCTCTCTCTCTCTCTCTCTCTCTCTCTCTCTCTCTCTCCAAGTTTGCTCTGACTGAATACCACATATAGCATCCCGTTGTGGAAAATTCAAGCTTCATTAACAAACTAAACGATGTTGTTTGAATAATGTATAACCGAGGATAAATATTTTATAACTCGGACAAGTTTCTGATGAAAGCAAACAATTCTCATACAAAATAAAATACAAGCAACCGAGCCTGATTCTTGATAATTGAGCAACTAATGTTCAAAAGTTATCGCGCTTATTAAAAGTCTCATTTTTTAAATTTTAAATTTTGTTTTTTTACCACGTAATTTACGCTCAACGTTTCCTAACTCTATTTACTCGATTCTTGAGGCCTGAAAAGCTCTTGCAATCTTAATTGCTGTCGGTTAAGGTACTAGAGAACCGGTTTTCGTAGGAAAACGTGATTATATCGTTGCGAGATATAACGAAAATTATAGTAATTATCATACTTGTCAGCCTCTCCTCTTCGACAAGTTTTCGATGCTTATGAGATGCTTACGATGCTTTAATTAGAGTTATCCACGAAAGTACTCGATAAATTTTGCATTACTTTACTCGTTGTCGCGTTGGAAAACTTTTGTTGATCCATAAAACATTCGCCGGAATTGAGTATATTTTGAATAGATCAACACAACTTTCCGTTGGCGGCGCAAATGACTGCCTCTTCGTCTCCGAGACCAGGCTCTCCAAGAGCTCTTTCCACGGTTAACCGCGGGAGAGTTAATTTCATCGTATCCCATGCACAACGAGACCCTTCGCCAAACTGATAGGGATCTGGCGGCGGCTGCTGGATTGTACTTCGTACCAACGCGCGACTGCATATTTGCATGCCTGATAAAAGGAACGAGCGTTCGGATCGCCAAGTCATTTGCGGGAAGTGCGCGTAAGGGTTTTACGGAACAAAGACTTGATTATGCGATCAAAGCAACATGGAAGAAAAAATGAGACGCCTCGGGCAGAAACCAGTTTCATTACGGCCGCGATGTTCTGAATTTTTTAAAGCGGAACCCCCTTTCCCCTCTACGGATTGCACAGATAGCTACTTCTCTAAAAGATCTAGCCAGCTTCAAAACGATCTCGCGCGGAAATTAAGTTTTTTTATTATCCGACAGAGAGAGAGAGAGAGAGAGAGAGAGACGCATCGTACTTTGTACTAACGAGCGCGCCGAATTTCGCGGTTCCTTAACGATTAATTACGCGTCGGGAGGAAACGGAGGAAACAAAAATCAATCTCGTATAAAGTTAAGACGAACGTATTAATGTACATATTATTCATCGTTTTTAATCTCTTACACATTGTCGAGAAGTTTCGAAAAGATTACGGTTTTCTGTAATTAAAAGTAAACTCGACATAATTTCAAAATTCAAAATCTAGAAAATTATTTCGTGTTTTATGTAATCAAAGATATACGACGGAATTATATATATCACTGTAACGCAAATTTTTCTCTTAAAAAGAGGATATCGATAGGATATATTTATATAAATTGTATATTCATATATTATTATTGAATATATATCATACTTTTTATATATAAATTTTTTATAAAATTAATTTATTTTTTCTATCACGGAATTTTGATTAACATGCTCTAATTTCATTTTTATAATTTTTTTTTTTTTTAATAATCAATATATATACAATTATTACATTACTGATGAGAGAATATTACAAAAACAATAATTATTTTGAACGAAAATAGTTTATCTTTACGTGAATTGCTAGTACCTGATACAGAGAACATGGTCGATTAGATTTAAATTCACATTGCTATGATCGTCGTTATTCAAGCGACATTCGAGCGATGGGAAATAACGACCCGAGAGGCGCACCCACACTGCGTATCGGGTTCAACGCGAATAGAGAAGGGTTGGGATGCACGTAGCAAAACGTAACCCCGAAAACGATGGTGTACATGGGTCCCCCGAGGGAACTGTGCAGCATTCAAACGAATCGAACGACACACAATCGCAACCCCAGAACGTGAAAGCGCCTGACCGCAGCTGTAAAAATCCTGCGTTATCGATAAAAATTGTCTTCTAACGAAGCCAAACCCCAAAAACACGAATGAGCTCTCGGACACCCGTGAAAATTCTTTTTTTGCTTGTATAAAGCTCGTCTCCGCTTGCACCATTTTAAAACAAACGTTATTTCAACGAAATGTTTGAATTTCACTTTTTTTTTCCGTCTTTTTTAATGGAAATATCAATGCCTATAATTTATTTAATGAGCACGGGGAATGTCAAAAACATGAAATGAAAGAAATATTTTAATTTTTTTATTTGAATATGTTTTTGAAACGTTTCTTTTTTAATTCTCATTATGTATACAGAATTAATTCTTTTATATATATATATTACAGAAGAGCGATTATATGTATAGATGGGGAACACATTTCTCTGGTGGAAACTAACATAGGTATTAGGATTTACGATTAACCGCAATTTACCTTGTAAATATTGTGCCCATAAATAGCTATAGAATGATTTTGCGAATAAGAAAAGTTTACGTGTACAGCTAGAATTATTTTAATATATCAATTAGATTTACCTCTAAGTTTTAAAGCTGGAAAAGCATATGATTTTAAGTGAAAAATTGCAATTGTTAATCTTCAATACGTCATAATTCATTACTTGACTTGCATTTTACCAAAGAATTTATAATAATCGATTATGAAATTATTTGCGTATTTTTTAAATATTTTCAATATATACAGTAATATGGGGGAATACAAAATTATTTATCTCTGTATTTCAAGTCAATAAATATTTCCTGCGTATATATATTCGATCAAATGTATGCAATATAGCTCGTTTTTCTCCGGTTGCATTACATTTATGCATTTTATAGATGCTTGGATTTTTATGTTTTTCCCGCGTTACTCTTTTTAGTTCTCTAAACCTAGCAATGCGTGTGTTTTATAAGATACATCTTCATATTCATAGCGTTCTCTGTTTTACAGTTTTTGTAATTAGATGTATTTTGTTCTATTTCCAAATTTTTGAAAAAATACAATAGATATTATATCTATATATGTATATTCTACTTGTAATTTTCTATTTTTATTCTTGATAAACGGCATATTTTTTTATTTTCTAATTTATTACATCGATAAAGAGAAATATAAAATTTTGAAAGTTTTCTTCGTATTAATCTTTATATTCCTTTTATATTCTTCTATATATTTAATTCTTTTATTTATTTAATTCTATTTATTTAATCTCTATTTATTTATTTCTTCAAATTATAGAAGTTAATGGAACTTTGATTGAGTACTTTTTGAGAAAAAGATGATTGGATAAGATAACTAACACTTTCCGTTGTCACAGTATTATACGCATATACACGCGTACGTTTGCTCAACGATCGAGATGATGAACGACGTAACTGCGTTATTTTTACACTGCTACTTTATTGCGGATGCATTACGATACTGCTATATAAAGCGAAAAATCCTTTCTTGATATTATGTATGATACTTCAGTTACGCTCTTTATGCAGATAAGTGCTTTTAAATCACACGAGGAACTGAGAATACCATCTTTACATAGGCGGTTGACATGCTTTTTAGTAAAACTTGCGATGTAGCAAATTTTGATGTTTTGAGTATGAGAAATATTTTTTTTATAAGTATATATTTTAATGAGATATTAATAAATGAAGCATTTTTACGAAAATAATTCCTTAATCTTGAAATTATGATTCAGTATTTTTATTTATATTAATAAAATAACGCGTGATAATTTAATTTTATTTTATTAATAAAACTATTATAATAGTTTTATTAATAACATAAAAATGTAACGGATTATACCTAGAGCTCATGTAGAATGGAAAATACAAAATGATATAAGTTTCAAGAGAACATTTTTCATACTTTTCATATACTTTCTTTGTAACACGCAAATAAACTTCATTGTACTTACTCTCAAGAATATCTCTTACAGTTTTGCTGTAAATGTGTTTTGCATTCCCATGTTTATAAAAATGCGTAACACGTTTTTCTCTGTTATATATAATATTGAATATGTTATTTTTAAATACAATACTTTAAACAAAATAAGATCGTTATTTTTAAAGATTTCACATTTTTCCACGAAATCCGAAGATGTAATATCGATAATAGAAGAGCAGCATCTTTCTATCCAATCATTTCGTAATAGTCAATCATGTTGCGTGATGTGATTTCTAATTTCATCAGATTCCCCGACGCACAAAGTCCGTAGAATATGGCGTGTGTTGATCGGACTCATGAAATATCCCTAAAACAAATTATTTGTTATTATCGGTGATACATGGGAATATAACTGGACCTTTCCTTTATCCAGAGAACGTCTTCGGAGATCCGGAGAAAAAGGGTGGATGTAATCATCGAAAACCTCGGGGGGATGCAAGGAAATAGGGTCTTCGAAGTCAATGGCTCTCTGTCGCGTCTTCGTTCTCCCTTGTGACGGTGCTCCCGTCAACCTGGATTACCTTTTTTATCATTCTTGTCACGTGTATCTCTCTCTCTCTCTCTCTCTCTCTTTCTCGCCTTGACCTATCCTCCCGGTTGGCCCTTGCGTCTCTTTCTCTTTCGTCTTTACGCAGTCACGCCAGAAAAACTTCCCAGCATTCTCTTGCGCATGGATCGATACTTGATTAATTCCATTTCTTGAATAGAGATCATGAATAATTATTTATAAGGGAGTTGGGCGTTATTTGAAGGGTGAATATTATTTCAGAGCCCGCGACACATACACATACACACACAAACACGCACATATACACACGGCATCAACACGACGAGCATATCTGAGAAGAGTATACGTATATTTTTCATTAAGAGAAGTTTGTATATAATTTGTCCCTTTTTTATTTTTCCGTTCGTTCAGAGAGATATCTAAAGTATTCTCTAATTATAACGAATTGTCCTATATATATTTTTACAGCACTTTTTTTTACGTATATTATTATTACTATTCTTTTCTTCCAAATACAAATATGTATTAAATCGAAATTTTATTGAAACAGTATTATCGGTTTTAAACTTTTCTAAATTTATATTAAATTTCGATCTCTGTCTCTCTCTCTCTCTCGTTCTGAACATGTTTTTGCTGCAAGGTTAATATGAAACCGATCTCTCCTTGATTATTCTTTATTAAAAACTTTCTTCTCGTAACCCTTTCGCTGATGAATATTTGATTAATTCCGCCTCCAGAATGCAAGCGATCCTACATTCGAGACGCGTCCGCACCGGGAATTAAATTTCACAGACTAACACACTGTGATTATTGCGGATACAGGCGATAAACGTTTATTTTCGTATCTTTTCCCCTCAATTATTTTTTCATCTTCGCGTAATAAAGCGTTTGACACGCTCGATTAATTAAGTTACTGGAATATAAATTTTCGAAATAATTTATAAATTCTTATGCAATACATAACGACACATCAGATGAATGCAAAAGTCAAACTGTATAGTTATTAATTGTTTACAAAACTTTTAAATATTTATAAAATTATTATTAATTATTTAATTAAACATGTTGGCATAATTGTAAATTGTAAATTAGAAAGATAATGATAATATCAAAAACTACAAATATATACAGTTTGTTGTATTTTGGAATATTTATCTTCTAATAATATGTTTATTATATTTTCACTTAAAATACATATTCCGGATTTCCAGATTGTTATTTTCACATGCTATTTCAACAAACATTAAATTTCAATGTTTTGCAACTCTATCATGCGTATAAAATATTTTACGTACATCCTTGTCTCCTTTAGTTCTTTATCATATATTTATACATCTATGATTTCTGACCTACATATTTATGCTCGCGTTTTTTAGATTTAAATTACGTTATATTTGATATAAATTTAGTTAAATGATTATCGGTTTATACATGTTGGTATTTGGCTTTAGGATCGGGCTAAACATTTTACCATCGTTCTTCCTTGTCATCACTTTCTTTCGCGTATTTGTATCTGCAACGACTCGCTATCATTGCGACAGGAGACGGATGAAGGGACATTTATAACATCTAAGAAGGATATCACAAGATTCGCCGTCAATTTTGCAACGATCAAGCGAATAAAACGATTTAATGCTATTTAATATCTCGTCCGGTGTTAATATCGCACTATGAAACATTGTTCGCAGAAAATTTAATTAATAGAGGGAGGAAAATTGTTTGAATTTAAATCGAACTACGTCAACCGTTTTAATCAGGCAGCATAATTATCTTTCCGATGAGTGCGAGAGAGTTAATGAATCTAATTACAAGCCGGAGCGAATAAACATATTTTACTGCATGAATCGGATAGTTGATAGGATGATAATCCAGCTCCGTCCTCTTCTTCCTTCCCCTCTCACGGTGCGTAATCTAATTTATAACTTTGTGTTTGAAGATACTTACACGATAATGCTATACTTATGATAAAACTGCATTGGCAATCGTTTCATTTGGTAACGATCGCGGCGGAAATTTAATAGTCTTGTAATTAACATGCTGAATGCATCGAGAATGCATTCCACCATTAACGAGCAGAATTGAGGAAGGTCAAACAAAATTCGTTTCTCTTTAAATGTTGAACAAAATTTGAATCTCTTTGTCATACTAATCGAGATTATTTCGCTATGTGTGTGAATTCTGTCATTTACTCAAGAATAAATAATTTTCTCTTATCATGAGATTATAAAGAAGAAAATTTTAATAAAATTATCAATCAGTCAATAAGTCAAGCTTTTATCATGAGTTTCTTTTTTATTTTATCTATGTATTTTTTCTTAAAAAAAAAAAAAAAAAATGATATATAAGAATTTTGTTAAACTCTAAATTTTTTGTTATTTGAAAATAAAAAAATTATAATCGGTTTTTTCTTAATGTTAAAATGTACATTTATCTTGGTAATATCTACAATGCTTTTAAGACATGAATTATTTGGATGCAGAACGCGCTGTATTTTCTATCAGAAAATTCTCGAGAAATCGAAAACTTGTAGTATTATATATACCCCTATTAGGTTATTTCTAATCTTCAAAGCTTTTAACAGTCGATATGACAAACGCAGGAACATAATAAAAGCGCTATTAGAGAATCTGACGAGAGATCCGCTATGTAGATTAATCGTATTCCCTGACCTGCACCTCGGCTGAAGAATATCGCCAGGGGATATTAGATATGCACGGCGAGACGCTGCGACCATAAATCAATTTGTATCCCAGCCGTAATGTGTTCATAATTCATGCTTAGCCTAACACAACTCTATAGATGGATGTTGAAAAATTAATGCAGCGAAAATGGCCGGTATTATTCCGCCCCGTTTCCGCCCGGCCATTGTTCCGATTGCCGCTCGAATATCAACAACTTCGAATTTGTTATCTCACTGGCAATGAGAGAGAAAGAGAGAGAGAGAGAGAGAGAGAACAATCTCGTTAATTATATTACTAATATATACTAGACAAGAAACGTATCGACGATTATAAGAATACATCGTTACGAATAAACATTTAATTAATATTAATAATCAATAATAATAATTAATGTATACGATGTTATCAAAAACAAATGCAAAAGCTATGTATTTACTATATATGCATACATTTTGAATTTCAATAATCATAATTATTTTTATTATGCAGCATCCTATTTTATGAAATATGTATATGATCGCAAATAGAAAAAATTATGTCTCTCGCGTTTTATTTTATATCACTTTACTGTGTGATATATTATGTATTATATATAAATATTTATTAATGAAAAACACGTCATTGTTAGGATGTAAAGAGATAACCTAATAATAGAAAAATTAAATAGAATTTTTTTATATAATTTTATCCGATCTCTCTATTAGAGGAATATTCACTATTTTATAATAATTTTATAATAGCATCGTCATGTATATGACGATGATTATGGACTTCAGAGAACATGAAAATATACTGCGATAATATTTGTTCTATCGTCACAATTGTTCTCTCGTTGCTTTCATTAGATTCTGCGATACGCATCCTTCGATGGATACGAGAGAGTCCACAGTCAACAGCGTTGGAAATAACCAGTAGCGCGCATAATACCGTGCCGTGCTATGATCTTGCTCTACGCCTGCAGCCGCTTATTCAATAACAAGTCCGCGCGCATATATCCACATCGAATCAACATACAGATAAGTTCATTCATTCGGATCGCGGCGGGTGCGCGCAACAGCAACGGCAATGTTATTATCCGCTCGTGCAACAACGAACACGGTTAATTCAGGGTTGTTTCAAGAGCGTGAAACGAGCCACCCGCGATGTACCAGTGGGAATTGCGCGGAATTACGCGCGACTCCACGTAATAGCGTAACGTTCGTGCCGTGTATTAGTTGTCGCGTATATATGCGATCTGCGTTCACGTATCTCTGCTCTCGTATTTTCTTTTTTTTTTTGCTTTTTTTTTTGACAGTAAACGAACGATACCGATGACTACCTGATACTGCGATAATTCGGTTTATGGCCGATCGATCGTCTCTCGCATTTATAGGCGCGATCGCTTTTCCGTCTTGCCACTGTAACGCAGATTGGTATCATTTTTTTTTCTCTGTTTCCTCTTTCTTTCTCTCTCTCTCTCTCTCTCTCTCTCTCTCGTTCACTTCTTTCGAACGAGAAATTTAGCCGACCGTTCTTCCGTGCCAAGTGGTTCATCGTAGCGTGTCGATTGCATTTTTACCGAAAACGCCATTGATTTTCCTCTTGAAATGGATGGTGTGCGTATCTATATATGTGTATGTATATATATATAAAATATCTGCGCATATGTCCCGTTAGATACGTTTTCCTGCTTTTCTCACATGCGCGTTTTTCACAATTCGCTTGTGTTTTAGGAAATGTCAGACGCGCCTACATGCACGTTTCCATCATTTTTAAAAATCTTTTCTTGCCACATCTTATCCGGTCGTGAAAAATATTACATCCGAGTACACTCATATAGCTATACTTGATACCTACAGAGTAATTCGAGAGGAGGAATGATACCGAATAAATATATATCTTTTTAATAATTTACGCGCAATATTTGCGTTCCATGTCATCTTCTCGTATCCGCATATCAACCAATTTCACCAGAATCGCGACTTCCTAATTGGTTTTATAACGCGATACCTATATCCATTATCACGATAGGAAATTTCCCACTCGCCCGTGCAACGTGTTAATTTATTTCGAAAGTATACAACTGTTTTTCGAAAAGTTACTAATTTCGGTAGAATTGCGTTTATTTTACTAAACAGTATCGAAAATATTGCTGCATTAGCACGAATAATCGCAATTCTGGAAATAAGCCGATGTGAGAAATTTGGAAATATTCCGCGCTAAACGTGATAAATCTTTTCGCATCCAGTGTTCTATTTTGTAATTGATATTGAACTAATGAATACGAGTGATGAAGGTTCGCAGTTGAGTAACTTGGATATTTACAAACAATTTGTCGAATATTGATTTTATCGGTTGCGCTCATCCAGGCAAATTAGATTAACGAAAAATGGAAGATACATTCTAAATATATTTTTGTAAATTAATCTATTTATAAAGGCTAGAATTACTAGAATTGCTGAAACATATATTTTTAACGTGTTGATGTCAAAATTTGACTGCGCCTTTTATCATCGTTATTTTTATAAATAATTTTTGAAAAGAGATTATTTGCAAATAAGGATTATTTGAAATTATTTGAATGCTGGCAGAATTTCAATCCCGTGGGATATATGAGATTTTAGCTAACATAGAATATATATGACAACATGATTCCGCACATAAGGTTTTCCTCTCATGCTGGATACTTAGATTACGCGAAAAAATGACGGAATTTTTGTGTTGCATGCAGATATACATATATATATATATATATATATATATATATATATATATATATACATATACACATGCGTAAGTAGATACGCTCGGATATTATGCGCATATGCATGTGCCATCATGCGTATGTAGATACCGTAATGGTCGTATTCGAGGAGCAAAATCTTCGCGATGGGACAAGCGGGGCGAAGAAAGCCGCAGAGGATCTACCTTGTGTTCCTAGATTTCATGCAAATTTGATATGGCTGTGACGCAGAGTTCTTTGACGCGTCTCTCTCCGTGAGTAGATTCTCATTTGTAAAACTACCCTGTGAAAATGTCTCTGATTAGTAGCTGGGATCCGTCCGCGTTAGCATAGAGGAATCTTGGCGCGCCCGTAGCTAAAAATTATTCAGATGGCCAACACATCTGTCAAAGGTACGCGAGCGAATAAGAACTATTATGGGAGATTCTATAAAGAAAATTACGGTCATCTGTCGTTGGAAAATTCGTCAGAAATAAAGCGTCTACTAAAATCTACATCTATTATACGCGAAAAATGACGAGATTTCTTGTAAGGTAACCATTTTTGTAATTCAAATTTTTGGCTGCACGAAAATGAGACAGGGAAAAAAAGACTGCGTGAGACTTTGCGTGAAAAGTTGCCGGATAACGCGAAAACTAGGACTACGTAGTGCTTTTGCTTTTTTTCATAATACACTCGTGAATTGCATCAAAATTTCCGCTATTTTTTTTTTTTTGTAAAGTTTATTTAATGTAATGAACATTGTTGATTGCATGGAAACGGTACGTTTGTATCAAGATTGTGCTGAAAGAACGACGTTCTAACGACGATCGTCTAGCGAGGTGCGAGCAAAATATAGATCGAGTAGAAATTAAATGCTTTTGTATTTAGTTCGCCTCTACGCTACGGAATAATTGTGTAGCACGGCCGAAGCAGAAAGTTATTATCGCGACAATTCTCGCTACGCTGCAATTCCCGGAGTATTTTGCATCAACGAATTTGAATCTTCCACGAACGCCGTCTCGAACTTTACGACTTATGTATTACCAGGTCATATTGTGTATAGCATTATACAATTTTCGCGCTCGTTACTGGAATATTTCGAGTTTTATTACAATGAAATACAGATTTTTAATTACCCATCTGATAACTAGTCATTTTTTTTAGCTTGTGATTTCTTCAATTTTCAACCGCGATATCTTTTTAATCCAAAAATAATTTATTTGACGTATGAGAATCGCGTGAATTTGCATAATTTACGAAAAAGATTTTATTTCAAAGTACAAGCAATTTTTCACTTTCAACGATGCGAACTTGTTAATACTGATAACTCATACAAAAATACAGGGTAAATGAATCGTAATATGAGCATACGAGCCTCGTTGAGTCTCGTCAGCATCCGCGTGCGTCATACAGCGTAGTCGCGATCTGGGCTTTAAATTATCTCGCCGACACACACATACATACCACACACACACACAGCAGGAATTGTACGCGCGCATGAATTAATGACACGGAACGATTGTCGGCGAAACGTCATTACGCCAGTCAATATTTGATCGGCGCTCATCGCTGCGTGCGACGGAAATCCTTTTTCCCGGGGGCGCAACAATAACGTCCCGACAATACCCGGCCATTGATTTCTCTACGTTAAGTACTTAGTCGCCAGGCCACTTCCACGAGATGGAGAATACGATCTCCGGTTGGCTGTCAGGCCGAAATTGATCGATAATACGCAGCAGTCGGTCGGCTTGTCGCGGTCGCCTACCGGCATACATTTCCACGGGATCGCGTACACGCTCTTCGTCGCACATACGATACTCCCGTGCGAGCGTTGCCGAGGTCGAGTAAAATGTCGCAGTCGGAGGTACAATTCCATTACTCGCATTTCACACCCGCCCTCGGGTCCCGCAATCGCGTTTCCAGTTCCGCGCGTCGTGTTTCTCGGCATCGTCTTTTTTCCTTCGCCGACCGTCGTCGACAAGAACTTCCTAGTGGTTTCCGCTAGCTAGACTTGCGTTAATAGCTCGCCGGCGAGTTCATCGTTATGTTCGTCGAAGCCACGAATGAGATCTAACGCCAGGAAGTGATGATGTTCGATCGGAAAGTAAGGTACATGCCGACTCTTTTGCCATAAATTTCATCTAGTTGATTTGTCCTTATAGATAAAGTCACGAATGTGTGATTAATATTATACGCCGGAGCAATATATATCATCTCTTTCATCATATATTATACAAATATAAAGAAAGATATAATATCCGCTATATTTATTAAAAGTTTACTATTGATATAAACGTATTTGTTATCTAATTTTATAATTATATATTTTATAAACATTTAACAAATTCCAAAATTTTCCCGTTACAAAATTAATATCACTCTTCACTCTGCTAGTAGTGCAGGTCAATTACAAAGTCGACTTTATCTTTACGCGTTCACGTTCTTCGAATTCAATAAACGTAGAAGCGTGATGATATATCAGAATTACGTTATCCTACGTGCATCGAATAAAAAAATTCGTTGAATAATACACATAGAATTAAATCAATCGTCGTCGTCTAGATGGAATCCGCAGCACGTTCTTAATTGATTTGAACGGAAATCCGGAGCGAGTCGGCTCGTATCGGTTCTACGAATTCGCTTAATAATCCGATTTCGACGCGGTAAGCTGTCTGTTGGCATGTACACACGAATCTGGAAGATAAACCTCGTAGCAAGGAAGTGATCCGCGTATGTCACGATGCAAATGTTTGCTTACTCGGCGAGTCGAACTCGTCGGCTAGCTCGATGCAGCTGGCACCGGACGATACTTTTCCCCGGTGTATCGAGCGTACGTTTCCATATGAATTTCCCAAAGGAGCTAAAAGGCTAAGGGGGGGGGGGAGGGAGGCACAGGATAAGGTCGGTAGACCAAAGTGCAGCAAGGTATATAACGTTGCAATCATCTCAATGTTCTTTTTTTTATTTTTATTTAAAACTCTCAGGTTGATTATTACGACAATTCTCTCTGTGTCGGATCTGAAAAAAATGCAGGCGGAAAAGTTTCACTATTTTTATAAATTCAACTATAAAATCATCTCGTATTTTTTATTTGTGGTCTCTAGTCGTTTTTATAAGACATACGGTATAATATTACTATACCTTAATGTTAGATCATAATTTATAAATATTTTCCGTTTTGCGACTAGTAAACTCTTAAATATATGGATGATTGTAAAAGAAAAACTGGCACAATTCTATGTATTACGTTAGCGATTTGCTGCACATGCAAAGTTACAATTATCCTCGATCTCATGCAATCCTTTTGATCTTGACTAAAACCCTCGGCTTGATAAAAAGCACGTATTGGGGCGCATAAAAGCGATTGCACACGATTTCTGTCACGTGCGTTGATACCCCTGACAGAATAATCAATTGCAAATCGACTTTGGCATTTATCAGATTTCGCAACCCCCGTTGCATCGGTGGCCAAAAGTGTAATATTCATTCTTCCAAAAAGTGATGAAACATTTGAAAAATTTACGAACGCGGGAACGCGGAACAATGGCATAATAAAGATATAAATATGATATGTCAAAAATATCAAATATTAATATAAACATAAAACAAAAAAAAAAGGAATTCATAATTAAAAAGAAAACTTTCATAAAATCTTTTTCTTTTTAGTAATTAAAACAAAAAAAAACAGCGCGTGACAAGAAATATATTATTTATAAATTGCAAAAACAACTAGTTTCGCAAAAGATATATATGTCTTTCTTGTCGGGCATAATTTCCCGTATTTATATAAAAGTACGAAGCTGTATTATTATATTACTGCTATATTAATTATACTGTTATATGATATTGATAATTATTAAGATAGCTAAAAAGATTGAGGAAATGTTTTATTTAATAAGCTTCTGAATGTAAGAATGCAGAGAATTTTTAAGTTACATCACTCTTCGATAAACGCGAATATTCGCTTGGATCGGAAAGCAACCTGGTCGGATACCATGTTTTCCCACGTTACACACACTTCCGATGGAAGTACGCGAAGCCGACGAAGTATTTCCTGAAATTTTTATTCTGTTGAATATTCAAAAAATCGGCGAACCAGCGCGTACTATCTATATATAGTTGTAACTCCAAGATTAGGCGATTTAAAAAACCGTAAATCTGAAAAAAAAAAAAAAACGAAGATCTGCCGATCACGACATTTATATGCGTGTGCAACAAAATAAGGATAAACAATCACCTATTTTCTATCCGAGTCGGGTAAGATCGCCGGCAAGAGACGGTTAACCTTCGAATAGTGTAAAAGAAGATCTCCCCTTAACTTGTATCTCCTCTCTTGCTATCCCCTCTATACACTTCTTCTTCTTCTTTTTCGATTTTCCTTTCTTTCCTCTCATCTTCCTTTATCCCCCGTCTACGCGAATGTTTGCGCTACGTGGGTCTTATCCGTTATATACGGCTACGGGGTTAAAGGTGAAGAACTGGCCAGTTAGATATATCGCGCGGGTGTTGAGTTTCTGCGGCGCCATTGAGATAACGGTAATCTGAGAGCTGCCCCAGTCCAGCCACCAAGATGGTAAAATTGAAAGACTTCTATCGAGAGTGGAGATTGCTCTTAGCAAGTTTCAAGTTGAAAATATCTCGACGAGAATAGCGGGCAATGCGATCTTTGTCTACACATAGTTCGTACATATAATCCTGTGAGCAGTCATGTGTCCAAGATTTAATTTCGTGCTACATCCCGAAGCACGAGAAGATAGGTTTGCACAAAAGCAAGATATAAATTTAAATATATATTATGGGAAACCGCGAAATTTTATATTGAATTATATTATGAATAATTAATATCTCATATATATTCGCAAACTAGAATAGATGCATCGCTAAATGGCCATTAATTTCCATTGACTAAAATATGTGTTTTAATTTATAACTATTTAATATAATTAGAATATATGAATTTATATCTCATCCTTGTTAAAGAATATAAATATATATTATATTATATTATATTATATATAATTACAGATATATATATATATATATATATATATATATATATATATATATATAGAGAGAGAGAGAGAGAGAGAGAGAGAGAGAAATTGCGATAACATTTTAATAATTTATTACGAATTTAATTCTTAATTAAAAATTCGAAATTATTTAAAATGCATTATATGCTAAACTTATATGAAGTAACAAAATGTTTTCTATGCGATACCTATTTAAATCTAATAATAACCTGATAATAATTACAATCTGATAATTTATAAAGGGGATCTTTTGTGTTTTTTATCTTATAATCATAATACGTGAAAAATCATCTTATAAAATATATGAGAAAATCCCTTCACCGATCGTCGCCAACAAAATAACAGTTGCCGCAGCACATATCTTCCGTTACTTGTACAATCATTTCATCTGGAGACAATTCCCGACGACAAATAAAGTTTCGACTTTCTCGTCCCCCTTGATTCCGACCGTTAGATTGTACCTCTAACAAAGGTCAACGATTCCCGAAAGAATCCGCCGCGCGCTATGATATCGCGTCGATCGCAATCTTCGCTCGAGCGGTCTTATCGCGCTATCCGGGAAAATCGAGGAGGTATTCTCTTGCTTCCCGACAGGATGGTCGTTCGAACTTGTGATACCACTGGAGAATCGTAAGTACTCTTTTGCGTCAACATATTTCAATGAGACTCTCCCGCTTATTTCGCGCCGCAGCGATGCCGTAAATCTCGAGTTCGCATCGATAACTTTTGAAGATGTCACATAGGATTTATTTTATATTTATCACATATAGGTAACTTTGCACCAGAATTATAGAAATTCTTAGGACTAGTTAATATTTAAAAACACGATCCTTACCTATATATCTAATTATTTATTTTTTAATTGACAATAGTCTTTCTCCGACTGCTATTTCTATTCCATTTCTTTTATTTTAATCTCCAATACAAATGATTATTTTTATTTTAATAATTATATTCATTAACTTAATTTAATAAATGAATATCTATCTATGTATTACGTATCATAAATTAAAAGACAAGGACAACTCCGGACACTTCAGGAGATTCTCTCACGCTCGATATTAATCGCGATTATGACAGCGATACTCCGGCATCGTCATCGCGACGGCTTACGCGTATAAACCGAGTCTCTTTCCTTTGTAATAACAACTTTTATAGAGAAAGTTTTACGACAGCAAGCTTCCTCTCACACAGCTAAGTTCGATGTTTTCGCGAGAGTTTCACGCCTTTCGGGATTACACGACGAGCCCTTCGTAATCGAAAACCCGTGGCACCGGAATTGCTCGCGCACTCCAACGAATCACCACCGTCGTCCGGTTTCCGTTCGCGCAATGGCCTCATCGTTTTTCCGCTAACGGTTAGTCCAATTTGTTCGCCAATCGTATTTAGTTGACTATTGACAAATCTACATTCGAATCTCCAACTAACATACGATTCATTTTTTAAAGGAGCACCAAGATACGAACAAAGTTAAAATCTATAAAAGGTCTGATGTTCAAAATTAAATAATTATATATACATATACATATATACACAAAAATTAAAAAAAAAAAAATTACATACCTTTATTTCTCCATCTTATAATAGCAAAATAATAGTCAAAGAAAAATATAAAAATTAAAATTATACATTTGTTATTTACAAACTTAATTTTTTGCTATGGAATATATTTTTATAATAGTATTAAAGTATAAATATATATATATATAATTATAAATATTTGATTATTGCCAATCCATCTATAAAAGACTGCTAAAGTTTAAATAATTTTACATTGTTTCTGTAACTGTATGCCCGTTAGAATAAATGAATTAAATTGAAATTTGAAATCAAATCAATTTCTTGTCTACGGTCTTTATTCCAAATGGAATTAATATATTAGTTGTTAAATAAATATCAGCGATTGGAAATAATTGTGATGAAGCTCATTATACAGATATCTCTGTATCGAGACTGACACATTTCGGAGATTCTTTTCAAATGAGAGTTAGAATCCATCAGATGATCTCAGCACATGTATGACGCAATAAATATATTTATTTAGCAGAGTTACAAGAATTCTCAAGGACTGCTTTTATCAACGACGACGCTCATTACGGCACGTTTTGCTTTCTCTGTGCCACGTGCGCGAACTTCCGATAGGGTCTTCTCTAACAAAAAGATATTTCTTTTAGACTTTATTCTTACTGTGTGCGTGACAAAATAAGTAATAAAAGCGAGATACCGTGAGCGCGATCAACGCGTGATTATTTCGAGATTACTTCGAATCACATTTATTGCAACGCGGAATGAAAAGTTGCCAAAGATTTGACGAAAAAGGAAATGAGCCAAAAGGGAGAGTAGGTATTCGAGTATGTTGATAGTTAACGCAAATTAATACCCATATTAGTTCATTCTTAAAGTATGGAGTAAAATATAGATAAAAAACGGACAGATATGAAATTTATAAGCTTTTTCTAATAAAATATCTATATGTATATTTCTTCAGTTTCTCTAATTAAATTATAGAATTTTTACAAACAAAAATATTGTTTAATGCTCTTATTGCAAGATCTCGCAAATCTTTGAAACCTGGTTTCTCCTTTAATACTTTTATCTCGGATGAGATTGCACGGCTTAGCGAGTGCGCGTTTCGGATTCACGACATGTTAATCTCTCTCTACGGGAAACACGGGACTATATATATTGCTAGGGATATGAATCTTTCTGAAAGCGTCGCGGCAGCGAAGTTTTGCCGCTTCCGCATCGCAAACATCGCGTCTCTCTCATTAAACTAAGAAAAGAGACTGCGAAATAAAATAGCGTCGCATACCGCGAATAAACAGCGAGATCACGGACGAATTTCAACTTTTCTCTTAATAAGAGTTAGATACTGAACGACGGCATTCGAGAAGAGCTTGAAACTTATCAAAATTCACTTTCATTGTCTCCGGTGACCGGGAAAGTTCGCCGGCTTGGTGATGATTCCAGATTCGTACTTTGGATGAGATTTTAATTACTGAATTGCTATCGCCACTAAACTTCCCACCTCGTCGAAAATTGCGGTTGTATTCCGATACAGTGAGCAATCGATAGATACTGCTATTCACACACACACACATATGTTATATACATTCATATACTTATATAATATATTTATTCTGCAGCTTATATTTTATAATGAATTAGTTAATATATTTTTTTTACGAGTTTATGTGTCCTATTGTTTGAAGCATTTTCGCATAACATATAGAATTGGTAAACTATAAATACTTCACATTCACGTGTATGTGTTATTTTAAATAAAATCTTGCAAATCTTATTTTTTATAAACATAACATATCAGCCAGAAAGAGAAAGTAGAAAACTAACGATCTATCACAATGCTTGTGGATACCTCCCCTTGTAAATCTTTTTCCTATCTTCCAATCTAATAATCTTGTGACGTTGAAATCACTATCTTAGGGGAGCCGTATCAGCTGGAAAGGCGCAAAATGATGCGAACGATTATCGTGCGAGAAAAACGTCGTCGTTCGGGAAGACTCCATTTCAGACTATCGTTCGTGGCCATTATGCCTCGGATTCCACCGATTCGGGCTACGCTGATTGCTATCGATCGTGGCGCGATTGTCAGTGTCCGTCCGATCGATTTTGTGCTTCATTGTCGTCGGAACAAAAGCCCCGGGTTCGGCTCTGCACGATGAGCGTGCGGACAAATGTCGACGGCGACGGCGGCGAAAATCGTGATTTTCGGCTTCCGGTCGTACTTTTTCGGTGCGGGCGACAAACCGGCGCAGCTATCGGCGTGTACGAGGGAAATCCGACGAGTCCCGGACGACTTCCGTCGGTGGTCGTTCGACGTGCGCAGAGGGATCGATCCGGATACGCCATTGTGGGATATTGAACTCTTTTTTTCTTTCTCTTTTTTTTTTGCGCCGACCTGTCGTCCCGATTGCACGTTGCAGTCGTGATACGAAAGAGCATCCAAGTGTGCAAAGATCGTGCACTTAAGCGTCGGGAACCTGTCGCGCGAGTGAACGTATGAGTTTCAGAATCGATCAGCCACACGCGCTATTCGCTCTTTATTATTGCCATGGAGGATGACGAGCATGCGAATGAGAAAATATGCGAAAATCTATGGTAAAACGAACAGGTATACTCGCTTTTTAAATATAAATATTAAATATGGTTTCCACAGAGAATATGCGAGAGCGTATAAGAGAAAAATTTAATATCATTAAAAAGAATCCTCGACGCTTTGATGTCTGTACGCGTATTTTGATTATTTATTACATATGTGACTCTGACTAATAAATATTAAATCTACTCTAGAGAACCGAGCGCATAGTGAAAAATTGCATAAAATACAGTGACTGTCAAACATTATTTTCAGGATTTTCGAACATCAGTTTTTCTTTTCTCTGTTACATTACAATATCCTTTTGCTATATCTATATTTGTAACATGTTCAAGTCTCTCATTTACTTTTTTAATAATAAATCAAATTTTTACGACACATTGCGCCTTTTAATAACGATATGGAATATCGATGGTGTTATACTCTAGAAATACCACACGAACTTTGCTTTCATAGCAAGACAAAATGTAAGTGAAAAATGTCGACGTAGGTATTTCTCTTATCGTTCATCTTTTGTGAGACGATTCGAGCTTTTCGTGATCTATATCGGAAAGGTGAAAGGAGCCAATAGAAATGTTGAATTTTTTTTTCTTGCCGAGACGCTTTTCGAAACGTCATCCCATGTTAAAACATTGCGTTACATCACGAGATCGAGCAAAAGATCACTGTTTTCACTTGCGAATGATTTCTTTGCGAGAGACATTGGCACTTGCAGTGTATTCTTGCCATCTTGTTATGCGTCTTAAAGGACGAATGGTTTCTTTGCGAGAGACGTTGGCACTTGCAGTGTATCCTTGCCACCTTGTTATGCGTCTTAAAGGACTTGCATTTAAAAGGCTACCTTCTTGAGTAGTTAAATGAATCTTACTCGTAGTTACGCAACACGATATCTTTTCGTTTAAAATTGCTTTTCTCGCTCTCTACGATGATATGTCACGTGTACTTTTAAAATATTAAACTCAAAATATATCAACCGCGCGTATAATTGATTTTACGATATATGTACATATAAACAAACATACCAATTAAGAAAATTTTCAGTTTTAAATAATTATTTCATACATATATTTGAATGTATTATACATTATTATTTTCAATATATATACAATAATATTACTTTTAATTTAAGAAGCGATATCTTAAGTATGAAAAATTAGTTTTGCCTTAAAAAGAATATTATAATAAATTTTTCTGCTATATAATAGCAACGTATCGTCAAAAATCAGCACCTAATGTTCAATAAAAATTTATTATCTCAAAGAATTACTTAAATCGAGATTACACAATATTTGAAATGCTACAATAACTAAATCATATTATAAAAATATATTTAAAAACATTAGTTTCAGTTAATGTTAAACAGTGCTTTTTGAATAATGTACTTACGATATTAAAATATTTTGCAGATGCATATCCAGTTTATAACATACTGTTTAAAATACGGAAATTGAATTTTAAACCCGTCGTATACTTCGTCATAAAAGCGACGCATAAATGGAATACGCACTTACGCGAGAGAATGTGCGTTATTCACTATATGTTATTCACTTCAATATTCTTGTAAGATAATTCGCAATCCGTTTATATTGTAACCTACTACTTATCCGAGGAAAAGAATGAAATACAAGCAATTCCGGCGGGACTTCGAATATAAAAAAAAGTCCAGTGTGTTTTTTGGGAGAGTAAAAGTATTGTCTACTTTTAGCGAAACTGGACTCTTTCAATTTTTTTTTTTTTAAATTGCCAATCTACGAGCTTCTATATTTCTTATAATTATATCAGCAATGCATTGACTCTTCCTATTAAAAAAAGAGTAGTTTTAACATCTTAAAATTAGAGTTTCTTTCAATCTTTCTATCTACGTATTTTATCGTTCTTCTATTTTTATTTGACACTCTATCTTGCGAATATAATATTTATATAGTTTAATTTTTATATTAAAGATATTTCCTCGAAGATAAAATGGAAAACTTGCATCATTCTGCATTTAATAAATATAATAAAAGATCATTGTAAAACAATGATTATATATATATATATATATTTTATTATATTTTTCATGTTTGAATTAATTTTTAAGCTTGATGATTAGATATTAATTAGCATTATATTAAGTTAAATCAATTATATACATTTTCCCTATATTGTTTATGTTGACATAATATATAAACAATGGTAACTGGTCGAAGATGTTAATTAAACTGAATTACCAACATAACTCTTTAATGAATATAATCCTTATTTAATAAGTACTTATATTAAAAATCGCTAAGAAATTCTTAATTTCTCGATTATTAAGATCACAAGAGAAGAGGCAAAAATGATTCTACATTGCAATAATTGCATTTCAAGGCTTGTCGAATTTATCACATGCAATTGCGTCTTATTAGCAAGAAGCCGTAACAAGCAATCTTTCATGATGATTCTTGTTGACTCTAGCAAAATATTTCTTGTTTATTGTTGCTTAGTTAAACACACGAACTCGATCAAAGGCGTCATTCATAATTGGGCCGTTTTCCATGCCGTTGACCAGAATGCCACACTGGCTTCAGGCAGTTCGAGGCTGGCTAGTGGTTTCTCGATATCGATCGATGTACGCGAGTCAAACGCTGCTTACGATAAAGCCAAAGCGCACTTGACATTACGTGACCAATAATCCGCAACCTCCCCTACGTCTCGCTAATCCGAGTCTAAATTATATAGATGAAATTACATCGCAAGCGATATTGTTGTATAACTATTATGTCAAAATTAAAATGATCAATTCATTGTTCAATTTGCGATCTATACTTGCTTCAATATCGACGAACAGTTTCCGAGTTATAAAAAATTTTTCGCGCTTCATTAATTAAGCTTGATGAAAGCTTGATGAGAAAATCTCTGATTTTTCATTTAATTTTAAATAGACTTTATCAGATTTGTAAAAAATTGACAATTAATGTTAAGAATATTAAATATTGAATATTTTAATTTTATCACGTTGTATCTTTATTTTAACAATATTTCACACACATGTAGAAATGTAATTTTTACTTCTAATAAAATTTATAAACATGAATAATCTTTCACAATATTTTGTTATATCCGTATGGGGAAAGAGTGGTATAGTATTTTTATATCAAAGAAAGGATCACCAGTGTTGGTTGACATTTATTGAAACAGGAGATATCAGATAAGCCTACGTAGAGTGGGATTGCTCTCGATTCGTCAAATTATGCAGCTTCGATTTTTTATATCCGGTTAGAAGGACGATATATCGAAACCTCCCATTCCTGGAGCTGATCTATAAACTGGGTCGGGATGAATTGTCGGTGTATCGTGCGAGCATAAAAGCGTTAAGTGAAACTTACAGTCCACGGTGGAATCCTTTTCCACGATGTAATGCGGAAAAATAGCGCTTTCACAGCTCTTGGTATACCTACGGTTATATCAGCGCTTCGCTGAGCACTTTATGCATCTGGCGCACTTGTAGTGTCCCACGTTTCTAACATCTATGTCTATGCAAACGTTAACCAAATATCGTAACGTTGCTTCTAAACGTTTAATTTCAAAACCGAATTAACACACAGAATCATCATATATACCGTGAATATTAGTATTTCCTGAATATTTCATCTCGTTCGATGTATAGTATTTTAATCATATATAGCTAAAAAAAACCATATCCAGTAGACAGGTAAATTATATACAGAAAGGAATCACTAACTTTTTATAGCGCAAACATAATTTCATATCTCAATTTATATTAACAAATTTTTATAGATTTAGATTTTCATTGTTTATGAATATAATTTACTGTAATCTGTAAAAAATAAATGTTTTTTACATTAATTCTTTTTATTCTTAAAGCTTTTTTATAATTATGAATATTTAAACGCGCGCGGAATTTTGATTGTTTTAATTTTCATACATATCAAACAATATTTGCCACATTCTCTTATAGACAACAATTTTATAGTAGATGTATCATCTCTATATATATTGTCTATCATAAATACGTCTGATCGGAACACACATTGCCTTTATTACGTAAGACCGAATCGAGATTGCTTCTCTACCGCAAAGCTGTTTAATAAGCGGCGAATCCCATTGCCTAATACGCATGTTGAACACGTCTATATACGTGTTGTTTGCTTGCTTGTCTCCTCAGCCTGAGGCACGACCATCACGATAGAGATGAACACGTTGGAGGTGTCAAACACACTATATCCTGTCATATTCGCCGAACATGATTGTGAATGTGCGGTACGTTTCAGTCATGGACTCCAAGCCTTGTATCTGACGATTGGTACAACTGCATCTGTCAGATGCTTGTAAAAGTGCACTACGCGCTTAGGACCGCTCTCGTATCTTGAAATGGAAATATATATCTCTTATGCACGCGCGCAAACTCCGCAAGCCGGAAATATAACTTAAATTTATCGTTAATGATCTAAAAATATATAGAAGAAAGAATTTAAGGGATATAAATAAATCGATGGTCAGACGATATTAAAAAAGATGCAATAATTGTTAGAATAATTATTAAACATTTTTTTTATTTTTATTTACGTTTGCAATATAATTTTTAACTATTTAATAATTCGCTTGGTTGAGGGACTTTGATACAATCTGATGTGTGTTTAAATAATTGATGCAGTATTTTACGAATTAAGTGATAGAGATTGATCGATAGTCAGACATAAATATGCGATTTGTTTGCAATTCTCTTTGATGCATTTGCCGTAATGACTGTAATTAAATAATTCGAGATCTTACGAGTATATAAATGGCAAGGAGAATATAAATGCTGATATATAAAAGTGGTCTTTTTGTCACTGTGATCAAATCCAAATTGCCGATATTGATGCGACAATTAATAATGCGCCCGTCGACATCATTCGCAGATACGCCGCAGATATATCGTCTCGTGCGTATTACGCATTATCTCACGTGGGTCGTCTCTTTATTTCTTGCGGTACATTGTGACGTTAACGCGGTATAGCCGGTGCGGCTGGCGCCTTGATTAGAAAAGCCGGAGCGGTTATATGGCGCGCGCGCGTATCCGTTCGATGTTGGCTTACTACAGTTATCGGTCCCAGGGTATTCGTTATACAGCCCATTGATTTCAGAACTCTATTACTCTATTACACATGGTGGCCATTGCAATTACTACAACCATAGCGCGTCGAAAAATACATCCTCCATAAATCACCCGGAGCGTTACTATGCGCTTCGCTCGAGAATCGTATAAGCTGATTTTATCTGCCGCTCGATTATACATTGTATGCGGAAATGGACTTATATCCAACGTAATTGTGATTGGTTATCGGTAGGGCTGACGAAGTATTATTACGTTACTCGCTATCGAATATAATTTTAGATGGAGTCATATATTATACATATTAGAATTTAGGAAATTATAATATAAGTCTCGATAGCCAAGCACAGAAGAAGAAAGAGAGAGCGTATGGCGGAGAAGGGGAGAGAAGAAATTTTTCTCTGCGAAATAATTTCCTCTTCGAAATCCACGTCGCTGAAAAGGAAGACGAAGTATCGCGACGGAAAGAAAGTCGGAGTAAGGAACTTGCTCGCGGGCGCCGGTTTTACGCGAAGTGACGCTGGTGACTCCAACTTCTGGAACTTGGCGCGACTTTGAGAGAAGCATTCCCCGTTTGCCGGCGACATAGAATCCCATGCGCAAATTACATTGGCCCGCGGGCTTTTCCATTCGCGCACTTGAACATAGTACAATATAATTTTAGTTTACTTCATGACATTCGAGGATCCTCTTGCGTTATAACCGAATGTAATAAAATTAAGACAGTAATAATTGCGTGGTTCTACATGCAACGCTTCCTTAATTAGTATTTTGCACATTTGTTCGCAGACATAATTATAGCACTGTGTGCGCTGTTGTAAAATGGCTGTAACAAGTTATAAAATAATTTAATTCTCCTCGGAAAATTTAATTTCCTGGCACAGTATATTCTTCGGAATGCTATTTAACTTTATGTGTTTGATAACTTATTTTATTGTTGTACCTATCGCTGTTTTCATTTTGTCAATATACGTATTCTAATTGTATTGCTCGGTTCCCTTCGCCATCTTTTTCTTGTGGATAAACTATAATATGCATCATCATTACACGCATTGTACATCATAATGCCTTCTAATACGCAGATAATGCGATAATACTCTTTAAAAGATATTACACTAGGATCTACCGTAAAGTTCTATCTTGATACGTGCTGTATCAAATGTTTGTTTCGCGAGAAACAAGTTTCCACTTATTCTCTAAGATAAATCCTTTACGAGATATACATATAAACAATATATTTGCATGATTAAAACGTACGAATTGTAATAAATTTAAAAAATATATCTACAGAAGATCGTATATCTACAGATATCTACAGAAGATCGTATAATATAAAAATTATCAAAAAAAAAAAAATTGCAAAAAATGTTGAAATTTTTTCCATAATCTACGTATCTCTCTCTATAATATCATCAAAGACATTTAAAAATTTGCAATACAAAATACATGAAACATTTATGACAAAACGTAACGTAATGTTTGCTTAATACGAATAGTATATCACGTAATATCAATCATTGCAAATCCTATTCACATACGAATCCTATTCAATTCTTTATTCAATTCTATAAAAGCAAATGGAGAAATTTATCATTGCGCATCGAAGCCGAATGAAAAGAAAAAAATATTTCGAAAATCCATCTTCGACTCACTTGTCAGATGGCTGTATGACACGTTCATTAGAGCGTTATCGAATGTCTCGAGACATAGACTGAGATTGTCGCTCTCCTCGACCCGACGATCGGTCGCTTGGGCAATTTATTATGTTTCGTCTTTCTTCTCATTTAGCTCGGGAAATCGAGTGGAGATTTTCATTTGGCGATATCAGCGGGACCGGTAATAATAGTGCGGCTGTTTCTCTCTCTTTTTCTCTCCTACCGGCATTGTCCCGCGTCGAATTATTGTACTCGCGGCGGCGGTAGCCCGCTCCCGTTCTTCATTCCCGCGTTTCTGTCATTCGCACCCTTGTCAGCGGGCTGCGTTTTTCTCTCCACGCGTTACGCAATCCGTCTGCTGCACTCCTCGTAGATTTGTAACTATACTGCGCATGTAATAATATACCGTGAATGACGCAAGTGTCGCGAATACGGAAAAACGCGTATTAATTAGATGTCACGATGATTCCGGTCTGAGAAAGATTAATTAATATTAGTGCCGGGGTAAAGAGAGAGAAATTATATTAGCAGAGTACTCTAATTCGATCAATAGTAAAAAGACTTAAGTTTAATATTCTGATTTTTGCGAGTAATCTCGAGCAGAAACTAATTTGCGGTGCTAATAATTCTTCAACGTTAACGAACGCCAGGTATTATCGATACATTAAAGTAGCATATTTCACGTGACATGGTCAAATAATTGGATGCTACCTAAATGCATGGCGCCATGTTCGTTTTATGCATTTGCGCGATATGCTTAATATGTTTATTGATGGATTAATGATTAAATTATTAATGTTGACGCAAGCAGTTATTCATAATTCTACAGTACATTAAATTTATTTGATAATATTCCTATATTTAATTACATTTAATCATATATATATATTTCGAACAAATTAGTAGTGTTCTGTTATAAAAATAACACTGTACCGTCTTACTGTCATTAAGTTATTTAATTTTTTTTTGTTTTTTTTTCCTCTCTTTTTCTCTCTTTCAAATAAAATATCTTTGTTTATTCTCTTGATTAAAATCAATATAATTTTAACACATCCAATTTACGATGCTAATTTCGGACGAAAAAATATAACTTTAGCGAAATAATATGTTTTTAATCATAAGAATAGAGATTATCTATAAATCGAGATTTTAATTTGCAGAAATTATGCGTACGTGTCATATCTTCTTTATTTGTGTCATCAAACGTCGAGGACACACCGTGCGGGAATTTTATCTCTGACGATTCTGAATTCTGTACGCGCATAAAGAATGCCATTAATCAATTTATACTATTGCAATAATAAGAAACTCTATCGAAACAGTACCGGACGACCAGTGGAATACAAATGATCGCTCCACCAACAGCGCGTTGCCAGCTCTGAAAATGAAACGTCAGAGTCTCCCAGGGACAATTTCTCCACGTCCAAACCGGTCGACGTGTTCGACAGTAATCTCAGCCAGCTCCGCGGGGTAGATGGCGTTCACCCCTACCCTACCTTCGAACTCTTCTTACGAACGAAGTGGCCAATCACAACGAAATCGCGTTTTCCACTGAAAAATTCTGCCGATCATGGCAGTTGTCCCGAAGAATTTGGTTCACCATTGTGTCCGTCGATGAAAATACGAATTCTGAAATGTTCCGCCCGATCTCGACACGATTGTGACAACGAATCTTTTTGCTATCGCTTATTATCTCGGAGACAGAACCTTTCTCAATCTTCTTTGCTTGAACAAATTGCAGCAAACATCGTAATGAAATTTTAATGATATTATAATGATTATAATTTCAATATCTTCAGTCTACATATTATAATAATTTTTAAATTATTTGTATATATTTATAATTTAGTTTTTTAAAAGTTGCCATAAACTGCAATCAACAAGATCTTAATGCTACATCGTTGTACTTCAAGCGTTAAATATTGGAATCATAATTAGAACCGATAGCAATAGAAACACGCATATGATTAGGAAATAATGACTTCGAAGAGAAAAAGTTTCTCTTTGATAGGAAAAAATTATTTTTTTGCGCTCCGATTACTTTTGTACGACTATAGTGAGATCCTTCCTTGTTTCCGTAAAGCGATCGCAGTGCGACCCGTGTGCAATCTGCAGCGCCATGTTCCTCGATCAGACAAAACCTCTCCTTAACTTGAAATCCATCTTATCATTACGGGAACTTTTGGATATCGCCGTCTGGGAAGTTTTTGTTCTTCGTAAAAACCAGTAACTTACTTCATATCGAAAGGAAATTACGTGGTCGCGCTTCAAGCTTTTCGCGAATCGATAGTTCGTTTCTTTCGGCTCTCTAACGGCGATATTATAGTCGTTTCTGTCTATTGTGACGTAGTGCCTGATTTAAAGTGTTAATCTCGCAAACGTTTCCACTCTCGCTTCGATAGATGGAAGCGGAACAGACGAAGGAGGAAGGATGGAAGGAAGGGTTGGTGCCTCTGGTTTCCGTTTCCCGCTGCAAGCCTAGTTCCGCCTGTGACGCTCAGCCACACGTAACTCGCGAACAATGCTTCGTCCGGTGCCGCGAATAATATCGACAACTCCATTTATACTCGAGCGTTGCCAAAACGACCAGCCCGAGAAAATGTCTGACCATTACTCGGCCCGGCGGGCGCTAACCGATTACGAGTTGCAGTACGTAGCCGAATCCGCATTCGAGGGCAGCTTCCGGGAATGTTTGCCGACTTCATTGAAATTGTCGATCGATACCCTAGCGATTTTTGCCATCATTATGTGTAAAAATAACGATAGCCATCGGATAGGGTTACATACTTCCGCGTTTTTAACGAAGATTGCTTCAAATCGTAAATTCAAGCACGTTGTCACGTAATTTAGTAGAATCGTAATTTTATCGTAGATACCATTTTTTTGTACAGTTGAATAAAACTGTATAGTATATGAGAAATCACAATATTTTTTTCTTTAGTAAAAATTTTATTATCTCTATACGCGTTCTTCAAAAAATATTTATATTACAAACCCTTATTTTTTTATCAGAAATTATTTATATGCACCTTAAAGCAATCCCCTTCGCTGTCCCTTTTGGATTATCTTTTAGTCTTTTCTCGTTCGAAGGAGAGATATAGAATTTTAGACTTGTTCGGTATATCTGATTTATCTGTCCCATTACGTAACCAACTCGCTCGTGAGCGGAATATTGTGCTGTTCGAGAATCCGCATCGTTCTACCGGTGTCTCTTCCGAAGTATCGAGAAAATGACCGCGAGCTATGCTTTCTACTTGTTTTCCATTTTAACTGCCGCATTTATACGTTCGCGATTTGATCGCCCTGTGATATCGGGGAGCGCATAAAGTCGCAACGTCAACGTCGTGTCAAGGGGAGAAATAGAGGAGGGTGCATCCAAGAGCCTCGCGAAGGCGAACCAATCGCGATGCTTCTCTTCCTTGGCCTTATACGACCCTCGAATATATGATGCCATATTTTGGCACCGGTGCGAGTCGTTTTATATATTTCGTATGCATGTGCTGTGCTATACTGCTAGGGTGCCGCGTGATGAAGGAGGATGGAGGATAGGGGAGGAGGAGGAGAGGGTTGGCGCGGTAGGATTCCGGAGCGCAATGGGATCGAACGGGCATCTTGCGTATGGAGTTCGGACTCGCCGTTTCACGTTGCATTCAAATTGTATTTTTCCCTCTTTCTCTCAAAGATAACTTTCGATATTCGATTTTCATTTCACGATCGGATGGGAGAGCGCTCGGAAAAATGACCGGGATTGCATCGAGGCCGAGCTCTCGCATGCGCCATATATTGCCATTAAGGATATCCGGAAAATTACGAAAACTTTCGAAACACGCTTGCAGTTAAACAAATATTCTTTTTTTCACGTGCACATATTCCGCGAATTTTCCCGTACCGAAAAAAAAAAAAAAAAAAAAAAACGATCGAGGCAACTAGTTTCAAAATTTTAAAACACTGAATTGGATTATATTTGTTGTAACAATCTATATAATTTCAATATTACAGATTATCTTAATTTTATGATATTTTTAATGTAATTTATATATAAATATTTATATTCTATCAACTAGTGAGATTTGAAGACAATGCGTTATAATTCATATTTAATTTGCTGATATAGAAAAATATAAACTTTATTTCCATTTTACTTTTGATTAGAAAATAATGTAATATTTTGCAGTTCGATTTTCTGACAAACTGCTTTGCGACGAAGCATCTTGGTGCATGTTTAATGCTCCCATTGCTCCAAACGATCGAAACTTTAGCAACACAGTCAGCTCTTCCGGGCCTGCTGACATTGATGTAGTTTCAACCTTTATGAAGAAAGGTTACACAGCATCAGCTCGGGGGCAAGCACAATAATTGCTCGTCACCCATGAATGCTCGATATACGCTCCGAGTTCTAACTATGAATGGTCATAATGGTACGGCAAATCCACGGAACCGCGAAATATTAGTCCCCAACTGTCGCAAGAAATCGCGCATAATTACGCGAGGCCTTTATTCCTTGTCATGGTATACGATCTAGATTATGAATGGTCAATTTTATTGCTTCGATTATAATGAGCTATCGGCTTGAATGACAAAAAATTCGGCTACATCAGGTATTTACGATGGAGTATAAAATAATACAATAGTAATGGATCCAGGAAGTAGTGCCGAAAATTCACGTTCAATCATGGAGTATCTGATTGGGGAGAGATGAAGAGAAAAATATATAGATATATATTACGAAAATGAGATTTCAGAGATGAATGTTGGCGCGCACGCCTTATGGACATTTCGAATCGTGCAACTTATGTATATCTATATCTCTCTTCATATCGTGAAGAATATACGTTAAGGAATATTTATTTTTTCTTATGAACCGTCATTTTTTTGGTTGAAGTTTACGCAGACTATCTTTTTTAATTAATAAATATAGATATATAAAAATCGAAACTATAAATGTAGCTTTATATTTCCATAAACATTTTAAATTTCACATTTTATTATGTTTACGTTATTTTATTAAAGGCACATTTAATATACTTAATAATTGAGTAAATATATATAAAGCTAATATAATTTAAAAATAAATTTCATACGTATTTTTATATATTTCTATACTTTGTATTTTATTGGCACGTGAAACTTTTTAATTTGCTATTGTTTTCAAAGCCTTCAATTAAATATCGTTTTCATATATTTTTACACATTCATTTATTCATGAATAATAACTTTAGAGTGCATATCAGCTTTTAATTACAAACTATATTCTCTCGATATGTATGGAACGCGTGCAAATGATATGGCAAATTTCCGCGTAACCTCGTTTTACAGGAAAATATTGACTGCGGTAGTGATGAGGCGAGTTTACTATCTGTCATTGGTGAGACTGTAAACGTGGCATTTAACCGTTCGCATTCACATTAGATAGCATTTCTCGCTTGCAAGACGATAGCCGCGACACGTACTTTTTCCATAAACTTTGCCGACACGTAATAGGCAAAGTTATCGCCGTCACGCGTCGATCAATTTCCACTCGGATGTCGAGTTATTGGCGGTAAACTCCGCCGGCTTCTCGCCGTTGCCGATAAATCGATAGCTTGGAGATTGCTATGATTAATGCCGTTCGTATTCACTTTCATGTTCATCAAACTACCGCTTGTAAAACGACATTTAAATCTACCACCCCTAAAATTTTTATCATGTAGTTTTCCGATCGCGCGAAATCGTATTCGATAATAAATCAATTTTTAGAACTGTTAACGAATAAATGAATATTTTATATACCTGTTCTATTTTTGTATTACTATGGATATAAATATTATTATCGATTTCGTTGTCATTTTAATATAAAAGCTCTGATTATAAAATATGCGTCAATTGTAATTTGTCATAAATCTATGTAATCGTTGTTACGGAAGAGAAAAAATTGTACATTATTATACATAAAATGTCCGACTCATTAATTATATCAATTCTATTCTCTAGGGATTTTATAAAATCCGCGGTCATTGAGCTCTGTAGCAGTCTCTTCGAACGCTAATTCTCCCGGGTACATTTTACGTACATTACAATTGATCGTAGAGATTCTGCATCGGGCATTTCAATTTACTAATGAAAACCAAGTTTTCATGGCACGCGATACACTTTTTACTAAAACAAATAAAATTCGATGCAGAATCCTAGAATATATGAATATAAGTTTAAATTATTTGATTATTAATTTTATTCCGTGAAAGAAGTTTATATATAAATATGGAATATATATATGAGGATCTTAAGAATTTGAATTACACAATATCACGCCGCAAATATTATAAATATTTCAAAATTATTTCTTAATGTATTGCGTGGAAACTATATCAAAAGACTAAGAAAATTAATACCAAGCACATACTTGTTACTGATACAACTCATTTCGAAAAAGTTACATTACCGCGAATCTCCAATCGATCTTATCCGAAACAAAATTTCTTGGTACGTGAGCAGTTATAACAATGTACATCTTTTTTACTAAACGCACTCGTAACCGGATCGGCAAAATTACTAGTGGTTCTGAGATGCACTTGAGCGTCTCCGATTTCGCATCCGATGCAAGTAAAGGTGATACGAATCCATAAAAGTCTCAGACATCACGCTGGAGAAGTCACGGTAGCTATGTTCTTCGTATAGATTCTCGTCGCATTCTGACGAGCCGAAAACTCGTTCGGACAGTGCCAGAGCCCGGTGCATACATACCTTTCCTTTATACATAACCGACCCTTTCGATTTAAAGTTCCGCGGCTTCGTGCACACGTGTGCCACGATGTGATAACGCTGTCACTTCGGTATCGTCAAACTTTCCTACGTGCTTCATATAACATCGTCGGGCTTGATATCCCTTATAGTTCCATGTTGTTTCATTAAAACTTTGCGATTCTGCCGCTACAATTTTCTCTTCTGAAACGCGCAGGTAATGTGGTACCTTTGACTTTCAAATAGAGATACACGCGATATAAAATCGCGAGAGAGATTGTTCGAAAGCAAATATATTTATTGTATTATACATATTGCTCTGTGTTCTTACAAACTTTTTATATTAAAACAATTGAATATGGAATTACAAATATTATTCTTCGTGAATTAATTAATACCGCCATAACATATGCGTTGCATGCTGTGACTTACGCTATCATTTTTAATTTCTTTCTCTATACGATTCTGTTTAAATAATAAAAAGTCTGAATATGGGTTGTTATTCTTTTAACCCGTTTGATGTCAAGTTTAGAAAAACTTTCGACAACAAATTACCTATTTTGAACAGCGTGCAAACTCTCTCTCTCTCGCGTTATCTGCAGAACAAGAAGCTGGGAATAATTAATATCAGCGTATATTGACACGCACGATATTCTGCAGCATAAAAATTGCCACGTCCGCAATAATTAATGAGAAGCAAAAGAGTTCTTGCATCGATATATTATAAAAGCTTGCTTGCCTTATTCAGCGTTTTATAATGTTTTTGCTTTTCGCTAAAAATTTATGAAAGACATTATTAAATTTTAAAGCTATGCTCTCTGAAGAGAGTTCTTCAAAATCAGCAAAAATCTTCAGCGATAAACATTGTAAAGAATCATTATTCATGATGGGCGATGGTCCTTGTATTTTCAAGTTGTCAGTAATTTATTTTTTATTATATTATTATTTTATTTAATATGCAGTGATCACAAATATATATATTTATTTAACTATACTTTTTTATAAAGTATTTAGCATAATCAATAAACGGAAATAATGCTTTTATCAATACATTTTTCGCAAAACATCTTATTCAACCATCATGTCTTATTCGTATCTTATTTACCATACTACTTAACATAAACTACTTTGTGATTTATCCTAATTAGCAAAATATCCGAAAAGTAATTCCAGATAAAAACGATAAAAAACTGAAATTAAGTAATCAAAAGTGTGATTATATTATGGAAAAAAAATTAATAAGATTTTAAAACATGCAAAAAGTACATTTAATTAAACAATTATAAATGAAATTTATACAGAAAAAATATAAAATCCTGTAAGATATTTTCATTATAAGCGACATATTTTATTGACAGGTATTTTATGTAATTCAAATGAAAGTGATCAAAGCATCGAATGTTTGAATGGCAAGTGTTTGTTAATTGTATCCACGTCAGTCAGCAATACGCAACTATTCGGATAAAAATATAGCAATAAAATTGGAATATTTTTGAATCTATCGTATTTTGGTTGTCCTATACATTTACCATATATGGCGCGTCCGTACTCTCATTCCCACATACTTTTCCGGCATTGCGCGAGTTTTTATGGGACGATAACGTTAGAACAGCGAGAGCGAAGGGGGCGAATATTCACGACGTCCTGATAATTTGTCTTGTTGCCACCCGCCCATATCTGCCGGTCCTTGAAAAAGGACAGGAAAAGTTGGATGCGAATCGATAGTCAGGAAAACGACGTATCGCCCCGCGGGATTTGTCCTCTCGTCTCCACGTTCATGTCTCTCTCCATGAAATCTCGATTGTTACTGCTAGTTTTAAAAGAAGCAATAAATGTTGATATAAGAAGTTTTTATAATCCCGTCAATGAATACTGCACATTACAAAAAATTCAATCTACTCACTAATTTTTTATCGTACAATCGAAATTAATTATGAAACTATATTTAATCTTTGCAAAAAATTTCAATTGAGTTTTTATATAGATTTTTATTTTTAAAATACGACAACTCTGCAAATAATGTAACATTTTTACACACACAACTCTCTAAAAGATATTCTAATTTTAAATTTAACAAATTTTTGAAAAAAGTTGATATACAAAAAATTTGATTAAAACTGTATGAGAATATATCAGTGTTTCTTAGAATGAAACTTAATAATTTTAAGTATAAAAATATTACATATTCCGATTCTTATATTTCATTTTTTACATCTGTTTCTGCTCTGAAAAAATTAAAATAAAAGCAAATTCTCGTGTTGCGTTAATTTTTACATCTGTTTCTGATCTGGAAAAATTAACATAAAAAGCGAATTCTCGCGTAGCGCTAATTTTAAGATGAGACCGAATTAATTACTCGATAAAGCTTGTCTTATTTCATACTTTGTCTTTCATTCTTAAATATTATTGCGAACTTTCAGCATATGCATTTAATTATGTATTGAATTTTATTCCGCCGCGTTGAAAGACGAAACTGCACGATCATCCAATTAATTGATGAATAATTGCGTATTATGCTCCGCTATTGAGCGGGTTTCGTCGACGCAGATTTTTTTCTTCTCCAGAATAGGGTTCGCGAAGATTCCACCGTTATGCAATTCAGGACGATTCTTTGTTGAAGTGTAAGGACGATAGAGGGAAGAAATGCGCTTCCTTATCTCTCGGAGAATCGACGTTGACGCTCTCATTCCTATCTCTTTGGAATCACCGTAATTGGCTTTATTAACCGAGTCCTCCCTTCGTATCCAATTTCAATTATCGTCCTTGGTATTACGCGCGCGATCACTCGCTGCAAGAGCGCCGAAGAGTCTTCGTGTCTTCGCGTATTTTAATCCCTAAATTAGAACACGTAATTACAGCGCTCCCTCGGATTCGCACAAATTGTATTTTGAATATTAAAACTTTGCCGTATAATTGCCTGTTAGTATTATCGTCGATGTTGCATTATTGCGTTATCGTTTGCTGTTATTGTAAATTAATTTTTCTTTTCTTCGTTCTCGTTTACGAAAAGAGCATTTATTTCACGAAAAACACTGTTATTACTTAAGAGACAATGTTTAACAGGTAACCTTTAACAAAAATAATCAAACATTTGAAAAAGAAATATTTTTTTTATAAATAATATTGTGGAAAAAGAAAATAAATTAATATCATAAAATATTATTAAAAAAATCAGAACATTATATTTCAAGAATATTTTGTAACTACAATGTTTTCTATAATATCTAGAATCTCTTTTTAGAATTTTATTATTTCTGTAGATCTATATTAACATATTTAAAAAATTATCAATTTACTAACTGATACATTAATTATTGTATGACAATTTTGATACTATCTTTTTAATGTAGAATGCCAAAGAAAAGAAAATTAACATATACGCTAAATGTAATCTTCTCATGGATCTATCAATTTATCATTTATTATTTATATCATTTATGATCGGCTTTGATTTTTTTTTTTTTTCGTTGTCATGAAAACCCATTTTTAAAATATACATTTGCACATGTAGAACTTATACACGCGGAATGAATCCAGACATCGTAAACAAATATATGTTATATATACATATATATATGCTCGGTCCCCGCTCCTCTTTCTCATTTCTTGATAATATATCGAATCGAGAAACTGCCCAGCTGCGTCGTACATCGCGCGCTTCCCTTTCCTTCAAGCATGCCGCACATGTATTTCTCACTAACTGAAGCGGAACTGACCGAGCATATCGATAATATAAAAAGCCAGTTTAAAAAATAGCTGCAAATCGGTTTGAACATGTTTTCTAAAACGAATGTTATAATCTAATACATAATAAAAAATGCGAAATATATTAAAACGGCGTGAGATATTTTGTTAAATCATGTAGAAATTAAACTACAGTTAAGTAGTGATTCGTGATATTATTACTATTTTTATAATTCAACATTTGAAAATATGTGTCAGCTATGTTGAATAAAATATAAAGCTTTTACTTAATTATATTGCAAAATATTTACGTGACATATTTTCAACGTTGCAACACGGTATACTGTAGGATGCAACAGCTACATTAATTAGCATTACCGGTGATGCTTTTTAATAACATCGCAAACGCGTAATAAAAAAGAAATCGTAATTCTGCTATCTCGCATTTCCATAATAAGTATAATATAAGACATTACTATAACACACAGCAGCAATTGCCCTTTCCGCACTCTCAATTTTCCAACTTTCTAGCCGGATGACTTTCTAACAATTCTTGAAAAGTAAATTAACTCAGAAGCGTTATTAGGTATTTAATAAGGGTACGTTAATGTCTGCGCGGACACAGAGGATAGTCGACGGGAGTACTGGCTAAAGCCTGCCGGATAAAATTTCATCTAATAACCCCGATTAAGGGATTAACCTACATTATCCGACAAGTTTGCGCAGCAATGTCGTTCCGCCTCGGGAAATTTTGCGCCTCGCAGTTTCGCTCGCCGCAAGGGTCTTTCCGTTCTTCCGTCTTTTTTTCTTCCTCTTCCGCAATCTCTGTCGGCAGTAACATTTCTTAGCGCAAATCGCGACATACCTTGCACCCTCCTCACGATTGATTTCCTCTATGCGGAGACTGTGACTGAGGTCAAAGGTCGAGTCGTCTTTCGTAGAGGAGGCTGGATTCTCGCGACGCACATAAAAGTTAAAGAATTCCCGCTCGCGTCTCATCTATCCGTCAGACTATACCCAGCCTCCCGGCTGTTTATTTTCCCGAAATCCGCTTTTGTGGCTCTCCAGCGTGACGATACCGGCCATCGAAATGAAATAGAAAATGCGATTAAAGCATCGCGGGGTTTTACTGCGTTTTCCGCTTGCGCATTGCTTTTTTTTTTTTTTTTATCTTTCGCTGCCGTCCGATAACTAAAAGGATGCTGAGTCTGATATGTATCTGTCAATTCCATTTCTTGAATTATATCTCGTGCATAGAGCCAGCAGCGCAAAACATATACGATGGATATGTTTTCAGTTTTTAAGTTCAGTATTTAATTTTTTACGTAGAGACAATATCGTTTTTATTGACATCGATAACAGAAAAAACAATGAAAAGTATTAAATGTTTCTTTGAAATAGTATCAGAAATTTAATTTTTTATGAGTTATTTTACTATATTATTGTATAAATATATTATATATAGTATATATATATATATGATATGTAATGATATATGATGTGTAATGTATATGATATATGATGTGTAATTTCGCTTTGGTAACACAATGTCTCATTAAAATATAACAACTGAATAATTAATATTCTACAATATTGACAACTAGCAATATATTGCTTGCTGTACAAAACATTTTGAACTTTTTTGCAATTCTTTTTTGCTTTGTTATGTATCGCGCGTAACTAGCAGATTTGCCTTGCCAAGGTTCTAGTACTTCAAATAATAGCGTACTGTGACACACACATAACGGGGAAACGCTCAAAAGTTATTGGCGGACAATGCGGACAACAAAATGCCAAAATCGTCAGGCCGAAAAATAACAACGCATTTTTGCGAGAAAGCTATTGTGCTGGCCGGCCAATTCAGCGGTACATTTTACGACGCGTAGCTGACAGCCTATTTCTCTTCCGTTCACAAATGCGACTGCGCTTTATGTCCCATCATATCGGTCTTTTATCATCAATGTTTTTCGAATCAGCAGCATCGCTAGTTTAATTACGTTTCAATGAGAATGCCTTGTTGAACGAAGAGTCAATTGATTATTCAATTATGGCAATGTCATCCGAAATGCTGTCGCGACTGAGCTTTGAAAAACTTGGCCACTATTCACGCAATACATGTAATTCGCGTCGCCGCTGCCGTGGCGCGTAAATTTCTCGTGACACTCGTAACTTTAACACGGAAGCGTAAGTTCCGAGCCCATGCGGAGCCGCGTAAATGTCGGCGTAGCCGGCTGTAAATAAAATTATTGCCGCTACGAGAGTGAAACCTCGTGGCTGAGAAGAGTTCCTCGTAAAACTCTTGCCGGGGATGGCACTTCGCTTGATAAACGCGTCGTTTGCGCGACGCGCGGCGATTATACGAGCCGGAGAAGAAACGAGGCGTCGCCGATCGCGGCACGAATTTCATCGAGGTATGCATGCACACATAAATGCGTACATAAATACAATAATTTATCACAATAAAATTACGTATAACAGGCTTTAAAAAAATTATTAGTAAAAAATTTTCAATATATGAGATAGCACATTTTAGTACTTACTAAATATTAGGCTATGTATAAATATGACTCTAAAGATATATATTAAATATCCAAATATATATTAAATAATAATATTTTTATAATGCTCAAAAGAATTTAAGATTTGAAGGGGGATTTAAAGTGTTGTATATATTACAAAAAAAAATAGTCAAATATTTCAAAAATTGTAAGGATATAATTTTACATTAATATACATTGAAATTCTCTAGAAATAAGTGGCATGATAGTTTTCTATTCGCGTCGCGGAAAGCAGAAAAAATATTTTCCGGCAAAAATACTTTCTGCATACTCGCGGCAAAGCTGTAAAAAGGAAGCACCAACTAGAGAGGGAGAACAATGCATAAACTTATTAGAGGGAAAGTGGAAGTTCTGCGGGGAGTACATACGACGTCCTCGGGGACCGAGAGAAAAGCAACGATGAACACATGGTATGTGGTATGCATGGATGCTGCGCTGATAGTAATGATAGCACTTGAAGAAAATAGTCGGGGTGGATACCGGTCGGGAAGGAGAGAAGCGTAATACAGATCGGACGAGGATAGAAAAAAGCCTGCATTAGTTATAGGCTATTAAGACATAAGACGCTCGCTGATAGTCATTATCTTTATCAAAGGTTAAAAGAGATGGAGAGAGAAAGGACGATTCGTTACCGAAAAAGACGCGCTTTATCCAAATCATGATAGATAAATTTAATCTATTAAAAAATAAATGTTTTTATTTTTATAAAAAAAAAAATTTAACTTTGAAAAAATTTTTAAATTTGTGCATAAATTAAAAGGTTTTTGATCTTTTTGTCCATCATTAGTCAGTATAAAAGATATAGGTGTTAATAATAATGTAATAGATATTGAATATGAAACACACAAACTGTCAATAGCGTTTTGAATAATATAACATTGTGAATTCAATTGTTCCGCTTTAAATTCAGTGATAGAAACAATTTCATATCAGCCGTCTCGCGAGAAATTATTTACGCGAGATCATTCCCAAAAGTATCGTATGAATATCGAAACCAACCACATCCTGCCAATAAAATGCGGCCCCTCGGGTCAAACAGATCGCCGAAATCGTAGGATCGGGGAGAAAAGAATTGAACGTTTTTCATCGCGTACGCGATGACAGTAATATCGAGCCTATCCCTTCGGGCGTATTCGACGACGGTTTCTAAAGTTTATTGCGAGGGTACGAGAGTCGCGGAAGGGGCATAGTTCGCGGGCTTCGTTCTTTTGACACAATTACGAACTCGATCCCTTATCGTCCCTCGAGAGGGACGCTTTCCTCACACCCGTCTCTTTTCGAGGACAGCGTATATCGCTCGGCGTTTCCGGAGATGGAAAAACGAAAACCTCGAAAGCTGAAGAGGCAATACACGGCCGTCGAGTCGCGTCAGTGTTAACTTAGGACAAATTGAAAGCGCGAAGAATGGATGGGGCTAACTTTAATTTAAGTTTCCGCTGGCTCTCGTTCACTTTTACTCGAAGCATAATCGATCGCATAATCGCCTCACACGCGAAGGGACTTGTAAAAAAAATTTTAGGTATCATAGAAGGGAACCGAATAATCGAAATGGCGCGATAATATCCCAATGCAAATATTCGCACGATCTCTCCTGAGACTCGTTTCGTAGTCGTATTCCATGGAAGAATATTATTTAAGATTTTCAACCCTCGATGATATCGATGGTTGGAGAAAGATGTTCAGTGTTAAAAAACACAATGATAACAGTGCAATATTCTTGCTTGAACTATGTTTTTTTTTTTAATCAGAAATATGATTGAATATTATCTTCTTTAACAGTGTTCGATTTTGCAACATCAATCTATCTATTTTGATAAATTAATCGGACTCTGATTAATATTTTATTCACGTAAGACTAATATTTAATTAAGTCTAGAAACGGTATTTTTCGTGTTTCTAATGCTTTATTCACACCAGAATATATCAGTTTTAAATTTTAAATGATTTTGTAATCAGATCCTTTTTTTCTCTGATTACGCAATTTAAAAAAAAAAAAAATAAGTTTTTTTTATTTTAAAAAGAGATAATGCTATTTCAGTATTATCACATATATATAAAACACATCACATTGTATAAGGCAAAATAAAAGTTTAAAGGAAGCAATGAACGTGGCATGATAAGCAACAATGACAAACATAAAAGTGGCATAAAAATCATTCAACGAAAAATTGTTAATCCAGCTTTAAGAACCGCAGGAGAGACAGAAAATCACTTTGATCATTTTAATTCGTACAGAGAACAATGAACAGATAACTGCTACCATCTATTAACATCTTGAAACAATGGCAACGCCTGGTGAACGTTATCACGGCCTCTGAATGAGCTTTGATGCTTATCGCCTTGAAGTACGAGTAACCGAGTGAATCCTCGCACGGATAGCGTCAGAACTTTCCGGGATGTATCGTTTCCGCCAAAGGTATATGATTTTCTCGCGTTTCCACGTTTCCTTTCCCTTTCCCCTTCCTTCTCCCACCTCTTTCTCTCCGCTTGCCAGAAATTCTAGCTCCAATTTGTTGAGAATTCGTTGGAAAATATTTTACTCAGATCATTGATTATATCAAACCAGTACAAGTGATTTCATGCATTATAATCTCATAATGATTTGCAAAAAGAAAGATATGCAATAAATTATACAATGTAATTCTAATATATCTCGACCTCTCATCATAAGACAATGCATGCCTTAATAAAAAGTTCGGAACATATTTCTTTCAGATATAATTGAATATTATCGAGAATTAAACGGTCGAAGCGAACTATCAAAGTTAACACATTACGAAGGGTTTCCGACGCGACCTTCGTCTTAAACATCCCCGAATATTATGCCTTCAGATTTCCTGAGAATTCCCCTGAGGAGTTTGTCGCGCATCGATATACGGAGCATGTCTGCAATCTTGCAGTAATCGTGACACGTACATTGAGTAGTTGCTGTTATCCAATGCGCAACGTCGCCGTCGTCTTCTCGGATTTCGGAATTGGAAATTGATGAATTAATTAGCAAGCTGTTATGTTCGTGCGCGAACGTGAGAGAATAATTTGTTGCATTATAATCGCGCTCACGGTAACAATTTCAGGGATATATTCCGAATTGAACAAAACTTTTCCAAGCGAAACTCATTTAATGCCACGACGAATATCTTTGCCTGATCGATTCCTCTCGCATGCATTATTTGTTCGTCTAAGTGGAACGTGAACGTAAATTGGAGCAGCCATTGGAGGCTTGGCTTAGCTCATGATTTAACGATAAAGCATTGCAGTATGGTGCTATCGCGTGAAAATTCATCGCAATATCGAAACAAAACAATATCTTCTTTTTTTAAAGAAAAGATATTAGCTTGCATTTTTGTGAAATATTTTTATTCTGTAGAAAATTTTCTTCTTGGACGATGTTTTACTCAGTAAATAGATTTAATAATTGATTACTACGAAGTGGATTACTGCTGCAACAGTTTCTGTTTTCAGTAGATTATAAAAATTTAATTCTAGTAAATTATAAATTTTAGAATAAAACCAATTATTCTGTAAATATATATATATATATATACATACAAATTAAGATAATCAAAAATTATTCAGATATTTATAATTATTTTATATTATTTTTTGAAAATATAATAAAAAATATTTATAACGCTTTCTAATCTAAAATTAATAACTTAACGAAAATGATTTATTCGATAATATATGTAAAACTATCAATGAAGTTTCTTCCACATACACAGATACATAGATATTGTGCGTAGAAATTATCATAAAAATCGCCGATAACGGGAAATACGGACCATTGAACCGTAATTTCCTTAAATGACGAATAATGTTCAGCGAGAAGATTCAAATCCGTGTCGTTATCGATTTAAACTTCGTGGCGGACAAAGTGCAAGTCCTCGATTTTAAAGCGAACGAAACGACATCGAGTCGTCACGAGGAAATTCGTTACTTTGACAATCGTTTCCATCCAAGTTCTTTCCAACAGCGGCGTACAAATGAAATGAATCACATTGCCGTTATAGGCAATCGTTTGCGATTCATCTAACTTGCTAAGAGATTCTTTCCGGTAACGTCGCGGTACGTTTAGAGTGTCATTCGGGAAAAGAAATTTTCTCTGAGAGGAGACTCATTTTCGACATGCCTCGTAGTTAAGCGCAGTTCGCGGATTTCCATTCCACTTTCCTTACTCAAGTTTGTCGACTAGCGATCGTTAACACCCTCGTAATCGTTGTCGCGAATACGAATCGTGAAACCAAATGGCGCGCACATCGGTCCACTCGAACATTTTGTTTATGATATTTCTCCTCAATTTCGCTCTATTCTGAATGCACTATTTTCACAAGAATTTCAGTTCGCGTTACAAATATAATTATAGCATTTACTATATTATACATTTACGATATTCTGCCATATAAAAAACAACTTAAAATAAATTTGCATGTTATGTGATTGTCGCAAAAATAAATAGATAGGAAATCAAATTTAATTATTGAGAAAGTTATTATCGTATCAATAATGAATATAACCATGATGATAAAAAAAATGAAAAAATATTTAAAAACTAAGCGAAATGTTTGGAGACGCTGAAAATACGAAGTTACTGAATAAAATTAAGAATTACATCAATGTTGGGCTATATATATATCATTAATAGCCTGTAAAAAAATTCAGTTTGTTTGTTTAATCACAATTTTTGCAATCTAATTTCAAATTAAAGATATTTATAAGCTATAAATAAACCTCCGAGAAAGAGAAATATCTCTTCAAAGTCTTCATTTTAGTCTAGTTTCTACAAAATTTTTTACTTTGTCCGCTTTCACAGGCGCAATTACGGCATGTGGATCATGCGTGGCATGTCACGCAGCCAGCACGCATTTGCATAATTCGGATATTAGAACGATGCCGTCATAAGTGCGTAAAAATATTTAAAAAAAAAATCGAGCGCTGATGAAGGGAAGCCCACCGTGTTCATATAGGAGCTCGTAGATACTCCCTCCGTCATCCTTGCGGAACAAAACAAGGGTTGACGGAAGGACGGCAAAAAGATTCGCCGCAGAGGCAACCACATTCAAGATATTCGAGCAATTTCAGCCGTAGGAATATTCATGAACGATGCTGTGGTTGCTTGCCTGTACTGTTCCGCTTCTATTCGCTCTATACAGATCATCCGGTCGGGAGCCTGCTCTACATAGCAGGAGATCCGTGCAAATGAGAGACCGTTGAGAATAAAAGGAGACGGTCGATGGACGATCGCTTGTCCTGAAGTGGAAAATGAGCCAAAAGAGAGAAGTAGTAATCGAGGTTAAACGACGACATTCACGCTTCAATTATCTAAAGTGCGTAGATAAAACCGATGATATCGTGCAATTTGTTATAGAAACTCCCAACTGTTTTGAGCATTTACTCGAGATGACGAAATAATCAGACACACGAGTGAACAGAAGACAATAATGTCCTTTTGTTTTCTTTTATACGATTTTCGCACAAATTTTTTGAAATATCTTGCATATATGTAATATGAAAAATTTCACAACTTTTTACATTAATAAATATAATTTTGTTATTATATTATTGAATCTAAAAAGAATAAGATATGTACAATGTCCTATATAACAGACAGAAAGAAGGGAGGAAAAGATAGCGGTATCAAGAAATAAATTATACTGGATTATACTGGATTTTGTGGTACTTTCTAAATTCGCTACTTCAATCGCTAGAGTAATATAGGAGTCTAATCCAGCCATAAAGAAAAATTCAAGGACATTTGCGCTACCACGCAAAGCTCTGAGCCTTGTTCTTGCCTAATTTATTTTACAAGTGCCTTGTCCAATTGAAGTAAAAATTTTCTTCGTGGCAAAAAGTCGAAGAAAAATAAAGAAAATCTTATTTTGTCAAGACTTCACAATCTCGTCTGATTTTCTGACTCAGAAACGCTAACTCGCAAAGCCGAGACTTTATCGCCAAACCTCTGTAGTCGAAGACGAGAGGAAATTCGAACTGTAGCGCGCGCCAAACAATTTGCGAAATCGCGATCGCCTTGAGGCTGGGAAATCGAAAACCCGTGATTGCAATTTGTGCGCGCGAGCGTTGTACACATCGCGGTAACATAACTACGGACTGCTTGCATTCTCGTACGACGCCAAGTTTCGATCGCATTGCATGTCTCACCGAATTGTTTCGCATAAATCAGCGGCATAATAATTCAGTTTTATTAAATCGTTATTCTAATTTATCATCAGATAATTGTTGATTACTGAAAAACTAATTGTATTAATGAATAAAGAAAAACGTTCTAATATAACAGAAATAAAATCGAAAGAGATTCAACTGTGAAGGATATAATTTTAGATTTTATGTTCGCACACAGTATGTAAATACGGACTCAAATCGCAAATGTTACAGCTATCTTCCGTTATGATTTTAGTGTTCCAAATTCCTTTCTATCTATAAATTTAAAAAATGTGTAAATCGGATACGGGTTGATATGAAAAATATTATATCGATATTTCCATGCCGATTCAACAGAGCATGTTTAAAAAAAATTCGAAACACGATATATTCAATAATTACAAAATTGAGATTTTTCTATATTAGAACATCAATTTTTGGTGATGCGTATTATCGTGTGTGCATTGTTTCATCTCGTCTCGTATTCATCTCGTCGTTAAATATCGATATAGTCAGTCTTTCGTACAAATTGTTTAATTTTGTTATCGTTTATTGATCATGGTCGAACACGTATTTGATTTTTCATTAACAGCTCTAATCGCGCTATATTACAAAATCTTGTTACTAGTTGCATCTATTTCAGACTCTTCTAATCCGTAAACACGCGACTAAAAAAGTGTAAATAATTCTTGAAAATATTTTTCTTAGACCTATTATGTTTTTAATTCTTTATAGTCAAGGTCTGTTAGCATCACAAAATTTTTATTAAACAAGAATCAATTCCCGATTCATAAATAATTCACACATTAAAAAACGCTATAATAAGCTAGTCTGTTATAAAATTTCGATATAATTCTCAATAATTACGATTTGCACAGTATTTCATATGAATATATAATCTACATGAGAGAAAGTCATACGGCATCGATTAAAAAGAGATACAGCGATCGCGTCCGCGATCGCATTTAATAATGACTCTTACGAAAGACGTCGGCTTATGTCACACAATCGATGCACATTCCTTTTGTTTTGTCCCCTATTACAGTCACCGAGACCATCTCTCACTATTAACGAGGCAGAAGGCGCCGGTAAACAGAAGAGAGCGGCAAATGTCGGAGGTGACAGTAGTGCTAATCGGCGATTCCCCCATCCTCCCTCCTCGGGTCATCCCTTGCACCGGAAGTGTCACCGAAGGTCGGATTTACGAGCGGGAACAGGTTTAGGAGGAGTCATATATTTAAAGTCGTATATTTCGGTTCCAGAACTTTTTTAGAAATTTATCGTTACAGTAATATCTATCACTGCGTTCGTAAAGAAGAGAGACAAGTCTAATTTTATACGGTCCATTTAATAATATTTAATCGCACTAAATCATTCGCAACTTTAAAATATAGATGAATCGATAAATAATTATAACAAACGCGATGTCACAGAAGCATATTATATGAGGATATTGCCTGTAAAAATATTGCGTTAATTGGATATGAATTCAATAAAAAATAAATGTGACAATAAAAATCGAAATCTTTGAAATGTTTAAAAAATATGCAAGAACGATTATTATCTCGCACGCTTTCTACATTTTCGTACATTTCCTCCCTTCCTCCTTTCTTCAGATAAAATTTTGAAAAACATTTGCTTTATCAGTGTAGATAGAAAATACATATATGTGACTCGAACAAATTCTGTATCCGTCATCACAACGTTATTCGGCTTTCGTTAATAATCGGTCATTATATGCACGTACATTAACGCTTTATATCTCACTCAATCAAAAACTCAGTAGCAATTTCTACCAAAAATATCGATTTAGTTTACGAAAAATGTTGTCTTCGATTGTGCTAAATATTATATTTTATTATCGTTGTGCAAGTTTAAATTTCTTCTTAGTCATCGATCAAAAAGTATCCGTCAATGATAATTAAAAAAAAGAAAGATTGATTGCACGCACGCGCGGATAAATTCGTAAAAACAACCGTGGCAAAATCGATTACGATGATATGTTATCGATCTGTATGTCGCTATGCCTTTCATCTACGATATACTAGCATCTATCAGTCCTGACTCGCCACCCTTGAATTTTAACATGCCAGAAACAACGATGGCAATGATGAATGCGTTGAAAAAGCACTATAAAAGACACTCTGGTTTACTCGACAACTTTAATAATGTATGTGCATTCTCGTAATCGAAATAAAATTGTGAAGGACCATTTAAATGGAAATTTACGCCGTTAATAAGATACAAAGCTTTTAGCAAACGCACAAAAAGTGCCTACGAAGGGTAGATTTATGATCGCGGTAGGAAGGGTGGCTGCGCCCCGATTCGACAAAGGTTAACCGGTTCGTCTGTTTATTTTCGTTGCAGGGCGACCCATGGTTCATCCACTAAGTCAGAGTGTGACGGCAAACGAGGGTGAGCCGCTGGACATTATCGTCGAGTTCTGCGCAGAGCCGAGTTACACGAAGGTTCTCTGGATATCGGAGGAGCGCGTGTACACACCGGATGCACCCTCTCACGACGGGGTCCGAGCTCTCGCAATCGAGGTGAATTTGCATGTCTTGCTGCATCAAACGTGGCTCGCATGTCTTTACAAGATTCCCTTACTCGCGTTCAAAGATTAACGTGAAATTCGGATTACATAAATATACTTGATTCGGAATTATAGATTATTCAGCAATAGATATACAATCCATTGAATTACAGTGCTTTATTGAATAGAAATAATTGAATTAATGGCCAATTTTCATTTTTTCTACGAATAAGAAAAGATTAAAAATTGTGAAATGATATTTTTGAGCGCGATAATTGTCGCATATTTGTTCATAATGCTTTTAATTGTAAATACATATATGTTAAATACATTTGTAATTTATCGCTGTAAATGATTGTTTATTTATCTCATAAATAACATAAAAATAAATATTTGATTACTTTTTTATCGGTATTAATTACGATGACTTAATATTTGGTCGGTTTGTTTTCCTCCGCAAAATACTTTTTTTTTTTTTCACGAATCTCTGTGAGCAAGTTAACTAATATTGCATTTCCCAAGCGCGTTTCATCAGTTATATGTTTCCACTTTACAGAAGGGAGGTAATTACAAATAGTGAAGATACAAAAATTGCGATTTGCAAACTTTACATGGAAAATAACAAACGCTCTGTAACAAAATTGCACAAAAAATACATTGATCATGTATTGTTTATAAATATTTATTTCTTATATTGTAGCAATATTTAACAGTTAAATATAATGAAATATTTCTTCAAATATTTTCTTTACCCATATAAAGTTTTACGCTATATCTTTCGTTGCACACAATATATATTGTATATACAACACTCGAGATACATAACTAATTAATATTTATATCACAATCATAGAGATGCAATACAATTATGATTCTATTATTAATTATGTATTAATATACAATGTATATCACTTTTTATTTATCAACATAGATTTTTCACTCTACTCAAAACTGAATAAAATAGCAAAATTGAAAAAAAATTCGCGATGCGACCTATTTTGAATATTCACCCAGATGATCTTTTTCTGCCAATGTCGTGTTTTTGCGCGCTACAAAAATGCTGCGCGAACATGTGATTTGCGCGCTCGCTTCACGTGAAAATCCGTCATCTTTTGTAATACGGACACGAATTATGTTTATACATCCGTTAGGGGATTACACGCTCCCCGGAGACCCGTTTATTCCTTTGACGCGAAAATTATGCCGCTATCCTGGTACGGACATTCGCGCGATATCAGAGATACTGCAACACGACTTGGCCATGGTAGGAAGAGAGAGAATGGGAGAACTACAATATGAGAACTAGAACAGCCATGATCGCGTTGCGTCGCGAAAACGCGCGCGCAAACGGAGGAAATGAGATGAGAAGGAATGCAGAGATATGGCATATAGTGACGGATATTACTACGGGACAAATACTACGGGAATATTATGCAAGGACCGGCTCGCGCGCACGATACATACACACGTTTATTTCATTTCCGCAGCCGGCAAACTTCTTTTTTCACGCCCGAGCGGAGACAAAATCCGCGAGATGGTTGCATCATAAAAAGGAGGGATTAACCATTTTTTTTTCAGTCCCGCCGGCAGGACCAGGCGGGCGCAAACAATACGACGAAGCTTTGCGAGGGATTTGCCGATGCACCCGATGTTGCATTTGTTTTTATTAACATTTGATCCTCTTCGCTCCGCTCGCGCAGTCTGATTTCGCGGTGCGAGTAACGACTAGCTTGGTCGATATCATTGAAAATTGCAGATTTTATTGGGAAGCGTGACGATGCGGGCGTAACAATACATATGTACATATTGATACACGCACAATGCTCGTAGATATAATGTTTTGGAAATATATCTTACAGATTATATGTATAAAACGTTCTCGCCCGCATTACTATCTATAGCGGGCTTCTCAAACAACGCGTGGCGAAATTAAAACAAGCATCGGTGTTAGCGATCTATGTAGAAGGGAAATATGATACGTATCGTTAGAAAATGATAATGGTTTTTAGTCATATATAGTTTTTTTTTTAATCGTCGAATATTGTGATAATATTATCGGATATTATTAAGACACGCGCGCTTTTTTCACGATATACTTTGAACGCAAAATATTTTCATAACACCGCTTTTATACACATATCGATTTTCTTTTTACGCAAGTACTTCAATTGAAAACTCTATGTATCCTAGAGAGAGAAGGAAAGATAGATACGTCCTCTCAAAAATTTTTGCATAATCATCAAATATTAAAAATGACTCATTTATTGTTGCATCGTGAAATGCGAAAATTGCAAATACATAGCAAAATTAATTGTAGCTAATAAAATATCTACATTTTTATAATCTAATTATTTAATATCAAGTGTGTGTGTATGTGTATGTATATAATTATTAAGTGCGGCTTTATTGCACACTGTTTAAACAAAAATGAAAAAATATTATGATTATATTATTTTACGCAAAATCATAAATATGTTTACTCTATTTCATATAGTTTATTTTTATTTTTAATTATTATCGCGAATAATATATTTTATATTGCAACCAGAAAGAAAAGTACCATTGACTATCTATGCTTATTTTATTTACTTAATATTATCTTTCTCGCATATATTTTTATGAATAAAATCAAATCCGAAGAAATTACAATTACATTATAACAGAAGAAACATAAGGATATATATATATATATATGTAAGCAAGGATATGTTTATATAACCGAAAGGGATTTTAAAAAATGTACAAAGACGGAAAGAGAAAAGAAAATCAGACTAAATCAAAGTAGAAGAAATCTCAAATATGTTATCAGATAAAAATAGTGAAAAGCTGAAAAATGAGAAACGAAAAGTAAAAAGAGCACGACAGAAACGAGATCAGAAACTCACGAAGAGAATAGGTTAATATAAGGTAAAGAAAACATTGAAAACCTCGATAGAAAAATCTCGAATAGGCAAAAAAGTAGAATATATTAGTAAAGAAATACTGAGTACAGTAAAAGCAAACGGACGACGGAATAGCACGAGAGAGCGAGAAGAAAAAAACAAAAGTAGGAAAGAAGTTAGAATGTGTTATCGAATAAAGTTTGAACAAACTAGAGAGAAAGAGAGAGATGTTATATGTATGAGAGAAGGAAGACGATGGTCAAACGAAGAAAGAGAAGGCACAAGGAAAGCCAAGATGTCATAAAGAAGACAGAGATGGAAAAATGCACACACAGAGATAGAATGAGATGCAAGTAACAAGAAAAGAAAGGGAGAGGATGCGGGCAGAACTCGTGAGTAGAGAATACAAGTAGAACAGATCGACGGATGGGGAGCACGAGCCTCCGGATGGAAGTCGAGGAAGGAGATGGGGAAAGGCTGAAACGCGAGGTTAAATGGAGCAAGAAACTGCGACTCCTTGCATGCGAAAAACTGGCGAAGACCTTCGCGACGACGACGACGACGACGAAAACGACGTCTGCTCCGAATCGCGGCGACAAAATATCACCGAGAAACGGCATTGGTCTCGTCGGTGAATGGCTCGAACCTGATTCAATTACGCAAACGTATTTCTCTTCGATCTCCGGCCGTAACCAATAAAATGGATGCGCGAGAAAAACATCTCCGGTTGCTTCGATATTAAAAGAACACAATGACAAACCGTGTATATTTGATCGGAACGAACGAAGGTCTTTTATGAAGTCGTATATATCCTAATGGTGTTTTAGAATAAGATGAAAAGCGGAAGCGTTGCATCACACTTGCCTCGATATCACAATAACAGAAAAATAACAAGTATATATATACAATTGTGACATTTATAATTGTTTCTTTTATATCACATACATCCAATATATTTCTCATGATTACAATTAGCAAAATATTTTTAAAATTGCATCTTTAGTAATGATAAAATGTACGCAATGTAAAAAGATGACACGATTAGCTATATATGTGATAAATAACTCAAGTTGTGCCAATAATCATCAAGAGATAACTTATTCTTTTTTTTTATCTTTTTACGAATCATTAGTATAACTTTCCTATTAGGGACAATTATTCCATAAACCAGAAGTTCTTTGGACCTACGACCGGCTTAATACGATTGATTTTTCCATGAACAAAGAAAGGAAATCGAAGAAAGAGGAGTCGTTATAGATACTAATGCGGGAAGTAATAAAACGTATTTTAAAGAGCAAGAAAGGATTGAGAGGGTGTGTGGACTGAGGAGGAGAGAATCTCTAAGTAAATAGCTCTAAGAAGGAGTCGAAAGTAAGATGGACAATTGAAGCGAGAACATGAAACGTTGTCGAAAGTTCCCAGTTTCCTCCGGCCGGAAATTTTACGTAAAAGTTTAATCGTAAAGACATAAAGAGACACCTCTGACTCGATAAGGGCATGACTCTGCACGACTGGATGGACGTTATCGAATCGCGAGTTAATGAGCATTATGCGATAAAAATGTCTCAGTTTAGAACGTGACCTGCGGCAACCAAATCTCAGGGATTTAAAACGCCATGAAAGCGCCATGAAAACGCTCTTCACAAAGATCTTTGCGAGCTCCGTCTCATCATCATGAATTGTAGCTGCCGTCGTTACCTCGGTTCAGTTAAAAGAAACTTTCGAAATTCTCTTTAAAGCGTTTCGACTGACATTTGGGTGGCGGGGGGAGAGGGGGAAGCGAGGATGGAAAGAAGCGACTCGATATGGGTCAATTTCAAGCAAACTTTTGTACTCTGTAGCTCCTGGGTTCAAATAAGAATTTCAGTTAACTTTTAGAGAGCCGTTTCCAGTCCAAGGATATATAAGTAAAATTATTATTTTTAGTAAATTACAAATTCGAAAAACACAGGAGTAATGGAAGCTCGATTGATTTTATGTTCAATCTTCTACATACGTTAATTCTTATTTTTATCTAATAATTATTAATTTAAATATGTATATTAGTATATTGATAACCATATCTCTATTTTATAAGCATGAGAAACGTGCTCAAAAGTTCTTCGCAATCTTGATCTTTCTCAGAAACATATATAACGAAATGTATATACTGTATATACGACGAAAAGCAACTTTACATATTCTTGACTTTTTGCAGGACGGCGGCACAAAATCGTGTTACAGGACGACATTACGTTTCGAGACGATTCAGTGGTCTCACGTGGGAGAGTGGCTGCTGCTGGTCCGTTCGCCGGAAGGGATCGCCGACGCTTCCGTTCGGCTCAATGTGACGCGCGCTTCCGGATACAGCCGTGCCCACGTCCGGTCAGTGAGTGTCACGTACCTTCTGCTCTGCCTGATCCTGCAAGCATTCCTGCAGGAACATCGTCGCTGAAGCGATACCCTGACGATCCAGGCGGAAGAAACCTCGGCGAAACTTCTGACGACGCGGAAAGCTCGGATATCGGCTTTTCCAAAATGATGAAGGGGCAAGTTTCTCTGTACATAATATTAAAATCCTCATTTTTCGACGAATATTTCCCCGCGCGATTCACGCGTTGACGAGACGCGCACTTGTCCAACATGCTACGACTTATGTATCTTTAATATCGCGAATTCAATAGAAATTCGATGAAGTCACTCCGCTGACACGCCTTCGGCGCGAATTACTACGGCCTTGGTGTTCCTCGGATTATGTAGCGAATTCTCTTGTTCTATTTGGACGATTCTAGATGACGCGTTTACACAAATCTTTACAATTGCAAAGAAGAGCGCGGCCTGCTGTCGTCGTCGTACGAAACTTTTAAGTAAGCTTGTTCTGTCGACCGAGTCTGTACGAACGAGTACCCATGCGATCGAGAAATGGTTAAAAAAAAAAAAAAAAAAAATTTCGATTTCTCTGGCCTTATACGAAAATAATGAAGGAGGAAAAGGAAGAGATCGGACGATACATATTTATATAGAGAGAAAATTTGTAAACTACGAATTCATGCGCGCTGACATTCGCGCGATATGCCGTACGATGTGTATATACTTGTATAGGTAAAATAAATAATAAGCCAATGTTTACGAATTGTGGAACGCGACGTTTCCGCATGTAGGGATCAGAACAAGAAAAAGAAGACCAATTTTTTTTTCCTTTTTTTTATCATTCGCGAATATTCTGCAAATAAAAGGGAGCGCGCGAGACATGGCTTGTAGAGGACAAATTCAAACGAATCGATTTTGTCCCCAAATTATAATCATTATAATATTGCGAAGTAAGCCCCTATAATGAAGTATGGTGAGCGATACTGCCTATAACAGTAACGAAATAATAAGGATTGAACGAACACGGTATGACACGACAAAGAAACAAAGAGATCGTCGCAAATCTTAATAAAGAGGATGTGCGGTCTCCCCTGCATGCCCCGAAACGAAAAATCGTGCTACCGGAAACAAACGTAATTGTGCAACGTCAAATATTCCCGAAGATAGGATCGGCTAAAAATTAAATAAATTGTTGTATATTACTTAGGTAAGTAGAATTTGATAGCGTGTATATAGTGACTGTAAATGCGTAGGTTTACCGTACGCCCGTACACGACGAATTATACAGTGTGACGCTGTTAGAGATATATTTATTATTCGTTGATATATTTTTATAAAGTTTTATTTAGCTATAAGTTCTCGTTCGCCTTCCCCCTCCGCCCCAAATCTCGTTCGCACGATCATAACGCTCGTTTCATTAGGCAGAGAGTAAAGCGGCGCTTTGAGTTACCAATTTTTCTCAACGAGAACCATTACAATAAAATACTATATCCTACGAACGTCCTAAATTCAATGTAGCTGTAGTTGATCGTGTGAGAAATATGGACATTGTTGTCTTTATGATATTTTGATCTATCCGATTGGGCGGGATAGCTTCTCGTCCCGATTCCGCTTCTTTCAAGCGTCTTTAACGTAATCTTTTCGTAAAAATTCGGTGGTTCCTAATTTTGTAAAAATAAAATTTGTACTCGGCTTATCGACGGCTAACGATAACCCTTATTGTCGGTACGTCCTATCGGCGTGCGCGCGATCGCAGTCGGTACTACCTATAGATACGAAATAAACATACCTGATGTCTTCACGTTAATTTAGTCTACTCGAAGAACCCGACTTGTTTTCAGATCGCTAAGGTGTTACAAGTAAGCAACGTGATGTAATCGTTGTACCCAATGACGCCTAAGAGTTCAATAAATGATATTTACAATAACGATGGTGTACTATATATGTATTTGAAACGCACGCTCCCCCCTTACGTTCTGCCATATTTGTCATATATTTTTTTATTCTATTTTTTATTCCTCAGTTTAGAATTCCTTTATATTAATATCTTTTATCGAAATCTAATATTAATCGATTTTTTACGAAGAATTTAGCGCGGCACACGTGTATCGTAATGAATAAATTCAATTTATTATTTACTCTTTTTAAATAAAATATTTTAAATTTAGATATTGAAGAAGTCCTTAAAGGTAAGTATAATCAATATTTTTAATATATTTGTCATTATCCGCGGGTTTTTCAACAGGTCGTCGCAATTATATTCGTTTGATAACTTCAAATCGCCAAGATTACATATCGTAAGCTTCTCATCGATCTGACAGAAGAAAGAAGATTTTGACGAATATAAAGATTACAAAACTTTAAAGGATTTCCCCGCCGGAATGTGTGTTCGTGAAAGAAACACGAATTGGATTTCTCTAATAAAATAAGTTGAATCTTAAAGCTTCGGATAAACTCTAAGTAGAGTAAACGCAGATATAGACGAATTACTTTCATAAAGAAATCACGTGAAGAATCCTTTTAGCCAACGTGGCCGACTTTATAGCCATTTCCTCTCAAATGGTTTTTACCCGCGGTTTGAACTGCGACATTTGAGACCTGTTTTCTATTACTTCTTATCCCGGCCGTTTCTTGTTATTCCGAAAGATTTATATCCATTTCTATATACGATGGAAATGGTATCGCATGCGTTCCTCGCTGGTTACGAAAATACACGAAACACTCGAGAGTAACTTGAATTTCAACAATTTAATTCTCTTCGATTTATTAATCAATAATTTCATAATTGTTTGCAATTTTTCATTGTTTATTGAGCTGTATTGATTAGTACAGAAAGCAGATAAATTCTCTTAATCTTAACCTAATATGTATTAAATTATATTTTCAATATTCTGTAGGAGATAAAAGTACCATTTGCTTAAACTCATTCATTTGGCATTAATATACTTTTCTAAAGCGTTCCTAAAGACTGGGTATTCGGGCGACAAATGCGGTGAAAAATACCTAATGACATTTTAATTAGCACGTTGATGTCACTTAACAATAATATCTCGCGTTAAGAAATGAATTTTCCTTTAAATTGCATACGTCAGATCATACTGCGTCATATCGCGCATCATATCTGGCAACGTTTCTCGCTAAATTGCGCCACGTTGGAATTCGGCGGCATTAAAATTGACCACATTATGCCTCACCGCGTATATTATATGTGTGTGTGTGTGTGTGTGTGTGTGTATACACATACAGTGTATATATGACGATGAAAATAATTTAATTCGCAATACCAACACGCAGCGTACCGTGGCAAATGCGCTAACCAAGTCACGTGTAACAGCCGCGTTAACTGGCGCGTATACACGTGCATATATTTCTCGGCTTAAATATAACGAGCTTTCGCTACACGAACGTCGTGGTGAAGGCAGCAGGGTGAGGAGGAGGACGAGAAGGAGAACGGGGAGATGGTGGCGGGGTTTCAGTTTGCAGGAAACCCGGAATCGTTCTGTCTCTTCCTTCGCGCGCGCGGCAGAACAATCCGGCTTTGTCTCGTAGAAGCGCGCTGTTTCCTATACTACCACTACCACTTGGCCGCAATTTCAGCTTTTCAGATATTGGCGGCAGATCGAAGAGGCCTGCGAGAGCGTGAAAAAAGCGAAAGGATCGTCAGGTCGCTTTAACACAACGATGGATTTCACGTTCAGTTAGCCTATCATTAATAATAATTACGCCGCCTGCAAGAAAGATGCGATTAATCTCGACGATTTCAGACCGACTTTCCGGAGTAACCATCAAGCATTCGTTCATTCATCGTTAACACATTTCAATGAATATTTCATAGACTTCTGCAATATGTCTCATGCGATCTTGATCTTCACTTGACGAGTACAAATGGCAATGCATAACTGAATAATTATAACAGCGACAACTCGCTTATTATTGGAGATAATGAAAAACTGCATTTCAAAATATATGCAACGCGCTCGTTGGCCGTTTAAAAATCAATGTATTAAGATGCTTAGGAAATTAATAAAAAAAAACATTAACGCAATGACATGACATATGAAAAATAAATTTTTTTTTACTGCTAATATATTTTTAGCACACAGTTTTTGAAGTATTTATATTTCATTCTTTTTGATTGATATATTGTTAATTAATAAATAATCTTCGACAGGAAAACGATAACACGCAGAGAGAAATGCTCGTGAACTTTCCTGTAAATTATGTATTTCTCGTGAGATTTAAAATTCATATATAAAGAAAATTATGTTCTGGATTTTTGTGGCTTAATCGGCGGCTTCTCGTGATCGCTCTGACTTTAATTTTACCAATCGGGGACGGGGGAGTCAATCTTCCTAATACATAATGAATCCCTACGGTCCGAAGCTCGTCCAATCGAATTAATGGCGTAGACAAAACTTTTTTCTATCCCCTCTCTCTCTCTCTCTCACATTAGGTTAATACCATCGCAATTCTATACATAGAACCACTCTGATTTGTATCTCGAAATTTCGCGATAAAGATTCTTCTTTCAAAAACAGCTCCATATTAAAATTAATGAACCTTTAACTTTTAATTCGTAATATAGAATCATTGATTAATTATACTACATCCTATATATTCGAAGTATCTTAATAAATAATTTTCTCGATGATAAATAAGTATTTTCAATTGTTTCATATGCTTTTGAGAACAAACCGAAATTTTTTTCTTAGACAATAACAGAAAAAGGTACGTGGTAATTCATAATAGACAATACAAGAACCATATATTACGAGCTAAAAGTTAAAATTCATGCTTACACACAATTGTTAATTTAAATATTTTCAAAAACTTTCAATTTGATAAAAATATATTGCATAAAATTAGAGTGAAATCGTTTGGCAAAGAATTTGTATGAATATGTACGAACATGTTTGGTGACATTTTTATTGAGATTTTCGAAAATCAGCGATTGTTAGCGATTAGTTGGACATTATTGGAACATAAAAAGTATATGAAACAATTGTTATAATCTTAGGTTGTTATTTATATTCTCCAGCTATTTAATCTTAAGCGTAGGCAAAACTGGATACAAGTTATGTCTTTCTTCTTTTGTGATATCTTCCTCCCGTAAAACTCTATAAAGAGGGACTTCAAGAGTATGCAGTTTAAAGTCTCGTGCTATCTTACCCGCGTACATCAAGATAGTTTTAACAATAAACTCCAAACGGCAATACATTGCATCATTACTCTTGAACGTTACGTAATAAAGAGAAGCAAGAAAAATATGGATAACACAAAGTTTGACAGAAAGTATGAGAACATGCTTGCAACTTGTTCCATAAATCCTGAAATATTTTATATCCTCCATCATAAAATATTATTTTATAGTTAAATCTAAGTACAGTTTAATACCAAAAGATCTAGTAGAAAGATCTAGAAGAAAAAGTATAGACAAGTCCTACGCGTTGACTAAATTTATTATTATGTCATTTAGTCTTGGCTTTGTATGAACTGCTTGTTTCAAGGAAATTATTCTTTTTCTATTAAATTGCCACACATTACGTCGCATCAATTATGCTTTCAAGATAGTTCTCTGCCCATTTAAATATCGTTATATCATTCATTGTTCTATGTTATCGTTATCAAACTATGTATATACATCCGGTTATTGTATTTATTTTCTCAAAAGTTCATTGCCATTCATAATTAAACACATCTTAGTCGAGAGTCGGGAACGAATAGCTATCTTTGTTGTACGATATTGCCGGTATCTATCTTACTACAACGTTCTGTCTCTCCGCTGAAAATCAAGTTCATCAAGGGTAGACAATTAACACGGACGAAGCTACCGAAACGCTCTGCAGCGACGCCTTCGTCCTCGAGGAGGACCGAATAATGCCTACGTAGAGCCAGTAAATTACTCTTAACTTCTCGGAGGGTAAAAATTACGGAGTTGTAAGGCTAGAGGAACACCCAGGGAGGGCTTAAACCTCCGTCGCCTCGCGAGGGGCCATAATTCTCGCGCTATCTACACAGAAATTGCTCCTTGCCTCGTCCGGGCTGGCAGCCACCCGCGGGAATCGCTCGTCATTTATTTATTTTCCCGCTTCCCACCGGGACGTGCATGTCAGAAAGCGCGGAAGATATACCCGAGGACACACGTGATCGAGAGTACACGCGCTGCCGCATGTCATGGATCGTTCATGTCGCTGCATCTGACATTCGCAAGATAATTAGTCGAGAAAACAGAGCGTAAAATGACATAGAAAGATTCAAAGGTGAATTGAAGATTGTGTTCGATTGTGATCGAGGTAAGAATCGATATTTCTTAAAGTCAAAAGCATAAAAAATTTATGATACTTAATATAAAAAACAAAATTAAAAAATTTAATAACGAATAATGAATAATAAGATAATAATGAAGTGATGATATATAAAAAATATTCAAAGACCACCAAACTTTTAGCAGATTTATTTTGAAATCAAATAAATAGATTTACTAGATTTTTGTATCTATTTATAATTGTTAAGAAAGAGATACACAGAGTTTTACTTTTACCCTTATCTCGGAGAGTAATACAATATATTGGCATACGTATTGGTTTTCTAAAAAGTATAGTCAATGGAGAATGTAAATTATTATTATATCTTTTTTTTATACATAAATTCTATGTCATATGTATGAGCTTGTGCTAATTCTGCGTACCACGATAAATTTTGATGTTGGGTGATATTATTTGATAAAATATTAACTATTTATATTAAGCGCATTTTTTGATAAATTCAAAGTAAGATTTATGTAAGATTTATTGTACAATTTTCTTTTACATCATACTATTTTTCTATCAAATTTATTTTGAAAATCATCTTTTATTAAATAATCCGTTAATAAATCTTTAATAACATGCATCTCAACCCCTTTTTTTTATCTGCAAAAATTCTCAAAAGATTGTATTAAGATTTCACGAAATACTTTGAATATATTCAGCTAATTAAATATATTTAATAACAAGATCTATATCATATTTCAAAGTGTAGATAAGCCTAACTTCTCTAGCTCATATCCGTATCTCCTTAAACTCACGTCTTCATAAGAGCAGCGATGGTGGAAATAGCGCCTGTGAGTAAACGGTAAAATCGCGTTCTAAATGCTAATTCGTCCATTTTCTTGGCTCGTCTCGTGAAATCTGTGAAGGACCTTTACGTTGCAAGACCATCCGCTGAAAATTCGTCCTTCCGTATCGGGCTTCAGATGCGAGAGAGGGATATGAAAGGTGGCTCAACCGTGTCGCTCGGAATATCAAATTATACGTGATAACGTTGGTATGATAACTCGCTAGCGTTAAAACGCGGAAACTTTACCAATTTGCCGTAGCGATACAAGCGAAATAATTCCTTTCAATTCAAGAGACAGCTAAATGAGCATACGCGTACATAAATAATGCGATAAATGTTCAAAAAAACTGACGCGCGTGAGACATGCAATTTACACCTCAACAAATCGAAATCGGAAAGATATTTTCGTCATTTCGTTCGAATTTATCGGAGTTTATCGATATATCCAACTTTTCGGTTAAATAAGCAAATTACATTATCATCATGATACTACG